>NC_090382.1:107760536-108092953 GCF_036365525.1 Heterodontus francisci
CTGAGTGCTTCTTTAAATACAGATTATTTTGGTCGCTCTTTAATGATCAGACATTTTAAATGCTTGCACTTCAACGGTATTCAAAATTTAAGGAGCCATTTCAGTTGTACTGTGTGAAGAGAATAAAATATCAGGTCAGAGTTTTATCTTGGGAGCGGTGGTAAAGGTAATTTTATGTTAGAAGTGCATGCCAAACAAGCAATTCTGCCACTGTTAGCTGAATTCAAAACTATAAACAACGTGACCTTCATTGTTTTGATAGCTACAGAAATCCATGACTGTAGGACTGGGAGATGCCATTGGATGAATTGGCTCTACTTCTGGTCCTTATAAACAAAAGGAGAGAGGGGATATTTCAACTCGCAGAGGGGAAGTAGCCAGTTAGCTCAGAGCGCCAGGCCCCGATAATAAGTACCAGGCCTCATGAACACGCTGCTGGTTGACATCCTGGCCTAAACAGCCAGGAGCAGCACCCAACAAGGTCCAATGTAACTCTGGGAACGGAGTAGTGGCGAAGGAGGACTGCAGGGCAGATAGCCGTTCAGGAGTGGGGGTGCTGGGCTGGGGCGGGCATCCAGGCAGGGGTGGCCTCCACTTCCCTTGTGGGTCCTGGAGGGACATTCCTGCTCCTGCTGGCCCCTGAAAGGAAAGCATTAAATGACCATTCAGGCCACTTTAGTGACCTGTTGTTCTGACCAGATTCTTGTTGGGGGCAACTTGCTGATTTCATGGCTATTCATGGAATAGGGCCCCAATTTGCATAAATGTGCAAGGCTTCCCCCACCTCCCCCCACCCCCCCCCCCCCCCCCCCACCCCCAACTCAAGGCAGGCACCTCATATGCCTGAATAATCAACTTTTTAAAAATTGCGTTGGATTGGCAACCTGCTCCATTTTAACTGCTCATCCCCACACAGTTTCTGCCAGGAAGGGGCAGTTAAAATTCTTTTCCTCCTCCCTACAACCCCCGGGGGTCAGCTTAGAGTCTGATATCAGGATTCTCTTGATGTTATGACAATAATATCGTGTCAATAACATCACTATTATCCAATTAGAAAGTCCAGACTGAGAGACCCAAATTACATTGTCATACTATAAAATGGGCTTCCATATTTCAAATTAATCGTTTATGAGTCTATGTTAATGGCAAGTAATATAACAGGGACAACAGTACATTAAACTGTGACAAAAACAGGACTTTCCTTTATTTTATATGGTTTTAGCTGGTTTAAATCCAGTTTAAAATGGTTTCAGGCAGTTGTGTCCGTTTCTGTGATGACCAATAAAAGTGGCTGGTTGAATGTAATCATCATGCTGTCCAAGGGAATCTTTTGCCCTGATTGTTGCTGTAAACTATGTTGACTGGTGAAAACACAACCCATCAGGGTAGATGTTCAACCTCCCTCTGAGTGAAAGCTGCCGTTACGGATTAGCCACCCGATTAGCTGTCACTGGGTTTCAATTTCCAGCAAACCTAATGGGCGGGAATTTGAAAGTTTCTCCATTATTTATTTACTTGGGTTGTTTTGTGTAGCTACAGATGAAAGAATAATTAATACAAGTAACTTTGGACATATTGTTGTGACCAAGGTGGGAGTAATGCACTGTTAATTCAGTCCCGCTACTCCACAGGTCATAGCATATCAAATAAAGTTTTCCACCTACCAAAGAATAGCCAAATTAAACACTAGATTCCTTCCCCCTGCCTCCCAGAATAAAGTACCCCAAACCAGGTTTCTTTAAACAACAACATTAACTATTTATTAGAAAAGAAATAATAGGTCTGAACCAATAATGAGATAAATCTATATATATGAAAAAACTCCTCATACACATACATTCAAAAAGAAACCGGTTAACCAGGATAAAAGGATTATTCGGTTTACAGCTGTTGCTTAGGAAGAGAAGTAATAATAAAAATAATTGAGGTTCACGTCCTGGTAGGATGTTTTTGGTACCGTGAGGTATCCTAGAGTCGAATAGTCTGATGGCACTCGAAGTTTCTCCAGGTGAGGTTAATGAACAGTCTGTGATGGGTAGGCATTCATGGCAATTTAACTGCAGCAGGCATTACATAGGTCTTCCATCAGGGGTGTAGCAACAGTCTGGTTGGATTTTGAAGCAACAGTCCAGCAGTAGAAGAATTCTGCAGATTTCAGGATTTCTTAGCACACAGGAGGCAGCAGGAATCTCACTGGATGCAGGAATTCTTCAGAGACCGGAGGCAATAGGAATCTTCCACCTTTCAAATGCAGGATTCCTTTTCAAGAGATGCAAGTCTCCTTTTACAGAGAAAGGTAACACTTCTCTGGGTGTTTTCTCTCTTGCTCCAGGCAGGTCAAAGCAAGATTTCAAATACCTGTTCTTTGTCCCATTCACAGGCTTTTTAAAGGGTCCAAGGTGAAAAAAGAACCTTCCTGAATACGGTCACATGTCCGGACACAGTGTCTTCTCCTTGTCACTCAAGCTGCTCTGAAGAAAGATGAAACCCCTGTGGTTTCCTTGAAATTCCTGGCTTTCCTGTCCTTACAAAATTTATGCACGCATAAAGTTTAACTCTTGTTATAAGATTCCTTTCAAAACATTGCAGGAATTCCAACTATTTATAGGTGTCTTCTACTGAGCAAAACTCCTTTTCTCAGCTTTTAAAACACACATAATTCTAAGTTTTCTTTTTAAAAACAAAACACTTGTAACAATATAAAAATGAGTTAAAGGTCAATCTGATCCCTGAAGTTGCTTAAAGAATGGCTTGCATTTCTATAGCAGCTTTCATGACATCACTACATCTCAAAGCACTTTACAGCCAAAGTACTTTTGAAATCTAGCCACTGTTGTTATTTTTTATTCTTGCATGGGATGTGGGCGTCTCTGTTGCCCATCCCTAATTGTGCTTGACCTGAGTAGCTTGCTAGGCCATTTCCGAGGGCAGTTAAGAGTCAACCACTTCGCTGTGCGTCTGGAGTAGAAGTAGGCCAGACCAGGTAAGGACAGCAGATTTCCTTCCCTAAAGGGTATTAATGAACTGGATGGTTTTTTACAACAATTGATGATAGTTTCATAGCACCATTACTGAGATTAGTTTTCAATTCCAGATTTTTATTAATTAATTTAACTTAAATTCCACCAGCTGCCATGGTGGAGTTTGAACCCATGTCCTCAGGGCATTAGCCTGGGCCTCCAGATTACTAGTCTACTCATATTACGACTATACAACCATCTCCCCATAATGTAGGAAACATGAGAAAAAGATGTATCCCACGAAGACAAAAGCAGGGACGGCTATCGCAAAGACTGCTCAGTTCCACGTCTGTAACACTGCCCACTTCCAGCCCTGGCTCATCCCCACTGCTGTTAAAATCCTTAGTCTCCAGTTCAATTGGCACAATTTCTTCAATGCCCTACTCGATGGCATTACAACGATATCCTGCACAAATTCCAATTATCCAAAGATTCTGCCTCCTGTATTCTTGCCCAATGTCGCCTCCAATTTTTTTTTGCTCACTTCTGATTCATATGTGTGCAGGATTTTTAAATTTTTTTTGCTCAGTCAATGCATGCACAGTATCTTAAAGGGAATGGTTGGTGCAAGGCCTGAGCGTCAACTTCTGGGTTGCTGTGCACCTGTGCAGCTTAGAGGGAACATTGCTCTTGCCCCATACTTGGTCATTAGCCCCATCTAGCAATGCCCTAAATTTGAAATCCTTGTCCTGCTCTACAAGTCCCTCACTCTACCCTACCTCCTGGATTCCTCCCAAATTCCAACTCCTAGGCTTGTACTCTCTAAAACTCCCTCTCCACATGCAGGTTAATGAGACCATAACAAATTAAGCCAAGCGCTAGGGTATATTTCTAGAGGGACAGAGTTGAGGAGAAAATCTTTCACCCAGAGGGTAGTAGGGGTCTGAAACTCACTGCCTGAAAGGGTGGTACAGGCAGAAACCCTCATCACGTTGCAAAAATACTTGGATAGGAACCTGAAGTGCTGTAACTAAAAGGCTACGGACCAAGAACTGGAAAGTGGGATTAGGCTGGATTGCTCTTTTCTGGCCAGCACAGACATAATGGGCTGAATGGCCTCCTTCTGTGCTGTTAATTTTCAATATTTCTATTAGAATTGAAAAATAAAGAAGTTATGCTTAACATGAACTGAGCCTTGGCTAGACCACACTTGGAGTACTGTGTACAATCTGGTCACCATATTATGAAAAGAATATAGAGGTATTGGAGAAGGTGCAAAAAGGATGATTCCAGAAATGCAAGGTTATAACTATCAGGAAAAGCTGACCATATTGGGTCTCTTTTCTCTTGAAAAGAGAAGGCTGAGGGGTGACCTAACAGAGGGTCCTTAAAATTATGAAAGTTTTAATAGCGTAGACACAGAGTATTTCCATTTGTGGAGAAGAGCAAAAATAGAGGCTGTTGTGTGATTGACTTTAAGAGTGATGTCCCTTTAAGATTTTAGGATGCTAATAAGCTGACTACTAGGATCCAGTCATGTGACTACATTCCAGTCTCACTCTGTAACTGTAACACCAATAGGCAAGTCCTGTAAATAGTTATTGGCACTGTATATACTTGTTAGCTGTTAATAAACCTGTTTGAGATCTTCAATCAAAAGAATTCCACACATCTCATTTATGTTGCATCAGACAACATAAAAAGCTTCTTATTACAGAAGCCATCAATATAAGATAGTCACCAAGAAATCCAATAAGGAATTCAGAAGAAACTTCTTTCCCCAGAAAGTGGTGAGAATGTGGAACTCGCTACCACAGGGAGTGGTTGAGGCAAATAATAACGATACACTTAAGGGAAGGCTAGATAAGCATGCGAGGGAGAAAGGAATAGAGGGTAATGCTGATAGAGTTGGATGAGGAAGGATAAGAGGAGGCTCAATTAAGGCATAAAGGACCAATTGTGTCAAATGGCCTGTTTCCATGCTGTATACTCTTTGTAATTCTATGTAGCCACTTTGCCTTGCTGATTCTCCACCCTGCCCTTAAAAACCTCTTCAAAACCATTCTGATGGTATTTTTAGCAAAAGCTTCTATGACTTGGCAGATGTTCTCTTCTATATGAAGCACCGTGGGACATTCATTATTTTACAGGCACCATATAAATGTAAGTTGTTTAGCACAATGGAATCATATTCTACTAACTTGACAATATAGCTCAGCATTCTGTTTGTCTTACTGATTGCCGCTTTACAAGAACTGGAAATGATAAGTGTTTAGTTTACCACCATAGTATTCCTTTGTCTGCTGTTCAATGTGTTATGAAAATAAATGGGCTACATTTCTGCTGAAACAGCAGAGACAGGAATTTTAGATGAATGTATTTAGCATTCATAATTGCAGAACCTACAGCATAATTTCAAGCTGAGTTCTTTACAATAAATCAATAGCCTTCTAGTTTTCATGTCATGGTGATGTAGCAGAGGGCTGATAGTTTTTCTGACATGAGCGAATCCACTATCCGACTGGAAAGCGATGGATACCTACCATGGGAGTAATTTTATCCTCCAAACGTGGGTATGTTTGGGTCGGGTGGGAAGTTACAAATGATGTTTTTTTAAACCCAAACCCAGCCTGCCTCAATTCCACCAACTTCTGGTTTTAACAGAAGTGGAACATGACGGTGGGCAAGTAATACACTCTCAAGAGGCGGCCTTTGTTTGAAATCTTTTAATGAGCCTGCACGCCTAAGATTTTATCTCTGTTTTAGCTTTAACACTGGCTGACTGGGTTTAATCCTGGACCCTCGGAAACCCAGCAGCTGAAGGAAGGCGAAGATTGCTGGATGGAACAGGTAAGTGTCTTTCCAGCACTGCTTGTGGGCTAGGGGGAGCAGTACTTCCCCTGGATCACCAAGTCAATTGTTAACCTCTCCTGTGATCAGAACCACCTTTCCCCCACAGTGATCCAATTACCTTCTGATGTCCTGCATGGCTCAGAATTTTCTCCCCAGCCCTTCCCATGCCCTCTATACCAACCGCGCACCCCCCCCCACCCCCACACCGTGAATCCTCACAGTCTTCTCTCTCCCACCTCCCCACCCAACACCTCACCCTGATCTTCTCCCTGGCCTGCAATCTCACCGGGCCCCCCAGACCTACAGTTTCTCATTCCTTTACACACCACACCTGTGTGCTGGTGTTACAGACCCACCAAACCAACAGCCAACTGCTTCTCAATCTGTCTGGCTGCAGCTGGGAAATGGATTCCAAAAATGGTAATCACGTCCTGCTGTTTAATATGTTCTTCTGGGTTTCCCCATGTCTCCCTCTCTGCCTCCCCGTAAATACCAGGGTCTATGTATTTCAGCTTCTGTTTGATGTTGGAGGCAGGAAGAGATTGCTAGAACTACTTTTTTAAAAAAAACTGGAGAAAGGACTCATAGTACTTAAATACCAAGGTCAAACATGGGAGAGGACACTAAATAAATCAAGAAAGTGGTCAGTGATTAAGTATCCTGTCGGTTACAGGAGGAACTGAAAACTAGAGCCTCAACTTTCTGATGCTTAGTGCAAGTGTGTCCCCCCAGGTACACTAAAGATCCAGGATGGCCCAAATACAGCAATACAGCAACACACACACACACGGGATCCTCACAGTGTCATCCCACTTTGTAACAAGAAGTATAGAATATGCTAGGTGGAACTCCGACAAACACCTAACTCTTGCACAATTCACCACAAGCGTTAATTATAAGGAAAATAATCCTGCCAGCTGCACCGGATACTGCTGAGACTAAACTTCACACTGCCCTGGCCTCTTGCAGCTCAAGATCAATTTCTTACAATCCAGCTCAAATTTATATTGTCCTAACTAACACAATAGCCCACCTGCTACAGAAACGGCAACCAGCTAATGGCACCACCTATTTAACCAATTAATTACCTAATACCAGCTAAAAGCAACCAAAGCTGAGGCACCAAATAAACAAGGTTACATTATTTTATTCCCAGGCAATGCAGGACAATCCCTCCTTAGACACAGGAATGATCTCAGAGTACTGAAGGATTGTAAATGTTACACCCCAGGGGAAGAGGGATCATCCTGGCAACTACAAGCCAATTAGCTTAAGGGCAGGGACTTTTAGAGACAATAATCCGAGGCAAAATTAATTGTCACGTGGAAAAATATGGGATAATAAATGAAAACCAGTATGGATTCGTTAAATAAAAGCAAAATACTGCGGATGCTGGAAATCTGTTATCTGTTGCCCCACCCCCACCTCACTTGTTTATAATCTGTGACTTTTCTAATATTTGTCAGTTCCGAAGAAGGGTCACTGACCCGAAACGTTAACTCTGCTTCTCTTTCCACAGATGCCGCCAGACCTGCTGAGTGATTCCAGCATTTCTTGTTTTTGTTATGGATTCGTTAAAGTCAATTTGCCTTTGATCAACTTAACAAAGTTCCTTGATGAAGTAACAGAGAGGGTTGATGAGGGTAGTGTGGTTGATGTTGTTACATGTGTTATGACCAGGTGAGGAGGGGTCTAGGGGTTCCCTATCAGGTTTTCTTGGTTTGGCCGTAACAGGGTTTAACTTTCAAAACACAGGAGTGAAAAAGACAAAAGTGAAGAAAAAGAGAGACAAAAGTAGAGGAGGGACAATCTGCCTCACCTTAAGGCACATTTATACATATTTCTTAATTTATTCACAGGATGTGGGCATCACTGGCAAGGTCAGCCTTTCTTGCCCATCCTAATTGTCTTTGAGAGCTGCCACCTTGAATACGACTCAGTGATTTCAGAGGGCAGTTAAGAGTCAACCGCATTGCTGTATGTCTGGAGTCACATGTAGGCCAGACCAGGTAAGGATGGCAGATTTCCTTTCCTGAAGGACATCATTTAACCTGATGCATTTTTAACGATATTCTGGTAGCTTCATGGTTGCCATTACTGAGGCTAGCTTTTTATTCCAGATTTTACTTAATAATTGAAATTAAATTCCACAGCTGCTGTGGTGGGGTTTTAACTCACATCTCCGAAGCATTAGTCCAGACGCCTGGATTACAAGTCCAGAAACATTACCACATGTTACCGTACCCCTAGGTTGTGGTTAGTGTAATCAAAGCACAAGAGCAGGAGAAGGTCATGTAACTCCTTGAGCTTGTTCCACTGGAGACCACGACTAATCTGTACCTCAACTCCATTGCCCTGACTTTGTTCAATATCCTTTGATAACCTTACCGAATAGTTTAAGATGCCATCTCAGACTATTGCAGCAATGTAAATAAATGGCTACAAATGATTTTTAAGTTAATCACAATGTACAAATATGTACAATTTCATGATTTGACCATGATTGCTATAACAGACAGCATTATCTTCCGTTTTCTTCTTAAAGTTCACCATAAAGTGGGCACAGTTTTGTCCTAAATTTAATCTTGACATTCAAGCTCTGTCCTCCACACATTCTATATATCGTTAAAAGCACATGTGTAAGCTGAGTTTCCTTGTGGAAAGTGCAAGGTTAAATTTACTATAAACGAGTTAGTTTTACAGTGATCAACCAGGTAATTTCTGTTTAACGGATATAGCTTTGCTGTCCTTAAACACAATGAATACTTAGGCAGTAGATTAATGGCACTCAATCTCTCTCTGGTGTGCAAACGCTAATCTATTTATTAATGTGAATTGAAATGGGTCAGTTTAACACCTACTGCAGTTTGGTGAGCAAGGAATTGTCTCTTCATTAAAAATACAGAATCATTCCTTATAATGAATGTATTTTTGTGCTGCAGCACACATTTCGCGTGTACACCTCAAAAAGCCACCAGTGTTATTGAATGTTAGTTATCATAGAAGTATAGTATGGTTACAGCACAGAAGGAGGCCATTTGGCCCGTCAAGTCCATGCTAACTCTCTGCAAGATCAATTTATCTAGTCCCACTACCCCACCTTTTTCCTATAGTCCTGCAATTTTTTTTGAACCACTTGCTGTGAAAAAAAATGTTTTCGCAAGTCACCTTTGATTCTTTTACAGTTAGCCTTAATTGGTGCCCTCTGGTTCTCGACTCATCCGCCAATGGGCACAGTTTCTTCCTAATTATCCTGTCCAGACCCCTCATGATTTTGAGCACCTTTATCAAATCTCCTCTCAACCTTTCCCTTCTCTAAGGAGAACAGCCCCAGCTTCTCCAATCTATCCACGTAACTGAAGTCCCTCATCCCTGGAACTATTCTTGTAAATCTTTTCTGCACCCTCTCTAAAATCTTCACATCCTTCCTGAAGTGTGGTGCCCAGAATTGTCCACAATACTCCAGGTGAGGCCAAACCAGTATTTTATAAAGGTTCACTATAATCTCCTGCTTTTGTACTCTATAGGTGGAATTTTATGCTCTACCCTGAGCGGGTTTGGAGGTGGGGAGAGCATAAAATTGGATGGGATGGTGGCAAGGAGGGACCCCACCACCATCCTGCCTCAGCTGAAATTTAGTCCAGGGAGGGAAGGCCTGTGAATTGCCATCCTGTCCTGCTGCCAATTGAGGCCCTTAACTGGGTAATTACGAACATACAAATTAGGAGCAGGAGTAGGCCACTTGGTCTTACGAACCTGCTCCACCATTCAATAAGTTCATGGCTGAACTGATTACTCCACATTTCCACCTACTCCCAATAACCTTCCACCCCCTTGCTTATCAAGAATCTATCTACCTCTGCCTTAAAAATATTCAAAGATCTGCTTCCACCACCTTTTGAGGAAGAGAATTCCAAAGACTCACGACCCTCTGAGAGAAAAAATTTCTCCTCATCTCTGTCTTAAATGGGCAACCCTTTAATTTTAAACAGTGACGCCTAGTTCTAGATTCTCCCACAATGGGAAACATCCTTTCCACATCCACCCTGTCAAGACCCCTCAGGATCTCATATGTTTCAATCAAGTCACCTCTTACTCTTCTAAATTCCAGTGGATACAAGCCTAGCCTGTCCAATCTTTCCTCATAAGACAGCCCACCCATTCCAGGTATTAGTCTAGTAAACCTTCTCTGTACTGCCTCCAATGCATTTGCATCCTTCCTTAAATAAGGAGACCAGTACTGTACACAGTACTCCAGATGTGGTCTCACCAATGCTCTGTGTAACTGAAGCATAACCTCCCTACTTTTGTATCCAATTCCCCTCACGATAAAAGCTAACATTCTATTAGTTTTCCTAATTACATGAGGTACCTGCATAATAACCTTTCGCAGTTCATGCACTAGGACATCCAGATCCCTCTGCATCTCAGAGCTTTGCAATCTCTCACCATTTAGATAATATGCTTCTTTTTTATTCTTCCTGCCAAAGTGGACAATTTCCCACTTTCCCACATTATACTCCATTTGCCAGGTCTTTGCCCACTCACTTAACCTATCTATATCCCTTTTGAAGCCCCATTATGTCCTCTTCACAAGTTACTTTCCTACCTATCTTTGTGTCATCAGCAAATTTAGCAACCATACCTTCAGTCCACTCATCCAAGTCATTTATATAAATTGTAATAAGTTGAGGCCCCTGTACAGATCCCTGTGGCACACCACTTGTTAAATCTTGCCAACCAGAAAATGACCCATTTATGCCTACTCTCTGCTTCCTGTTAGCTAGCCAATCTTCCATCCATGCCAATATGTTGCCCCCTTTACCATGAGCTTTTATTTCCTGCAATAACCTTTGATGTGGCACCTTATCAAATGCCTTCTGGAAATCTAACCCCAATTAAGAGCCTCTTCCTGCCGCAGCCGCAATTATTCATGTGACAGGCGGCCCTGTCACCACACGGGAAGCACGGTACAGAAAAACTGTGCAGTCTGCTTCCTGGCTGCGGGGGATGGGCGTGGGGTGGGGGAGGGGGGGGACCCTCGTTCAAAGGCACTTAGCGCTGTTGCATTTACATCCTTATATTACAAGTGCCTGATCGAGGGACCAGGCATCGAAAAGTGCAGGGGTATGGGTTGCCCGCTGAGGGCCACCCCCTGTCCTTGCTACCAGCCCCCTGTCCTCCCCCTCCCCTGTGACCCCCACCCCAGGAGACTCCATCTCCCTGAACTACCTGAAGCCTAGTTCCAGTGCCGCTCCTCAGTAATTGGTCACTGCAGCGACAGCAGCAGCTTCTCCCTCTGTGATGGGGTCCTAAATCCTATGAAAGGCCCACTGCTGTTAAGTGCCTGATTGGCACTAAATTCGGCGGGCCTTTCATAAAAGAGACGACGCAGGGATCTCGGAGTTGGTGTCCCCTGACTTCAAGACATTTGCAACCAGCATAAAATTCCACCCTATGCCTTGAGTTTTACTTTTTATAGGAAAAGCTGCATTAAGCAAGACAGCTGAATCAATATATTTACTTTAAACATTGAAAGAAATAATCAAATTTGCTAAAAATCTAAGGGTAGAAGTTATGATGCTGTCCTTGTGCAACCACTCAACATGTCTATACCAAGTTGCTCTTTGTGCTATTTTAATACAGATGTTCGTTAACCTGTTTACTTAAAAACATCACAGTGCTGGTTTTCATAGTATGAATTGCTGTTACATAACCACAGTATCTTTGCCGCAAAACATTTCAAATTTATTCAGGAAAGTCTGAGGTCTGCAATGCCTTGTACAGCCCAATAAGTTTTCACAACTTCATTAATTAAGTTTTTCATGCTTGTCAGAGTGAAGAGAGTCAGTGGTGAAGATGTCGTAGCATTAAACACTTGGAGGGACTTCAGGTACGGTGCAGGGCAGATAGAATAAAGGCACTTTTATATTGTTATATGATATATTTAAGGGCGGCACAATGGCGCAGTGGTTAGCACTGCAGCCTCACAACTCCAGAGACCTGGGTTCAATTCTGGGTACTGCCTGTGCGGAGTTTGCAAGTTCTCCCTGTGACCGTGTGAGTTTTCGCCGGGTGCTCCGGTTTCCTCTCACAGCCAAAGACTTGCAGGTTAATAGGTAAATTGGCCATTGTAAATTGCCCCTAGTGTAGGTAGGTGGTAGGGAATATGGGATTACTGTAGTGTTAGTATAAATGGGTGGTTCTTGGTTGGCACAGACTCAGTGGGCCGAAGGGCCTGTTTCAGTGCTGTATCTCTAAATAAATATAGTCCCTGGGTAGGCTGCATCCAAACAGCGACTTGCAACCTGCATGCACTGTTTTCTTCTATTTATCACACTCCAAGCTACCATTCCCATTAAGCCTGTTGGGAATTCTATGATTCCCAAAGCTAAAAAAAGAGGCAATGTCCAGATCAGTTTGGGTACAATAAGTAGTTTTGGTCAGTCCGTTATAGAAAAGACATTAAAGCCACATGGAATGTACTGGATAGATTCATCAAGATGAATCCAGCGATGAGAAATTATAGTTTTGAGGATAGGCTGGAGATACTGGGGCTATTCCCAGTGAAGCTGACAGGATATTTAATCTTCTTCTTCTTTGGCCTCCTTGTCTCGAGAGACAATGTGTAAGTGCCTGGAGGTGGTCAGTGGTTTGTGAAGCAGCGCCTGGAGTGGCTATAAAGGCCAATTCT
Source organism: Heterodontus francisci (assembly GCF_036365525.1). Taxonomy (NCBI): domain Eukaryota; kingdom Metazoa; phylum Chordata; class Chondrichthyes; order Heterodontiformes; family Heterodontidae; genus Heterodontus; species Heterodontus francisci. The sequence continues at coordinate 107,773,044 of NC_090382.1, forward strand.
AGAGTGACAGACTCTTCCACAGGTGCTACAGATAAAATTGGTTGTCGGGGCTGTTACACAGTTGGCTCTCCCCTTGCGCTTCTGTCTTTTTTCCTGCCAACTGCTAAGTCTCTTTGACTCGCCACTCTTTAGCCCCGCCTTTATGGTTGCCCACCAGCTCTGGCGATCGCTGGCAACTGACTCCCACGACTTGTGATTAATGTCACAGGACTTCATGTCGCGTTTGCAGACGTCTTTAAAGCGGCGACATGGACGGCCGGTGGGTCTGATACTAGTGACGAGCTCGCTGTACAATGTGTCCTTGGGGATCCTGCCATCTTCCATGCGGCTCACATGGCCAAGCCATCTCAAGCGCCGTTGGCTCAGTAGGATGTATATGCTGGGGATGTTGGCCACCTCGAGGACTTCTGTGTTGGAGATACGGTCCTGCCACCTGATGCCAAGGATTCTCCGGAGGCAGCGAAGATGGATATTTAATAGCAGATGATAAAATGATGAAGGGTTCTGATAGGGTGAATAAGGGAAAAATATTTCCATTCAAAATTGTAACTAAAAGACAGAGCAGGAGAAACTTCTTTAAACAGAGGGTTGTTGGAGCAAGGAATGTTTTCTCATAGTGGTTGTGGCAGAAACCACTGCATCTTTTATGGGTAAATTAAATAAGTATTTGAAACAGAGGAAGATAGGGGCTTCGGGGAAAGAGCCATAGCAGTGGGATTCGTTTGGCGTTATCCTAGCAAACAGTTGGCAGAAGCACGATGGATTGAGCATTCTCCCTCTGTGCTGTAACTGCTTATGGGTCAATGCAATCGGGCACCATGAGTGTTCTATCGTGCAGACTGCTGTCAAGACTGATGCACTGCATACCTGTCATCAGTGACACTCCTTCAGTATTAAAGTTGCTGAAGACTTGCTCTTCTCTGTTCCTCAAAGACGGAATCTCTCTGGGATAATTTTCAGCACAAAGTACTTGCTCGTCAGTACAATTTAATAAAGACGGAGGAACAGATCTTCCGTCTTGCACATTGACAATTCAGGTGCTCACCTTGCTACCTGCTGAAGTGTGTTATTCAGGTTTCTATTGCCACCTCTCTACATCATCAAAATAGGCACTTTACAATGGACCCAATGGTAATTATGGGACTATTATATGCATCTTGTCAACTACCTCCTGAGCTCCAGTTAAGTGTAACTGTGTGGATCTGGATTCCCTTCAACAGCAGCTTCGAGCAGAGATCCCATGCACAGCAGTACCAGGAGAAGCAAACAGGAAAGTGATGCACAGAAATCACTGGTCCGTGCACTGCCATTCTAGAACCTGTAATAATACCTGCCTGCTCCCAGTGTTGGCAGCACTGACTGAGACAAACAAAATCTTACAGCACTCCCAGGCGAATTGGATCTCCTAATCGAGAAAGGGACCAGCAAGCAGAGCTGCACGACCTGAAGAGGGAGAATGAGATAAACCGCTGCTCTCAGATCACTGATAGACCAAAGGCAGCTTAGACTTGAACCCGATTCAAAAGTTAAGGCTTGCGGAGAGGAAAAAACCAACGGGGCCATGAGAGGATTGTCTTATTAATGGAAGTCCAGTCGAATGTGCCCCGGAGAAGTGAACGAAGAGAACACTGGTTTTGAGAAAGATTGGGAGATCCAACCCCTTGCAATTGGGAGGAGTTTGGGTGTTTCAACCGCAAGAAAACCTTTTCTCTTCGAACACTGTAACATATAAATATGGTGTGCGATTTTTGAGTGTATTAATAAGTTAAGGGGAACTACCTTTCTCTGTAATTTGGAGTAATAGCTACCTACATTGTACTGTTTAATTAATGTTTAATTTTGAGTGTACTTGTGAGAGTAAAAGACTTGAAACATGAAATTTTCTTGTGTAATTTTTTAATCAGTCTGGAGAGTTTGGATATCGTTTCAACGGTCTCAACAGAGCGCATAACTATACTCCAGTACAGTCTGTGTTAGTACTGTATTCCAGTACACTCTATATTAGTACTGTATTCCAGTACAGTCTGTGTTAGTACTGTATTCCAGTACACTCTGTATTAGTACTGTATTCCAGTACACTCTATATTAGTACTGTATTCCAGTACAGTCTGTGTTAGTACTGTATTCCAGTACACTCTGTATTAGTACTGTATTCCAGTACAGTCTGTGTTAGTACTGTATTCCACTACACTCTGTGTTAGTACTGTATTCCAGTACAGTCTGTGTTAGTACTGTATTCCAGTACACTCTATATTAGTACTGTATTCCAGTACAGTCTGTGTTAGTACTGTATTCCAGTACACTCTGTATTAGTACTGTATTCCAGTACAGTCTGTATTAGTACTGTATTCCAGTACAGTCTGTGTTAGTACTGTATTCCAGTACACTCTGTATTAGTACTGTATTCCAGTACAGTCTGTGTTAGTACTGTATTCCAGTACACTCTATATTAGTACTGTATTCCAGTACAGTCTGTGTTAGTACTGTATTACAGTACACTCTATATTAGTACTGTATTCCAGTACACTCTGTATTAGTACTGTATTCCAGTACAGTCTGTGTTAGTACTGTATTCCAGTACACTCTGTGTTAGTACTGTATTCCAGTACACTCTATATTAGTATCGTATTCCAGTACACTCTGTATTAGTACTGTATTCCAGTACACTCTGTGTTAGTACTGTATTCCAGTACAGTCTGTATTAGTACTGTATTCCAGTAAGCCCTGTGTTAGTACTGTATTCCGGTACACTCTATATTAGTACTGTATTCCAGTACACTCTGTATTAGTACTGTATTCCAGTACACTCTGTGTTAGTACTGTATTCCAGTACACTCTATATCAGTACTGTATTCCAGTACAGTCTGTGTTAGTACTGTATTCCAGTACACTCTATATTAGTACTGTATTCCAGTACAGACTGTGTTAGTACTGTATTCCAGTACACTCTGTATTAGTACTGTATTCCAGTACAGTCTGTGTTAGTACTGTATTCCAGTACACTCTATATTAGTACTGTATTCCAGTACAGTCTGTGTTAGTACTGTATTCCAGTACACTCTATATTAGTACTGTATTCCAGTACACTCTGTGTTAGTACTGTATTCCAGTACAGTCTGTGTTAGTACTGTATTCCAGTACACTCTATATTAGTACTGTATTCCAGTACAGTCTGTGTTAGTACTGTATTCCAGTACACTCTATATTAGTATCGTATTCCAGTACACTCTGTATTAGTACTGTATTCCAGTACAGTCTGTGTTAGTACTGTATTCCAGTACACTCTATATTAGTATCGTATTCCAGTACACTCTGTATTAGTACTGTATTCCAGTACACTCTGTGTTAGTACTGTATTCCAGGACACTCTGTATTAGTACTGTATTCCAGTAAGCCCTGTGTTAGTACTGTATTCCGGTACACTCTATATTAGTACTGTATTCCAGTACACTCTGTATTAGTACTGTATTCCAGTACACTCTGTGTTAGTACTGTATTCCAGTACACTCTGTATTAGTACTGTATTCCAGTACACTCTGTGTTAGTACTACATTCCAGTACACTCTATAGTAGTACTGTATTCAGTACACTCTGTATTAGTACTGTATTCCAGTACACTCTGTGTTAGTACTGTATTGAGTACACTCTGTATTAGTACTATATTCCAGTACACTCTATAGTAGTACTGTATTCCAGTACACTCTGTATTAGTACTGTATTCCAGTACACTCTATAATAGTACTGCATTCAGTACACTCTGTATTAGTACTGTATTCAGTTCACTCTGTATTAGTACTATATTCCAGTACACTCTATAGTAGTACTATATTCCAGTACGCTCTATAGTAGTACTGTATTCAGTACACTCTGTATTAGTACAGTATTCAGTACACTCTGTATTAGTACTGTATTCCAGTACACTCTATAGTAGTACTATATTCCAGTACGCTCTATAGTAGTACTGTATTTAGTACACTCTGTATTAGTACTGTATTCCAGTACACTCTATAGTAGTACTATATTCCAGTACACTCTGTATTAGTACTATATTCCAGTACGCTCTATAGTAGTACTGTATTCCAGTACACTCTATAGTAGTACTGTATTCAGTACACTCTGTATTAGTACTGTATTCCAGTACACTCTATAGTAGTACTATATTCCAGTACACTCTGTATTAGTACTGTATTCCAGTACACTCTATAGTAGTACTGTATTCAGTACACTCTGTATTAGTACAGTATTCAGTACACTCTGTATTAGTACTGTATTCCAGTACACTCTATAGTAGTACTGTATTCCAGTACACTCTGTATTAGTACTGCATTCCAGTACACTCTATAGTAGTACTGTATTCAGTACACTCTGTATTAGTACTGTATTCCAGTACACTCTGTATTAGTACTGTATTCCAGTACACTCTATAGTAGTACTATATTACAGTACACTCTATAGTAGTACTGTATTCCAGTACACTCTGTATTAGTACTGTATTCCAGTACACTCTATAGTAGTACTATATTCAGTACACTCTGTATTAGTACTGTATTCCAGTACACTCTATAGTAGTACTGTATTCAGTACACTCTGTATTAGTACTGCATTCCAGTACACTCTATAGTAGTACTGTATTCAGTACACTCTGTATTAGTACTATATTCCAGTACACTCTATAGTAGTACTGTATTCCAGTACACTCTGTATTAGTACTGTATTCAGTACACTCTGTATTAGTACTATATTCCAGTACACTCTATAGTAGTACTATATTCCAGTACACTCTGTATTAGTACTATATTCCAGTACACTCTATAGTAGTACTGTATTCCAGTACACTCTGTATTAGTACTGTATTCCAGTACACTCTATAGTAGTACTGTATCCCAGTACACTCTGTATTAGTACTGTATTCAGTACACTCTGTATTAGTACTATATTCCAGTACACTCTATAGTAATACTGTATTCCAGTACACTATATAGTAGTACTGTATTCCAGTACACTCTGTATTAGTACTATATTCCAGTACACTCTGTAGTAGTACTGTATTCAGTACACTCTGTATTAGTACTGTATTCCAGTACACTCTATAGTAGTACTATATTCAGTACACTCTGTATTAGTACTGTATTCCAGTACACTCTATAGTAGTACTGTATTCAGTACACTCTGTATTAGTACTATATTCCAGTACACTCTGTAGTAGTACTGTATTCAGTACACTCTGTATTAGTACTGTATTCCAGTACACTCTATAGTAGTACTATATTCAGTACACTCTGTATTAGTACTGTATTCCAGTACACTCTATAGTAGTACTGTATTCAGTACACTCTGTATTAGTACTGTATTCCAGTACACTCTATAGTAGTACTGTATTCAGTACACTCTGTATTAGTACTGTATTCCTGTACACTCTATAGTAGTACTATATTCCAGTACACTCTGTATTATAACTGTATTCCAGTACACTCTATAGTAGTACTGTATTCCAGTACACTCTGTATTAGTACAGTATTCCAGTACACTCTGTAGTAGTACTGTATTCAGTACACTCTGTATTAGTACTGTATTCCAGTACACTCTATAGTAGTACTATATTCAGTACACTCTGTATTAGTACTGTATTCCAGTACACTCTATAGTAGTACTGTATTCAGTACACTCTGTATTAGTACTGTATTCCAGTACACTCTATAGTAGTACTGTATTCCAGTACACTCTGTATTAGTACTGTATTCCAGTACACTCTATAGTAGTACTGTATTCAGTACACTCTGTATTAGTACTGTATTCCTGTACACTCTATAGTAGTACTATATTCCAGTACACTCTGTATTAGTACTGTATTCCAGTACACTCTATAGTAGTACTGTATTCAGTACACTCTGTATTAGTACAGTATTCAGTACACTCTGTATTAGTACTCTATTCCAGTACACTCTATAGTAGTACTATATTCCAGTACACTCTGTATTAGTACAGTATTCCAGCAGGCTCTGTGCTGGTACTGAATTCCAGCAGGCTCTGTGCTGGTACTGTATTCCAGCATGCTCTGTGCTGGTACTGTATTCCAGCACGCTCTGTGCTGGTACTGCATTCCAGCAGGCTCTGTGCTGGTACTGTATTCCAGCACGCTCTGTGCTGGTACTGTATTCCAGCACGCTCTGTGCTGGTACTGTATTCCAGCATGCTCTGTGCTGGTACTGTATTCCAGCACGCTCTGTGCTGGTACTGTATTCCAGCACGCTCTGTGCTGGTACTGCATTCCAGCAGGCTCTGTGCTGGTACTGTATTCCAGCACGCTCTGTGCTGGTACTGCATTCCAGCAGGCTCTGTGCTGGTACTGTATTCCAGCACGCTCTGTGCTGGTACTGCATTCCAGCAGGCTCTGTGCTGGTACTGCATTCCAGCAGGCTCTGTGCTGGTACTGCATTCCAGTGCACATTGTGTGAGTGTTCAGTTCCAGTACCATCAAGAGCCATCTGCAGTTGTTAAATAGCACAGCTTCAACAACCCAGACTTGTCCCGCCAAGGTTATAGAAAGCTTTAAGACAGGTTATTTATCAAAGTTCTTTAATAATCAAATAGCAAAATTGAACAGGGGACAGTGGTTACTCTGGGAATGACCCAAAGGGAGAAGTTTTATAGAGAGTGCAGATGGCAAACTGCAAGATCGAAGCTTGAGCGATTTATAACCTGAACTCTGAGATCAGATTCCTAAAATCCCTTCAATATTTGCATCTTTCTGAAAAATATATCCCCATTTCTGCCCGGTGGTTAGTCGGTTCATGAACTCTCAATGTCTTTAATTTCTGTTATACTGTAGGATTGCTGCTGATCGCAGACACACAGCACTGCTGTCATCAGTGGTACTTGTTAAAAGAAAGGCCGTAACCTTTGAAACCTCAGCATGGAGTAGAGCAAGCATTTGAATGATGAGGAGGGAGGCAGCTGAGATCAGCTGAAACAAAAACTGACACAGGACTGTCGATCCTTAATGGGATATTCCTAAAAGGCTGTGTTTGCTGACAGTGCAACCACAAGATGGCGCAGTATTTGCACATGCGCAAATGCAGCCTCTTCCACTGAAACATCACTGTCTGCGACGTCTCAGGTAGCTGCCGATAATAAAGATGGCACTGCTCAACTTGTCACAAAAAACAAATTAAGCCCAAATCCACTCAAAGGTTGTGATCTCCGCCTCCACCTTACCCCCAACTGTACCCCGCTCCCTCCTGCCACCGAGCTTCTCTTCGCCGCTCCCCCCCACGCCCGTCTGCTTGCTGTTCATTCCCCACCTCGCGCTTCAGCGGCTTGTTCCTCGCTGCTTCTTCAGGCGGTGCGACAGGGAAAGCAGCCGGGGTGGTGGGGGAGGTTGGTGGGGAAGCGGCAAGCCCTGGAGTGAGCTGCCATGGTGGCGGGGGGGAGTGGTTGCTGGGGGGTGAAGTGGGGTGCAAGCGGCCGGGGTGGGGGGTGCGATGCGGCGAGGCTGGGAGGAGTGGCTGAGGAAAGGCAGTGGCGAGGCCAGGAGTGAGCAGCCCTGTTCCAACATGCAATGACATTTCAGAGCGCATGCACGAATTCATCCAGGCAAGCCAGGCACTGATGTGGGCTGCAGCATCATACTGACAGGAAGAAACTGGTCTGCGCGTGTGCACAGCTGGGAGCGCACTGATAACATTGACGCTGGGCTGTGTTGCCAGGAGTCACTTTGTTCCTAAAAATGAAATGACAAAGTTACAGAAAAAAATGTATGACTTTAATGAAGAAGTTACAGGATAGTGTGAATAAAGAGGTTGGATCAATAGGTATGATAAAAATAATAGAAAGATGAGAATACAAGAAAATAAGGGAAGTTAAGAGAGGGATAAGGGAAGCAAGAAGCAAATATGAGGAGAGAATTTCAAAAAACGTAAAAAATTGTAAAGTATTTCACAAATCTGTTCGTAAAAATAGAATAGTTAAATATGATGAGGGACCTGAAAAGAGAGGATGGTGATTTATGTGAGAAACAGAAATTGGTGAGGATACTTAAGAATTTTGCCTTAGTGTTTGTAAAGCTGGGGAGTTGGGAAAAAGTTAAATCCAGGAAGTGAAATCATAGATATAATAAATAAAAGGATAATACTAGAGAGTTAAGTTAAAGTAAAGCCATGAGTTAATGGGATATATCCAAGGATCCTGAGGGAAATTGAGAAAATGACCTCGAAAAGATATTTCAGGTTCTATTGTGTGTGCTGAAGGAACGAATGGAGAATGTAGAATTGTTTTGCACTTGACTACTTCGGAAAACTACCTTGTACACTTACAAAATGATTTGTATCATCAAGTTTCTGTGTGCACTGAAAATTCTGTAAACCCCAATTTTCACTCAGACCTTGGTTAATTTTTGTTTTATCTAAAACTGTGGCTTTTTTTTTTAGCTATTCAGCTCTGGGTCACATCACTATGTCCTACGTGATCATGAAAACGAATAGCTTTTTTAATAAGCATCTGGCAATTCTTAAAGGTCTTTCATAAAAAGTGCAATTGTTGGTTTTAGTCGAGACCAGGACTCTCACTCTCTTCAAGAAACTGAGGACACAGTATTTAAGAGTCTGCAAATACACAAGAACACAGGGTCTGCCTCACCCAATGTGCAGTGAGCCAAGTGTCTGACAAAATGATGCCGCCCATGAGGTTTGGTGGGGAGGAGGTGGGAAGATAATCCCAACAAAACCACTTAGGATGAATTTTGTGCTTTGCAAAGTGCTGAGAGTCGGTGTTGGGGAATGGACTATTTTTCCACTCTCTGCAACCAGTAAATGGCTGGGGTGGGTGGCATCAAGTCAATTCAGCTCCAAGTGGCATTGCCAGACGCAGTTAAAGGTATTTGCATGGCTCCCCCAAAAATACAACCATACAAAATCATTGGAAGGACGCTTGTTTCACTCGTTTAAAGATAAGCCATCTTTGTGGCATCTGAGTGAGACTGCCAATTTAATGCTAGTTGCTGCCTGAATATTTTGATGGGGGAACACAATGATTGGGAAGTAGTTTCAGAAGGCACTGATGGCCAGGTGGAGACCCAGAGAGAGAAGGCAGGAGCCGCAGGTACCATAGCGTAAAGCTGTAGTTAGTCAACTGAAATAATTTATAGCAGAGAGAATGAGAGCATCTAGTGAAGCAGGAGAGATTTAAAAATACAAGTGCCCACTTCAATAAAATATAATGCATTTATTATTTATAATTCAAGAGAAGCATCAGTGTGAGCCTCAATGGAAACATACCAAGACCCACACCCTGTAGTTACACTACTTTCCTAATTGTATGTGGTCCAGGAACTGATGAAGTTGTCTGACCGACACATCACTGGACTGACCAACACGGAACAGGTTCGAGAATACACTACACTTCAAAACAAAATTAAAGCTAAACAACCAAAACCCTCAGCTTCAATATAGTGAGTACATATCTTGAAAGAATACAATGAATTAAGCAGTAGGGGACGGCTAAATATTCCAACTCATTTTTAAAAAGGTGTGAAGTTAAAAATTGCTGCAGGATAAAAGAAACTCACATGCATGCTTACAGTCCAGGCTTTTTGCAATACTACATTGTCTACTCACAGATTACATAATTGGATCGTGTCCTGTACAGTCTGAAACCTACGTCTTTAACTCCAAAAGGAGATAGTATAGCCCAGTGGGTAGCAATTATCTGATTTGCCAACTAATATTGTGTACTGAACCTTATCAGCTAAATTTCTCACTATGCTTACTATTAATCCCGAAGGCAGTGAGTATCAAACGATGCTCCCATTTTAAACAGGCTGAAACTCCTGCTGTGAGGATATGCAAAAAGGCAAAAATATACACAGGTACTACGCAGCATTGCATGGCTATTCACAATATGTACAAACTGATTAAAAGACAGCCTGTTCTCTCAGCTCCTGAAGGCAAATTCTTAAAATTACAGACCACTTGATGTTATTTGTAAGCTCTCCAGATGTATGTTGGTAATGGGGCACTGCTCAAAAATAGCCAGCAGCGTAGCTATTTATACATTGGGTTCCTCCAAAGCAAACACAGCTTCTTTCAGCAGTCTCAACATTATAGGACACAAATAGACTCTTGCTTGTGCTAGCCATGTCCTCACCCCTCTTTTTACACGTTACAGTCTATTTTACAAGCCAACAATAATGCAGAATCTCAGATTCCTCAGAGATTAAAGCACCATACTCCACAATGACATACAGTAAAAATCTTAAAATGGAATGGTCTGATTTTCAGTGGGATTAATGTCCACTGAGTAATCAACACCTTGCAAATTGTTATCAGCATTATAAACGCACAGGACGGCTCACCTGGATGTCACACAGTTGATCCCCCAAATGTTTAATCCCAGAATCAGCTTAATTGAAGTGAATGTTTTAAAGTTCCCAGTTGAGTTTCCACCCACTACAGAGGCAAGAGTCACAGAAAACCCTTGCTTACAGAGAAATTAAAATTCCTGTTCTCCAGACCAGGACAAAGCATCTGGTCTCTGCTAGATCCAGCAAAAAGTGACAGTAGGGAGTGTGAATCAATCACCACGTGATCAATTGTTCTTCCCATGTTGGGTCTTTTAGTTCTTTTTTAGAAAAGGACTTACACTTCTATAGCGCCTTTCACAACCTCAGGATATCCACTTTACAGCCAATGAAATACTTTTGAAGTGTAGTCACTGTTGTAATGTAGGAAACACGTTAGCCAATTTGTGCACAGCAAGCTCCCACAAACAACAATTTGTTTTAATGGGCACATAGTTTGTTTTATTGATATTGATTGAAGGATAACTATTAGCATGGGGAGAACACCCCTGCTCTTCTTGAAAATAATGCTGTGGAATCTTGTGCATCCACCTGAGAGGCCGGATAGTGCCTTGGTTTACTGTCTCACCTGAAAGATGGCACCTTCAAAAGACGGCACCTTTGACAGTGTTGCTCTCCCTCAGTGCTGCACTGCCCTCAGCCTAGATTCTTCTGCACAAGTCTCCAGAGTGGGACCTGTGTTCCTAGATTTACTGCCATGGCAACGCTGGATAACAGAAAAAAGAGTATGATTCAGGGGCCCAAATGTGCACAAGGTACTGATGGAGATTAAACAACTAAAAGCACGGAGGTTACCAGCTTTCAGACGTTTATCCTACTTGGACCAACTGTCCATTGAGGCATCGGCTGGCATAATTACTTGAGGATAGAGTGGAAAGAATTCCTGATATAAACAGAAAATGCTGGGAATACTCAGCAGGTCAGGCTGCAGTGGTGGTATAAACAGAAAACGTTTAAACAGAATTCCTGCTCCCAGTGGCAGCTCTCTCCAGATTCCAGTCGCAGACCTGCTGGATCGACTGTACCCTAGAACACTGTGAACCTGTCTGGCTCAGGTGTCAGACTGCTGACTCTGTCTCAGACAATAGGAAAGGGAAGTGGGGTGACATTATCACAGTGGAAGAGGGAACTAGATGAGAGTATTCAGTAGGTGGAATCACTGTGGGTGGAGCTGAGGAAGACAGATGTGGGAATATTTTACAAACCAGCCAAAAGTGACAGTTTTGGTATAAGCAAATCAAATAAAAGGCAGTAGAAAGAGATGAGAGGGAAGGAATTGGAGAAAAAAATTAGTTCGTAGATGTACAGACCGGCAGTGAAATCTATTGGGAAATATTGGGAAGACTGAAGCCATTGTTTTCGGCCCCTGCTCTAAACTCCATTCCCTCGCTCCCGACTTCATCCCTCTTCCTGGCAACAGTCTAAGATTAAACCAGTCTCTTCACAACCTTGCTGTCACATTTGACCCTGAGATGACCTTCTGACTTCATATGCGTGTCATCACTAAGACCGCCTATTTCCACCTCCGTAACTTTACCGCTGTCTTAGCTCATCTGCTGCTGAAACCCTCATTCATGCCTTCATTACCACTAGACTTAACTATTCTGGCACTCCTGGCTGGTCTCTCACATTCTACGCTCCATAAAGTTGAGACCATCCTATACTCTGCTGCCCATTTCCTAACTCGCACCAAGTCCCATTCCCCTATCACCTGTGTTCTCGCTGATCTACATTGGCTCCCAGTCAAGCAACGTCTTGATTTTAAAATTCTCATCCTTTAGTTTAGTTTAGTTTAGAGATACAGCACTGAAACAGGCCCTTTGGCCCATCGAGTCTGTGCCAACCATCAACCACCCATTTATACTAATCCTACACTAATTCCATATTCTTACCACATCCCCACCTGTCCCTATATTTCCCTACCACCTACCTATACTAGGGGCAATTGCTAATGGCCAATTTATCTATCAACCTGCAAGTCTTTGGGATGTGGGAGGAAACCGGAGCACCCGGAGGAAACCCACGCAGACACAGGGAGAACTTGCAAACTCCACACAGGCAGTACCGAGAATTGAACCCGGGTCGCTGGAGCTGTGAGGCTGCGGTGCTAACCACTGCGCCACTGTGCTGCCCACAAGAGTCCATGGCCTCTCCCCTCCCTATCTCTGTAATCTCCTCTAGCCCCATAACCCTCTGAGATCTCTGCGCTTCTCTAATTCTGGCCTCTTGAGCATCCCCAATTTTAATTGCTCCACCATTGGTGGCTGTGCCGTCAGTTGACTAGTCCCTAAACTCTGGAATACCCTCCCTCCACCTCTCCACCTCGCTTTCCTCCTTAAAACCTACCTCTTTGACCAAGCTTTTGGTCATTTGACCTAATATAGAATAGAATCATAGAAAGTTTACGGCACAGAAAGAGGCCACTTGGCCCATTGTGTGCGCCAGCTGAAAAAGAAACACACCCAGCCTAATCCCTTATGTAGCGCGGTGTCATATTTTAAATGCTCCTGTGAAGTGTCTTGGGATGTTTTATTATGTTAAAGGTTATATTATGTTATATGCTGGTAGATTACAACACAAGTACATTATCCTGAAAAGCAAAAGGACTGATGACATCGTGCCCGAGGAGAGTGGTTAGGGCCAGAATTAGAATTTGAACAAAGCCAATAAATAAATTCTGCACACAAAAGATGTTGAGAATGTGTAATGCCCTTCCCCAAGAGGCTATAGATGCAAATAGAGGCTACAGTTGAGTTTAAAAGGGGGATAGATAATTACCCAAAATGGAAGAATTTTAAAGGATATAGAGAATAAGCTCGGGAGATGGAATTAAAAGGTTAAAACCGACATGGGTATCAAACATTTCAGAGCAGCCTCACTGAGTCGACAGGCTTACTCCTGTTCCTTCAAGGCTGTGGCAAAAGCTACAAATCTGTCTCTCAATTTTAACTGCTAGGTAGAATTAATGCAGCATCAGCAATTGATCCAGTCGGAAATCTGGGGGAAAATTTATGTGTTCATTCTACGTGTTGTTAATTTTTAATTGCCTAGTCCTTCAACAACATTTCTTAAGGTTCAGTGACACTGGTGGAAGTGTTAAAATGTCATTGATCTTTCTGAGGGAATGGAGAAGAGAACAACCAAGGCTTTAAATCAGGATTTGCAAACCTATTTTTTGAAAGGTATTTTACTCATTGTCATTATAACACACACACACACAGGCACTCACCCCCTCATACACCTCCGCATACACTCCCACGCACACTTACACATCCACACACACACACACTTTCATACCCTCACATGCAAACACAAAAATACACAAACACACAAAGACATGTGCACACACATACTCAAACACACACACAGACAGGCACACACGTGAACACACACCCTCACACACATACGCACACACAAACACACTCACCCACACACCTGAATTTCCCCCTTCTCATCTTAGGGACACCGAGGTCATTTGTAGAACTCCTCGTCACCCTGGGTTCAACTACTCACTAGCTAAAGTCACTGATCCCTCAGGAGAGTCCCACACGTGTAATTCGAACAGAGCTTTAATCAGAATTAAACACTAAGAAAGGGCAGTTTTTTTTTGTCCGTTTTCACCTCTTCTCCCCTGTAGCACTGACCCTTCTGATGTATAGTTCCACAGTTAGTGTGCATGTTCTGTTAGCATGTCCAAGTGTGAGCTTGGACAATGAGAATGGGTAAATGCAAATTGTCGTTACTGTTGTTATCACTAGGGTATTGACCATGGGGAACATCATAATGAAGCACAGTGCTGTCTTAACTTTCAATTTAACAATCTATTTAACTCAACTTAACAATCAATTATTTGCTCATGATTTTCCCATTCCTTAACCTGGAGTCAGAGGTCAACTATAACACGTTCGACCACATCCAGGATAAAGCAACCCACTTGATCGGTGTCCCAACCACCAACTTAAATTTTCACTCCCTCCACCACTGGCACGCAGTGCAGCCATATACAAGATGTGCTGCAGCGCACCAAGGCTTCTTTGATAGCACCTTTCAAACCCACAACCTCTACCACCTAGAAGAAAAAGAGTAATAGGCACTTGGGAACACCACCACCTGCAGGTTCCCCTCCCAGCCACACACCATCCTGCCTTGGAACTATATCGCCGTTCCTTCACTGTCGCTGGGTCAAAATCCTGGAACTCCCTTTCTAACAGCACTGTGGGTGCACCTACACCACATGGACTGCAGAAGTTCAAGAAGGCAGCTCACCACCACCTTCTCAAGGGCAATTAGAGATGGGCAATAAATGCCGCCCTTGCCAGTGGCACCCACATCCATAAATGAGTGAGGCATCTCAGTCCAGACCACAGAGAAAACCTTCAACTAGAACCACTAGAGGAGCTGCTAGAAAACGACAACCACATATATTTTAACAAGCAATATTAGGCAGAGCAGAAAGCCTGTTGCAAACAACAAGCTGGAAGGGTTAAAAGGTTGTGTGAGCCTATTTACAATCTCAACCAGGCAATACGTCTCTCATTGCTTTATTTTCAATATGGGAAAAGAATTCAGCAAAATTGGAAAAATCCAGACATCAACCAGGATGGTGTAAAGCTGTATCAAAGCTTCAATTGTACAAGCTGGTGTGCATACATCTCTGAGTTGGTGCTGAGAGGTTCCAGTTTACATGACAGTAAAATGGACAGCGGTCTTAATAGTGAATGGATTAAACCACTTGCAGCAGTGATGACAGCAGCAGGAACTGTTGATGGAAGGTCAGAATCAAGTTAAGCTGTGCGTGCTTATGTGCTGAATACTTAAATGCTGTGCAGGGGGTGAGGGAGGAGGAGGAAGAGGGCAAAGGTTTTTTGTTGAAAGGCCAAGAACCACCAATTTGTTTTGGAGCTGCCACCATTATGGCTGGTGAGTAGAATTCTGTTTGAGGTGTGCATACGCATTATTTCCAAAACACATCCTTGGTTTCTATCCACAAGAAGGGGAAATCTTAGCAGCCACCCAAAAACTATCAAGAACGTGGCAGATATCAGTGGCTCTTGAGGTGTTTTCTATGTTGTTATGGCATCTGTAATGGATACTCTGTAGGGCCATGGAATAATTAGAATGGTAAAGACTGTATTTTACATTGGAGTGGGTGGAGGCCATTCAGCCCCTCGAGCCTGTCCCGCCATTCAGTGAGATCATGGTTGATCTGTATCCTAACTCCATCTTCCTGCCTTGGCTCCATATCCCTTAATATCCTTGGCTAGCAAAAAGCTGCATTTGATTGAATTAGAAAACTTTATATTGTGGATAAGGAGAACAGAGTCGACATAGGATAGGAACTGTTTGTGTTGAGAGCAACACTTATCCTTTTGACCCTATTATAACAACAACTTGTATTTATATAGCACCTTTAACATCGTAAAACATCCCAAGGTGCTTTACAGGAGCGTTATTAATCAAAATTTGATACCAAGCCACATCAGGAGATATTAGTGCAGATGACCAAAAGCTTGACCAGTCGTAAGTCTTAAGGAGCGTCTTAAAACAGCAGAGAGAGGTGGAGAGGTTTAAGGAGGCAATTCCAGAGCTTAGGGCCTTGGCTGCTAAAGGCACTGCCGCCAATGGTGGAGTGATGAAAATATAGGGTGCACAAGAGGTCAGAATTGGAGCAGTGTAGAGATCTCAAAGGATTGTAGGGCTGGAGGAAGTTACAGAGATAGACAGGGGCGAGGCCATAAAGCAATTTGAAAACAAGGATGAGAATTTTAAAATTGAGGCATTGCCAAGTCAGGAGCTAATGTAGGTCAGCAAGCACAGGGGTGATGGGCGAACGGGACTTGGTGCAAGTTAGGACATGGGCAGAAGAGTTTTGGATGAGCTCAGGTTTAGGGAGGATGGAAGATGGGTGGCTGGCCAGAATGTCTGAATAGTCAAGTCTAGAGTTAACAAAGGCGTGGATGATGGTTTCAGATGCAGATGAGGGTACAATAGCATAGGGATACATGAGTTCAAATCCAACCACAGAAGCTGTGAAATTTAAATTCAATTAATTAAATCTGGAATTACAAAGCTAGTTTGAAAAATTATGACCTTGAAACTACCAGATTGTTGTACAAGCCTATCTGGAAGGAAATCTGCTGTCCTTACCCGGTCTGACCATTATATGACTCCAGACTCAGCAATGTGGTTTACTCTTAACTGCCCTGTGAAATGGCCTAGCAAGCCATTCACCAAACCACCATGAAAATCTATGCTGCAGCGGTTCAAAAATGAGGCTCACCACCACCTTCTCAAGGGCAATTAAGGATGGGCAATAAATACTGGCCTAGCCAGTGATGCCAGGAATTAATAAAAGTAGGGCTGAGGCAGGTTTGGAGTTGGGAGATGTTACAGAGGTCGAAGAAGGTGGTCTTTGCGATGGAGTAGATACGTGGTCAAGAAGCTCATCCCGAGGCCAAATACGACACCAAAGATGGGGGTTTAGCCTCAGACAGTTGCCAGGGAGAGGATGTAATCAGCAGCTCAGAAACAGAGCTTACAGCTGGTCTTGAAAACAATGGTTTCGGTCTTCCCAATACTTAGCTGGAGGAACTTTCTGCTCAGCTGGTACTGGATGTCAGATTGGCAGTGTGACAAGTTAGAGACAGTGGAAACATCATGTAAGGAGAAGATCTAGAAATCTAATGTAAATGTAATGATTTTATGTATTTGTCCAGCATAAGAACAAAGCCAACCTGAAGTAAAATGTTTCTTTCTTTCATTTTAAAACCTCTTTAAAATGCTTTTCAGGAGTTCATTGTTTTTACAGGCAATCCTTAAAACATAAAAAAGCAATTTTAAAACATCCAAGTCACAGAATCCAAGAACTAAATTAAAATGCTAATTTTTAAGCGACTGCGTTTAACTTTACGTTGTGGAATTAATTCCTCGATCAATCAGCAGTGAAACTGAAAGTAAAACTGCCCAGATTGGCTGTAACAGCAGGAAATCTGCGACCTGCTATAGAAAATAATCAGTATAGAATCATGGGAGTCTCTGCAAGAGCAACTCAGCTGGTCCCACTCCCCCACCGTTTCCTCATAGCCCTGCAATTTTTTCTCTTCAGATAATTACCCAATTCCCTTTTTGAAAACCGCAGTTGAAGCTGCCTCCACCATGCTCCTCGGCAGTGCATTCCAGTTCCTAACCCCTTGCTGCATAAAAAGATTTTCTTCATGTCGCCTTTGGTTCTATTTTGCCATTTATCTTATGTCCTTTGGCTCTTGACCCATCCGCCAGTGGGAACAGTTTCTCCCTATCTACTTTGTTTAGACCCCTCATGATTTTAAACACCTCTACAAAATTTCCTTTCAACATTTTCTTCTCTAAGGCCCAGCAGGACACCTCAGCCATGTAGAATGCACATCCTATACCATCCCATTAAGGGCGAGGCAGTGACGTAGTGGTATTGTCACTGGATTAGCAACCCAAAGACCCAGGATATTGATCTGGGGACACGGGTTCAAATCCCACCACGGTAGAAGGTGGAATTTAAATTTAATTAATAAATCTGGAATTAAAAGTTAGTCTAATGATGGCCATGAAACCATTGTTGATTATTGTAAAAACCCATCTGGTTCAACTAATGCCCTTCAGGAAAGGAAATCTGCTGTCCTTATCTGGTCTGGCCGACATGTGTGTCCTGACCCACAGCAATATGGTTGACTCTTAACTACCCTCTGAAATGGCCTAGCAAGTCATTCAGTTGTATCTAAACTGCTACGAAGTCAATAATAAATGAAACCGGACTGACCACCCGACATCAACTAGGCACCGGAAATAACAATGGCAAACCCAGCCCTGTCGACCCTGCAAAGTCCTCCTTACGAACGTCTGGGGGCTTGTGCCAAAGTTGGGAGAGCTGTCCCACAGATTAGTCAAGCAACAGCTTGACATAGTCATACTCACTGAATCATACCTCACAGACAATGTCCCAGACACTGCCATCACCATCCCTGGGTATGTCCTGTCCCACTGGAAAGACAGACCCAACAGAGGTGGTGGCACAGTGGTATACAGTCAGGAGAGAGTTGCCTTGGGAGTCCTCAACATCGACTCCAGACCCCATGAAGTCTCATGACATCAGGTCAAACATGGGCAAGGAAACCTCCTGCTGATTACCACCTACTGCCCCCCCTCAGCTGATGAGTCAGTACTCCTCCATGTTGAACAGCACTTGGAGGAAGCACTGAGGGTGGCAAGAGCACAGAATGTACTCTTGGTGGGAGACTTCAATGTCTATCACCAAAAGCAGCTCAGTAACACCACTACTGACCGAGTCCTAAAGGACATATCTGCTAGACTGGGTCTGCAGCAGGTGGTGACGGAACCAATAAGAGGGAAAAATATACTTGACCTCGTCCTCACCAGTCTGCCTGCTGCAGATGCATCTGTCCATGACAGTACTGGTAGGAGTGACCACCACACAGTCCTTGTGCAGACCCGTCTTCACATTGAGGATACCGTCCATCGTGTTGTGTGGCACTGCCACCCTGCTAAATGGGATAGATTTCAGACAGATCTAACAATGCAAAACTGGGCATCCATGAGGTGCTGTGGGCATCAACAGCAGCAGAATTGTACTCAATCACAATCTGTAACCTCATGGCCCAGCATATCCCCCACTCTACCATTACCATCAAGCCGGGAGACCAACCCTGGCTCAATGAAGAGTGCAAGAGGGCATGCCAGGAGTAGCACCAGGTGTCAACCTGGTGAAGCTACAACCTAGGTCTACTTGCATACCAAGCAGCATGCGATAGACAGAACTAAGCGATCCCACAACCAACGGATCAGATCTAAGCTTTGCACTCCTGCCACATCCAGTCATGAATGGTGTGGACAATTAAACAACTAACTGGAGGAGGTGGCTCCACAAATATCCCCATCCTCAATGATGGGGGATCCCAGCACATCAGTGCAAAAGATAGGGCTGAAGCATTTACAACAATCTTCAGCCAGAAGTGCTTAGTGGATGATCTATCTCGGCCTCCTTCTGAAGTCCCCAGCATCATAGATACCAGTCTTCAGCCAATTCGATTCACTCCGCGTGATATCAAGAAACAACTGAAGGCACTGGATACTGCAATGGCTATGGGCCCTGAAAATATTCTGGCAATAGTCCTGACGACCTGTGCTCCAGAACTTGCCGTGCCCCTAGCCAAGCTGTTCCAGTACAGCGACAACACTGGCATCCACCTGGCAATGTGGAAAATTGCCCAGATATGTCCTGTACACAAAAAGCAGGACAAGTCCAACCCAGCCAATTACCGCCCCATCAGTCCACTTTCAATCATCAGTAAAGTGATGGAAAGTGTAGTCGACAGTGCTATCATGTGGCACTTGCTCAGCAATAACCTGCTCAGTGACACTCAGTTTAGGTTCCGTCAGGGCCACTCAGCTCCTGACCTCGTTACAGCCTTGATTCAAACATCGGCAAAAGAACTGAACTCAAGAGGTGAGGTGAGAGTGACTGCCGTTGAAATCAAGGCAGCATTTGACCGAACAGGGCATCAAGGAGCCCTAGCAAAACTGGAGTTAATGGGAATCGGGGGAAAACTCTCCGCTGGTTTAAATTGTACCTAGCGCAAAGGAAGATGGTTGTGGTTGTTGGAGGTCAATCATCTCAGCTCCAGGACATCACTGCAGGAGTTCCTCAGGGTAGTGCCCTAGGCTCAACCATTTTCAGCTGTTTTGTCAATGACCTTCCTTCAATCATAAGGTCAGAAGTGGGGAAGTTTGCTGATGACTGCACAATTTTCAGCACCATTTGTAACTCCTCAGACACTGAAGCAGTCCATGTAGAAATGCAGCAAGACCTGGACAATATCCAGGCTTGGGCTGATAAGTGGCAAGTAACATTCGCGCCACACAAGTGCCAGGCAATGACCATCTCCAACAAGAGAGAATCTAACCATCTCCCCTTGACATTCAATGACATTACCATTGCTGAATCCCCCACTATCAACATCCTAGGGGCTACCACTGACCAGAAACTGAACTGGAATAGCCATATAAATACCATGGCTACAAGAGCAGGTCAGAGGCTAGGAATCCTGCGGCGAGTAACTCACCTCCTGACTCCCCAAAGCCTGTCCACCATCTCCAAGGCACAAGTCAAGACTGTGATGGAATACTCTCCACTTGCCTGGATGGGTGCAGCTCCAACAACACTCAAGAAGCTCAACACCATCCAGAACAAAGCAGCCCGCTTGATTGGTACACCATCGACAAACATTCACTCCCTCCACCACTGATGCACAGTGGCAGCAGTGTGTACCATCTACAAGAAGCACAGCAGCAACGCGCCAAGGCTCCTTAGACAGCACCTTCCAAACCCACGACCTCTACCACCTGGAAGGACAAAGGCAGCAAATGCATGGGAACACCACCACCTGCAAGTTCCCCTCCAATCCACACACCATCCTGACTTGGGAACTATATCGCTGTCGCTGGGTCAAAATCCTGGAACTCCCTTCCTAACAGCACTGTGGGTGTACCTACCTCCCATGGACTGCAGCGGTTCAAGAAGGCAGCTCACCACCACCTTCCCAACGGCAATTAGGGATGGGCAATAAACGCTGGCCTAGCCAGCGACGCCCACACCCCATGAACGAATTTTAAAAATGTGGGAAATCTTGGACGCTTCTTGTAGCATATGCAGGAAGTGTCGCCAGCTAGTTCAGCTCGAGATCTGGGATTTGGGATCCAGGATACGGAGCTTGCGTGGCGGCTGGAGTCAGCACGGAGCATCTGCAAGGCTGAGAGCTTCATGGATGGCAGGCTTCTGGAGGTGGTCACCCCACAGCTTTAAAAAATGTACAGCAGAGAGGGAATGGGTGACTGCCAGAAGGACAAGGAGGACCAGGCAGGGCAGGGATCCAATGAGTGCATCTCCCTCTCCAACTGGTAATCAGTTCTGAATACAGGTGAGAGTGATGGTTCCTCTGGGGAGTGCAGACACAGCCAGGTCCATGGCACAATAGGTGGCTCTGCTGCATGGGGTGGAGGAGGAAGACGAGTGGAAGAGCAATAGTGGTAGGGGATTTGATTGTGAGGGAACAGACAATTACTTCTACCATCGCAGGCATGACTGCAGGATGGTATCTTGCCTCCTTGGTGCCAGGGTGAAGGATGTCACTGAGCGGCTGCAGGAAATTCTGAGAGGGGAGGGTGAACAGCCAGAGGTTGTGGTCCATATCAGCACCAATGATATAGGCAGAAAGAGGGATAAGGTCCTGAAGCAGAATTTAGGGAGCTAGGAGAGAGATTGATAAGTAGGACCTCAAAGGTAGTAATCTCCGGATTACTTCTTGTGCCACATGCTAATGAGTACAGAAATAGGAAGATAGAGCTGATGACTACATGGCTGGAGAGATGGTGCAGGAGAGAGGGCTGTAGATTCCTGAGGCATTGAGACTGCATCTGGGAGAACTGGGACCTGTACAAGCCAGATGGATTGTACCTCAAAAGGACCGGGACCAATATCCTTGCAAGCGGTTTTGCTCATACTGTTGGGAGGGTTTAAACTAACTTGGCAGGGGGATGGGAACCTGAGAGTAGATTCAGAAGGTAGAAAAGAAAAGTTCAAAATGGAAGGCAGAAAATTAGTAAGCGTGTTTGAAAGGCAGAGGAAACAAAGGCTAGAAAATAGACAACAAGGGAGTTTGGCAATGCTAAATGGTCTATACTTCAATGCAAGAAGTCTAGGGAAGAAGGCAGATGAGGGGAGAGCACAGATTGACACATGGGAGTATGATGTTATAGCTATTACTGAGACATGGCTGAAAGAAGGGCAGGAATAGCAGCTCAACATTCTTGGTTACAGGCGTTTCCGACAAGATAGAGAAGAGGATAAAAAAAAAGGTGGGGGGCGTTTCATTATTGATTAAAGTAACAATTAAAGCTGTGAGGAGGGATGACATGGTAGAAGGATCATCAAATGTGGCCATATAGGTTAAAAAAAAACAGAAAGGGGCAATCAGACTACTGGGAGTGTACTATAGACCCCTAGACAGTTAGCAAAAACAATAAGGCAGTAAAGGTGGGGATTTCAACTACCCTGATATTAAACTGGGATAGAATTAATGTGAAAGGCACAGAGGGAGCAAAATTCTTAAAATGCATTCAGGAAAACTTTTTGAGCCAATACTTAGCAATCCCAACAAAAGAGGGAGTGGTTCTGGACTGTTTTAGGGAATGAAGTTGGGCAGGTAGAAGGGGTATCAATTGGGGTGCACTTTGGTGAAAGTGATCATAATTCAGTTAGATTTAGGGTTGTTATGGAAAAGGACAAAGATAGACCAAGAATAAAAGTTCTCAATTGAGCAAAGCTAAGATGAGATATGATTTAGCTAAAGTGGACTAGAAACAGCTATTGCCAGATCAGTGGGAGGCATTCAAGGGTAAGAGTTCAGCACGCACATGTTCCCTCAAAGAAAAAGGGTGGGACGAGCAAATCAAGAGCCCCCTGGATGTTAAGGAGCTTAAAGAAGAGGATAAAGAGAAAAGGGGACCTCACAACATATACCAAGGGCTCAATACTGCAGAAAACCTTGAGGAGTATAAAAAAATGTAGGGGCAAATTTAAAAAGGAAATTAGGAAAGCAAAGAGAGGGCATGAAAATATTGGCAAGTAAAGTCAAGGAAAATCCAAAGATTTTTTATAAATATATAGCGAACAAGAGGACAATTAACGAAAGAGTACGGTCCACTGGGGATGATAAGGATAACCTGTGTGTGGAGGCGGAGGATGTTGGTATGGTTCTTAATGAATACTTTGCATCTGTTTTCACAAAAGAGAGGGACAATACACACATTGTAATCAGGAAGAAGGAGTTTGAAATAGCAGATAAAATTAACATAGTGAGAAAGGAAGTATTAAGGGGTTTAACATCTTTGAAAGTGGATAAATCCCCAAGCCCAGACTAAATGCATCCTAGGCTGTAGAGGGAAGCAAGAGAAGAAATATTGGAGGTTCTGACCATCATTTTTCAATCCTCTCTGGCTACAGGTGCGGTACCAGAGAACTGGAGAACAGCTAACATTGTACCATTGTTTAAAAAGGGAGAAAGGGATAGACCAAGCAATTACAGCCCAGTCAGCCTAACCTTGCTGGTGGGAAAATTATTGGAAAAAATTCTGAGGGCAGGATAAATCTTCATTTAGAAAGACATGGATATATGAAGGGAAGGTTGTGTCTGACTAACATGCTTGAATTTTTTGAGGAGGTAACTGGTGGGGAGGGAAGGGGGAGGTCGATCAGGGCAGTGCATTTGATGTATGGATTTTAGCAAGGCTATTGATAAAGTGCCACATGGCAGACTAGTCACGAAAGTAATAGCCCATGGGATCCAAGGCAAAGTGATAAGTTGGATTCAAAATTGGCTCAGAGGCAAGAAGCAAAGGGTAATCATCGATGGGTGGTTTTGAGGCTGACTGGAATGTTGTTTCCAGTAGGGTTCCACAGGGCTCAGTACTAGGTCCCTTGCTTTTTGCGGTATATATCAATGATTTGAACTTGAATGTAGGGGGTATCATTAAGAGGTTTGCAGACAATACAAAAAGTGGCCATGTGATTGATAATGAAGAAGAAAGCTGTAGACTGCAGGAAAGTATCAATGGGCTAGTCAGGTGGGTGGAACAGTGGTAAATGGAGTTCAATCTAGAGAGGTGTGAGGCAATGCATTTGGGGAAGACTAACAAGACAAGGGAATACACAATAAATGGTAGGATACTGAAAAGTGTGGAGGAACTGAGAGACCTTGGCGTGCATGGCCACTGATCCCTGAAGATGGCTGGACAGGTAGATAAGGTAGTCAAGAAGTCATACAGGACACTTGCCTTTATCAGCCAAGACATAGAATGTAAGAGTTGGGAAGTTATGCTGGAACGATATAAAACACTAGTTAGACCACAGCTGGAGAACTGCGTGCAGTTCTGGTCACTGCAGTGTAGGAAAGATATGATTGCACTAGAGAAGGTACAGAAGAGATTTACAAGGATGTTGCCTGGACTGGAGAATTTTAGTTATGAGGAAAAATTAGATAGGATAGGGTTGTTTTCTTTGGAACAGAGGATGAGGGGAGACCTAATTGAAGAGTATAAAATTATAAGGGGTCTTGACAGAGTGGATAGGAAGACCCTATTCCCCTTTGTTAAGGGATTCATAACCAGGGGGCATAGATTTAAGGTAAGAGGTAGAAAGTTTAGAGAGGATTTGAGGGGAACTCTGTTCACCAAAAGGGTGGTGGGGATCTGGAACTCGCTGCCAGAAAGGATGGTTGAGGCAGTACAGGGATATATACTTGAAGCGCTGTAACCTAAAGGCTACGGACCAAGGGCTGGAATGTGGGATTGGGCTGGATGGCTATTTGTAGGTCGGCAAGGACACGATTGGCCAAATGGCCTCCGACCGTGCTGTAAATTTCTATGATTCTATGAACAGACCTAGCTTCTCCAATCTGTCCTGGAATTGATGTCCCTCATCCCTGGAATCATTCTCATAAACCTTTCCTGCACCCTCTCTAATCCTTCACATCCTTCCTAAAGAATTGACCACACAAGTGTTTTATAAAGGTTCACCATAACTTCTTTGTTTTGGTACTCTATGCTCCTATTTATAAAGCCCAAGACCTCGTATAGTTTATGAACCACTTTCTCAACCTTCCTTGAACCTTCAATGATTTTTGTACATATGCCGCCAGATCCCTCTGCTCCTGCATCCAGTTGGAATTTTAGAATTGCACCTTTATATTGCTTCTCCTTGTTCTTCCTGTTCTTTCTGATGCAACATAAATGAGATGCGTGGAGATCAGTTGATTGAAGATCTCAAACAGATTTATTAAACCTAGTAAAGTACATACAGTGCAGAGCTATCTATTTTACAGGACTTACCTCTTGGTCCCACAGTTACAGAGTGACTCTGGCTGGCAGTCACACTGTTACAAAAAAAAAGACAAAAAAGATTACTTGGGCCAAAAATGTGCTAATTCTTGAAGATAAAGGGAAGATATGGAAAAATGTCTGTTGTCCCTTTTTGGTTTGGCATCCCAAATATGCATAGACGGCTGACTCTGGGATGTCTCTAGAATGGTTCTTTTCAGGCAACATTGAGGATCAGTTTGGCAGGCTTTCCAGGAGAAATGCAGCATTAGTTTCTCTATTTCTTACAGTTGATTCTCAGGAAGCTCTCAAAGAGATGGAAGAGGGTGAGCTGATGATGAATGCTATCTTGGCTGGTTTTCTCCAACTGCCTTCAAAACAGTTCACATCCCAACATACTGTCCAAAGCGAAACCAAAAACAATATCTCAAAAGTCAAGCCTCCTGATCCCTATAAATCTTGACCTGTCACTTCTCCGTAAACATCTCAAGTAAAAAGTAAAAAAAAAACTGCTGGGTATTCTCCAGTAATGTTGCATTCAAACAAGACCTCTCAGTGTCCTTTCAATGACCTCAGTTAAAAAGAAATCCATGGAATCTTTTTCAGTTTTCCCAAATAAAACAATCTCCGCAATTCTAAAATACATGACTCCTCAAAAAACAATTTAACAAAAAATATAGAAGCACCATCAGAACAATGTTAATAGTGGCAAAAGCTTCCAGTTGTTGAAGTTCACCAACGTGATGTGTCAGGTTCACAATGTGGAATTCTTGCTTGTCTTCCAATTGATACTTGCTTCGCTCTGAGCCTTATCTCAGGTCTCTTTTGCTGTGGACCTCATGTATCGGCTTGTGTTTATGCAGGTCTCTGGCAATTCCCTTCCTGCTGTTGCCCTGTTTTCTGTTTGCATGTGTTCGACCGTGACTTCTGGCTGTATCTTTGGAGCCAGATTTCCTGCATAGTTGGGCCAATGTCCTTTTGCACCACACGGCTTTCACAGGTCTTGAAATGCAGGACAACTTCGCTGTGAGTGGGACAAATCACATTTACCACACAGCTTGCTTGCTCTTTTTGACCTGGTTATCGTGCTGATACTGTTGGCTGCACCTAATGCTTGTAGGTGCTGTTGTCCAGCTACAATGGCTTCATATTTCCTGCCATTTTCCAGCAGTGCATCGATGCTGTGAACTTTCTTTTCTCCCCAAGAGGTATTTCTGAAATGCTTCAATGTTGCTACAATCACCAGCTCCATTATTTGGTCTGACAGCTCAACTTCTGGAAAAATCACACTCGTTGATCTGCTACGACATCTACTGATCAACTGGTCTATTGATTCCTCTGGCTGTTGCCTGCAGGACATCAATTCCAGGCAGTGAATTCTGAAATTCACTCGTAACTGGAGCTGATCTTCCAGTGCTTTCTATATCTTTGCTGGATCTTTCTGGTCCTTTTTAGATAACCCAGAGGTATTGATTCTGTGCAGTCCCTCATTTTTAATTGCTATCATTATTTTTATTTATTTATTTAGAGATACAGCACTGAAACAGGCCCTTCGGCCCACTGAGTCTGTGCTGACCAACAACCACCCATTTATACTAACCCTACAGTAATCCCATATTCCCTACCACCTGCCTATACTAGTGGCAATTTACAATGGCCAATTTACCTATCACCTGCAAGTCTTTGGCTGTGGGAGGAAACCGGAGCACCTGGCAAAAACCCACACGGTCACAGGGTGAACTTGCAAACTCTGCACAGGCAGTACCCAGAATTGAACCAGGGTACCTGGAGCTGTGAGGCTGTGGTGCTAACCACTGCGCCACTGTGCCTTATTTTTCTGGCTCTACAATTACTTGGTCTGTAAAGCATAATTGCATTCTCAGTTTGAACTGGGATAGGATATCCAAGACTTTTCAGTTCATGCTTGGAAAATTGGTAACCATGTTCCTGCTGTTCTTTTACTTTGAACGTTGCTTTTAGATCTGGTTCTGTGACTCTGTACTGCTTTCCCTTTAAAAAAAAATCTGTTCTTTAAACTGGTTGGTTTGATTGACAGGAGCAGCTTGTCTGTTTGTCTAGCTTCCAGCACTCAATTTGTTTGTTTATACAGTTGTGCAATAGGTATTTCAAGTGCTTTTTGAATAGGACTTGTTTATGCAGCCATTCAATAGGCAATTCTTCATGCTTGAGTGGTTTTATGAGCTTTTTTGAACTCAGGCTGAGTGAATGAAAGCTCTTCACGCTGGAGTGATTTAATCGTTTCTTTTTTATAGTTTTAGCTGTGAGCTGCGTGGATGGAGGATTCCCATGCTTTTTTGCTGTTGGGCGCTTCCTGTAATGGCATGGAGCTGATCAGCGTGGGGGAGCCTTTGAAAACAATCAATTAGCCTGAAATAGGGATTGGGTTTTCCCTTTTTTTAAATTTTACTGTGCCTTTGAGAAAATCAACTTTGCAAGCACCTCAAGGTTTTTGTTTTAACTGGGGTTCCTGTACCGACAGCACACTGACTCACCCGCTCACAGTGATTAATTTGCAGTCTGTCGTTCAGGTCTGTCTTCTACAGCTGGAGGTGAGTGTTTTTTTCTTCTTTACACTGTTTGGGCCAGTGTTTCTTTAAACTTTCTCTCATTTAGCTGTAGGTAGTTTTTAAAGCTGTTTCCCTGTGGTCTCAATCTTGGATTTTGTCTTCTCATCACAGCGACCACCATTTAATGAGAAGATTTTTATTTTGTCTGATGCAACATAGATGAGATGCATGGAGTTCAGTTGATTGATGATCTCAAACAGGTTTTATTAACAGCTAATAAGTATATACAGTGCAGAGCTATCCATTTGCAGGACTTGCTGCTTGGTGTTACAGTTACAGAGTGACTTTGGATGGTAGTCACATGAATGTGTCCTGGTGCTTGGCTCATTAGCATACTAAGATCTTAAAAGGACATCACTCTTTAAGGCAATCACACAACACTTCCTACCAAAATATAGAACTTCACAGTTCTCTGCATTAAATTTCATCTGGCACGTGTCTGCCCATTCCACCTGCCTGTCTATGTCCTCTTGAAGTCTATCACTATCCTCCTCACAGTTCACAATACTTCCAAGTTTTGTGCCATCTGCAAATTTTGAAATTGTGTCCTGCACACCCAAGTCTATGTCATTGATACTGATCTAGAAAAGCAATGGTCCTTGTCCCAACTCCTGGGGAACCCCACGATATATATTCCTCCAGTGTGAAAAATAAACACTTAACACTACTCTCTATTTCAGGTCACACAGCCAACTTCATATCCATATTGACACTCCCTTTGATTGCATGGGCTTTAACTTTGCTGACAAGCCTGTTATGTGCACTTTATCAAATGTCTTTTGCAAGTCCATGTACACCAA
This sequence comes from Heterodontus francisci, assembly GCF_036365525.1. Taxonomy (NCBI): domain Eukaryota; kingdom Metazoa; phylum Chordata; class Chondrichthyes; order Heterodontiformes; family Heterodontidae; genus Heterodontus; species Heterodontus francisci. Next base: position 107,801,708 of record NC_090382.1, read on the forward strand.
ATCTATTACCCTTATTAACCCTCTTTGTTACCTCATCAAAAAACTGAATCAAGTTAGTTAAACACGACTTGCCCTTAACAAATTAATGCTGGTTTTTCTTAATTAATCCAGATGATTGTTAATTTTGTCCCGGATTATCATTTCTAAAAGCTTTCCCACCGCCAAGGTTAAATTGACTGGCCTGCAGTTGTTGGGTTTATCCTTACACCCTTGTTTGAACAAAGATGCAACATTTGCAATTCTCCAGCCCCCCAGCACAACCCGAGTAACTAAGGAAGTTTGGAAGATTATGGCCAGTGCATCCACAATTTCCATCCTTATTTCCTGAGCATCCTTAGATGCATTCAAATTTGGGAAGATATGGTAAATCAAGGAATAGAGACAAGGCAAGAGAGAAAGGTATTAATGTGGAAAATGATACCCTTCAATATTCGTGTCCCAATCTATTTCATCCTGCAGCCATGCCTCTGTAATGGCTTTCCAATCATACTTATTTATTTCTAATTGTGCTCTCAGTTCATCTGTTTTGTTTTGAATGCTATATGCATTCAGATACAGAGCCTTTAGTTTTGTCCTTATATTATTTTTGTAAACTCTAACCTTATCTGCTTTACACTTAGATTTGTATGCTCTGTCCCTTCCTGTCATGGTCTAACCCTAACCCTAACCCTAAGCAGATAAGCAGACCATGACAGGAAGGGACAGAGCATACAAATCTAAGTGTAAAGCAGATAAGGTTAGAGTTTACAAAAATAATATAAGGACAAAACTAAAGGCTCTGTATCTGAATGCATATAGCATTCAAAACAAAACAGATGAACTGAGAGCACAATTAGAAATAAATAAGTATGATTGGAAAGCCATTACAGAGGCATGGCTGCAGGATGAAATAGATTGGGACACGAATATTGAAGGGTACATGGCATTTAGGAAGGACAAAAAGCAAGGAAAAGGTGGAGGGGTAGCTCTGTTAATTAATGATGGTATTAATGCAATAGAAAAGGATGACCTTAGTTCAGAAAACCAGGATATAGAAGCAGGTTGGGTAGAGATGAGAAATGATAAAGGCAAGAAGTCACTTGTGGGAGTGGTGTACAGGCCACCTAACAATAACCACACTGTAGGACAGGATATAAAGGAAGAAATAATGGCAGCGTGTCAGAAAGGTATGGCGATAATTATGGGGGATTTTAATCTACATATAGACTGGAAAAATCAGATGGGCAGAGGTGGCCTAGATGAGGTGTACATAGTTTTTGGGATAATTTCTTGGACCAATACATTCTGGAGCCAACCAGATAGCAGGCTATACTAGATCTGGTACTGTGCAATGAGATAGGATTAATTAATGACCTCATAGTTAAGGCAATTCTAGGTAGCAGTGATCATAATATGATTGAATTTTACATTCAGTTTGAGGGAGAGAAGAGTGGGTCCAAGACTAGTACTTTAAATAAGGGCAATTAGGAGGGCATGAAAGCAGAGCTAGCAAAAGTGAACTGGCAAATTAGTTTAAGGGATAGGTCAATAGAGATGCAGTGGCAGACATTTAAGAGGTTATTTCCAAATACACAGAAAAGATATATTTCAATGAGAAAGAAAAATTCCAAAGGTGGGACCCACCATCCGTGGTTAACTAAAACAGTTAAAGATAGTATCAAACTTAAAGAAAAAGCATATAATTGTGCAAAGTTGGGAGGCAGGTCAGAAGATTGAACAGAATATAAAAAACAGCAAAGAATGAGTAAAAGATTGATAAGGAAGGTAAAATTAGAGTATGAGAGAAAGCTAGCTAGAAATATAAAGACAGATAGTGAGAGTTTCTATAGATATTTGAAAAAGAAAACAGTTAACAAAATTAGCGTTGGTCCTATAGAAAGTGAGTCTGGGGAATTAATTATGGATAATAAGGAGATGGCAGATGAATTGAATAGATATTTTGCATCAGTCTTCACTATTGAAGCTACAAGTAACATCCCAGTATTAGCTATATGTCAGGAAATGGAAGGGAGGGAGGAACTCAAGAAAATTACAATCTCCAGGGAAGTGGTACTGAGCAAATTGTTGGAGCTGCGGGCTGACAGGTCCCCGGGTCCTGGTGTACTTCATCCTAGGGTGTTAAAAGAAGTGGCTAGTGAGATAGTTAATGTGATAGTTTTAATTTTGCAAAGCTCCCTACATTCGGGGAAGGTTCCATTAGATTGGAAAATAGCGAATGTAACTCCTTTTTCAAAGAAGGAGGGAGACAGAAAGCAGGCAACTACAGGCCAGTTAGCTTAACATCTGTCTTAGGGAAAATGTTAGAAGCTATTATTAAAGACCTTAAAGCAGGGCATTTAGAAAAATTCAATTTAATCAGGCAGAGTCAACATGGTTTTGTGAAAGGGAAAACATGTTTAACCAATTTATTGGAGTTCTTGGAGGGAGTTACATGTGCTGTGGATAAAGGGGAACCAGTGGATGTATTGTACTTAGATTTCCAGAAGGCATTTGATAAGGTGCCACATCAAAGGTTATTGCAGAAAATAAAAGCTCATGGTGCAGGGGGTAACATATTGGCATGGATAGAAGATTTGGCTTGTTCACAGGAAACAGAGAGTAGGCATAAATGGGTCATTTTCTGGTTGGCAAGATGTAACATGTGGTGTGTCACTGGGATCTGTGCTGGGGCCTCAACCTTTTACAATTTATATAAATGACTTGGATGAAGGGACCGAAGGTATGGTTGCTAAATTTGCTGATGCACAAAGATGGGTAGGAACGTAACTTGTGAAGAGGACATAAGGGGGCTACAAAAGGATATAGATAGGTTAAGTGAGTGGGCAAAGACCTGGCAAATGGAGTAAAATGTGGGAAAGTGTGAAAGTGTCCACTTTGGCAGGAAGAATAAAAAAGAAGCATATTATCTAAATGGTGAGAGATTGCAGAGCTCAGAGGTGCAGAGGAACCTGGGTGTCCTAGTGCATGAATCGTAAAAGGTTAGTATGCAGGTACAGCATGTAATTAGGAAAGCTAATAGAATGTTATCATTTATTGTCAGGGGAATTGGATACAAAAGTAGGGAGGTTATGCTTCAGCTAAACAGGGCATTGTTGAGACCACATCTGGCGTTCTGTGTACAGTACTGGTCTCTTTATTTAAGGAAGGATGTAAATGTGTTGGAGGCAGTACAGAGAAGGTTTACTGGACTAATACCTGGAATTGGCGGGCTGTCTTACGAGGAAAGATTGGACAGGCTAGGCTTGTATCTGCTGGAATTTAGAAGAGTAAGAGGCGATTTGATTGAATCATATAAGATCCTGTGGGGTCTTGACAGGGTGGATGTGGAAAGGATGTTTCTGCTTGTGGGAGAATCTATAACAAGGGATCACTGTTTAAAAGTAAGGGGTCGCCCTTTACAGACAGAGATGAGGAGAAATTCTTTCTCTCAGAGGGTCGTGAGTCTTTGGAATTCTCTTCCTCAAAAGGTGGTGGAAGCAGAGTCTTTAAATATTTTGAAGGCAGAGGTAGATAGATTCTTGATAAGCCAGGGGGTGAATGGTTATCAGAGGTAGGTGGAAATGTGGAGTAATCAGTTCAGTCATGAACTTATTGAATGGCGGAGCAGGCTCGAAGGACCGAGTGGCCTACTCCTGCTCCTAATTTGTATGTTCGTATTTCATCTGGTTCTGGTGACCTATCAACTAGCCTTTCTAATACCTCCTCTTTATCAATTTTTATCCCATTCCGTATCTCAACTACTTCCTCTTTTACTATGACTATGGCAGTATCTTCTTCTAGGGTTAGGACAGATGCAGAATATTGATTTAGTACCCATGCCCTTTGCCTCCATGCATATGTCCCCTTTTAGGTCTCTAATCGGCCCCACCCCTCCACTTACTACCCTGTTATTGTTTATATGCCGAGAGAAGATTTTTGGATTCCCTTTTATGTTAGCTGCCAGTATTTTCTCATACTCCCTCTTTGCCTCTCTTATTTTCTTTCTCACTTCCCCTCTGAACTTTTTATACTGAGCCTGGTTCTCATTTGTATTAATCTTATATCTGTCATATGGCCCCTTTTTCTGTTTCATCTTATTCTTTGGGCTTGATTTCCAAATCGGAGTTGGGAACCTGCTGCCTGGATAATTTCTGGGTCCTGACCCTGAACTGCAAGTGCGTCGCTCCTGTGATGCTATCTTGAATTGTAAATGCCAAAATTGGGCCAGTGGTGAGCTCAGCACCCAAGTCGTGGCTGCCTTCTAAGAATGCAATTTTCAAATCATGCCCGCACCCCTTCCCAACCCCATCAGCAATTAAAAATCCTCGTCTGTATCTCTCTCATCCTCCAGAGAATTCTGCCTTTAGTTACGCTACCTTCGTGGGAATGTACCTCAACTGTAGCTGAACCATCCCCTTTTTAAATGCAGCCCATTGTTCCTTTACCATTTTGCCTGCCAATATTTGATTCCAGTTTACCTGGAACAGATCTGTTCTCATCCCACTGAAGTTAGCCCTCATCCAATTTATTATTTTTACTCTAGATTGCTCCTTGTCCTTTTCCATAAATAACCTAAACCTTATGATGTTAAGTTCACTGTTGCCTCAATGTTTCGCTATTGAGATTTGATCCACTTCATTCCCCAGAACCAGATCCATCAATGCATCCTTCCTTTTTGGGCCAGACCCATGACCTCTTTCGCCCAGAAGAATAAGGACAGACAACACATGGGAACACCACCACCTGCAAGTCTCACTCACCATCCTGACTTGGAAATATAATCACCCTTCCTTCACTATGTCAGGCTGTTGCTTGACTAGTCTGTGGGACAGCTCTCCCAACTTCGGCACAAGCCCCCAGATGTTAGTAAGGAGGACTTTGCAGGGTCGACAGGGCTGGGTTTGCCATTATCATTTCCAGTGCCTCGGGCAAAGCTGGGTGGTCTGTCCGGTTTCATTCCTTTTAGATTTCCTCTCACAATTTGATACGACTGAGTAGCTTGCTAAGCGTCAACCACATTGCTGTGGGTTTGGAGTCACATGTAGGCCAGACCAGGTAAAAGCAGCAGATTTATTTCCCCAAAGAGGGACTAGATGGGTTTTTACAACAATCGTTTCATGGTCATAATTACTGAGACTAGCTTCTACAATTCCAGATCTATTAATTGAATTTAAATTCCATCAGCTGCTATGGTGGAATTTGAACCCATATCTACCCTAGGCCTCTGGATTGTTAGTCTAACAACAGTACCACTACACCACCACAGTTTGTTCACAATTAAGTTACTCAGATTAGTGGAAGATAACCTAGCATCTGTTCCAAAGCAACCAGCCAAAGCACTTGCTGGAGAATAACAGATAGCAATGAATTTAGGTAAAAATAACATTGCCATGACTGCTCTCAGGAGGAATACTGTTTCATCACCAGCTGGAGCAAAACAAACTGTCCAGTTTCACTACAGTAAGCTGCATCAGACCGAACAGAGTACAATTTCTATCAGATTTGCAAAGATCAACAAATGTCTGAGACCAGATCAATCTGTATCAGACCTCAGAGAGCACGATAATCCCAGACTGCAATCTCGATCCAACTACTGAGTATAGCAATCTTCATTAAGCCAGTGAGTGCAGCAATCTGTATCAGACCTCATCGAGCACAGTAATCTCAGACCGCAGAGCAAAGCAATCTCTCTCTAACTGCACAGTACGGAAATCATTCTCAAACTCCAGAGTACAGCAATCTCTGTTAAACTACAGATTACAGCAATCTGTATCAGACCTCATAGAGCACAGTAATCTCAGACCGCAGAGCAAAGCAATCTCTCTCTAACTGCACAGTACGGAAATCATTCTCAAACTCCAGAGTACAGCAATCTCTGTTAAACTACAGATTACAGCAATCTGTATCAGACCTCATAGAGCACAGTAATCTCAGACTGCAGAGCAAAGCAATCTCTATCCAACCACACAGTACAGCAATCTCGATCAAACTGTACAATTTTTTCTTTCATATCGTTGTCAGCATACGTGGATGGATGTATTATTAAACAATGAGTCACTGATAATTCAGTGCTACACAGGTAACTGTGTAGTCTCAATCTCAGTGTGGTACTTTGAAATATGGATTATTTTTGATGGGCACCGACTGCAGTTAACGGCAGCAATAGCAAGCGATTGCATGGACTCATTCCTTGGACTTTAACTGAGCTGCACTTTAATCTGTGATTTAAAACAGCTGCAGTTCAGAACTTGTACATGTTGTTGAATTATCATTGATAATTACAGGTGGAAGTGTTGCGTGTTCTATTTGAGTTTTGTTGATTAAACTAAACCCTGTGCCCGATGGAGGGCTGCCCCCGATACCCCAACCACCCCAAATGCCCAACATGCCCCTGTCCCCCCAATCGACACTCTTGCCTTGCCGGGGCCCAACCGATTGCCCCCCGGTGAGGCCCAAAAACGTATCCGTTCTCCGGGGCTCCTCGACATCTTCCGTCTTCAGCTGGGTTGCAGTCCCAGCTGTGGCCGTCGCTCCTGTTAGCAGAGAAATCAGTAAGCAGAGGGCATAGATTTAAAGTAGCTGGTAGCAGAGGAGTTGAGATATTTTTCACACAGAGTGTGGTGGGGTCTGAAATTCACTGCCTGGAAAAAGGTGGTAGAAGCAGAAACCTTCATCGCATTTAAAAAAAAAACGCTTTGGTATGCACTTGATTGGCCAGCACCTCCATTAGGCAGGACTTCCTGCCTCAATGAGGTGGAAGTCCCGCCTCAGACCAATTAAAGGCCTCGGGACCGCAAAATGCAGTCTGGATCCCCAGGCCCGGTGAAGGCAGGCTCGCCACCAACTTTTCAGTCGGTGGATGGCTCCCAATTTAACGAGAGTAAAATTAGCCCATAGCTAAAGTTTATCAAATTAATTTAGGATTTAAGATTAATCTGTCTGTTTTGAATATCACCTTAAACAATGATAAGCATTTTCCCTGTTTGCAACAGCTGGTAAAGTGTAATGGGAGGAAAAAAAAGGAAGATCATAATTAAATTGGCCTGGCAGTATAGCACTTGTTTCAGCCGCCTATAATTATGATGTAATTTTCCATGCCCAATTCGAATTTCGGAACAGAACACATGTAACTAAAAGTTTAATTTCTGCTCTTGATTGTTATCCAGCAACGCTTGCTGGCTTGGACATGCGTATGCTCCGACGAACATAAGGAATTGGAGGAGGCCATTCGGCCCTTCAAGCCTGCTCCTCCATTCAATAAAATCATGGCTGGTCTTCTACCTCAACTCCACCTTCCTGCCCTATCCCCATATCCCTTAATTCTTGAATACACTCAACGACTGAGCATCCACAGCTCGCTGAGGTCAAGAATTCCAAAAACTTACAGCCCTTTGAGTGAAAACATTTCTCCTCATCTCAGTCCTTAATGGCCGACCTCTTATTCTGAGACTGCGTCTCAGTGTTATAAAGTTCCAAAGCAAGAATCACAACACAGAACAACGCGACTGACAGATATGCCAGATATACGGACAGGACACCGGGTGAACTCCCCGTGCTGTTCTACCAATAGTGCTGTGATAACTTCTGCATCCGCCAGTTTAACATCTCACTTGAAGGACAGCACAGCACCCTTCGTACTGGCAGAGGGGAATGTCAGCCCAGATTAAGGGGCTCAAATCCCTGGAGTGAGGTTTGACCTTGTGACTTAGAGGCGAGAGTGCTACCCACGGAGCCATGACATCAGGTGAAAACAGGGTCGGGGATTAGCCGAGATTTGACCCCCACCTTTCTATATAATAGTTAAACAGTGTGGCGATGTTCCCTCTCCATGTGCTTGCTTGAAGAATGGCTACTTCTGCAGGCCCACAGAGCCATATTCTAGCAGAAATCCGTACCTTCAGGAGAAGACTCCCTCCCTAACAGCACTGTGGGTGTACCTACCCCACACGGACTGCAGCGGTTCAAGAAGGCGGCTCACCACCACCTTCTCAAGGGCAATTGGGGATGGGCAATAAATGCTGGCCTCGGCAGTGACGCCCACATCCCATGAATGAATTTTAAAAGAAGATTGGGAGTGAATGAAATTGCCGTGGTGACTTCAGTCTCACTGTTTGTTGGTTAGTCTCATCCTTTACAAGCTGTTTTCATGGACTCTATTGGGATAAATTGTGTCATCCAGAAACTTTAAAATTGTACTCACCATGCCAAAGTGCATGTGATTTATACGTAAAAACAGCAATGGTCTTAATACCGATCCCTGGGGTGAACCCTACTGAAGGAAAACATTCGTTCACCACTACCCTCTGCCTCCTATCCCTGAGCCAATTTTGTACTCAAGTTACCACCATCCTCAGTACCATGTACTTCTATTTTCTGAATAAATCTATTATGACACACTTTTGGAAAGACGTACAACATCGATCACACTACCGTCATCCATCCTCAGTGTTAATTCATCAAAGAACTCAATTCAACTCAAGTCAGACATGATTTGCCTTGAACAAACCCATGCTTCCCCAAGTGAGAATTAAATTTGTCCCAGGCAATGGTCTCTAGTAATCTGCCCAGCATTGACTTTAGACTGATTGGTCTGTAGTTACCAGGTTCGTCCCTCTCTCCTTTTCTTTTTTAATTTAACCATTTACATAAGTGTCAATGAATGTGGCAGTACCTCGAGGGAATGGCCGGAAGTCTACCACCATCGAAGATTGATCGCCCAGGTGATGAGGTAAGTAAATCAGGAATGTAGAAGTTGACTTTGTGGCATGCTTGTATGGGGATGTCATACTTGTAATACTTCAAGTTCTGCAGCTAAACCCATCCTACCCTCAATGCTGTGAAGGTAGATTCAGGAAAGGCTGTGGTTAGCAGTGAGGTGTGGCCAATACCAAGGAAAGGGCACAGGTCGCACAAGTTGGGGGTTCCAAGTTTGGATCCAGTACAAAATCAGGCAAGAGGTGAGAAGAATTCATCAAATATGTTGTCAGGCAAACCCCCCACCTGCCAAGACTGAGGCACACATGAACATTGAAACTTAAAATTGAAAGCCCCTGGCTGGAAGTAAATTTTCATAGTACCAGATGGTGTTGGAACAAAGGAAACAGTCCCTACCCCAACACACAGAAGAGACCTGGTCAAACCAGTTGGTCACGTGACCACCTGTTGGCCAACTAGGGGAGTTTTGAACTGGAAAAACAGAATTTGAACTCAGAACGCCGTGTGCTCCTGGAACTGAAGCAAGAATGACCTCCTCTCCTGTCTGCCTGCTCATCTCTCAGGGAACTGAATCTTGTGAAGACACGTGAACCTCAAAGAGAGAAAAGTTTCCAACGTGGACAAGGTTTAAGCAGAATACTGGACCCCAATGAAACGCAAGAATTACCTACAAAAGGATAATACCATGAGCGAAGCACAGTAACAAGACATTGCCTCAAACTGTTCCACTTTTTCTTTTATTCTTCTCTTTTCTGTCCCTATCGGCATGTGTATATCGCGTGTGCATGCTGGTGTGGGCATGTCGTATACCCATAGGCGTGAACCGTATTACAGTTTAATTAAGTTTAATAAATTTCACTTTTCTTCTTTAAACCATCTCATTTCTTTGCCTTATAATTGGAAAGCTGTGAACAAGAATTCACAAAGGGGGAGCTCAAAACACAGTGTGTTTAAAATCAAACACTGTTACACTCAGACCAGGTGAAGATAGTAACAGACCCCTAGACACATTTCACACCTGGTCGTTACAATGTTAAGCCCCAAATAGAGGACTGAGCCATTGAGTCATACAGCACAGAAACAGGCCCTTCGGCCTATCATTTCTGTGCTGGCCATCAAGCACCTAACTATTCTAATCCCATTTTCCAGCACTTGGCCCGTAGCCTTGTCTGCTATGGCATTTCAAGTGCTCGTCTAAATACTTCTTAAATGTTGTGAGGGTTCCTGCCTCTACCGCCCCTTCAGGCAGTGCCTTCCAGATTCCAACCACCCTCTGGGTGAAAACATTTTTCCTCAAATCCCCTCTTAACCTCCTGCCCCTTACCTTAAATCTATGCCCCCTGGTTATTGATCCCTCCGTTAAGGGAAAATGTTTCTTCCTATTTACCCTATCTATGCCCCTCACAATTTTGTATACATCAATCATGTTCCCCCCTCAGCCTTCTCTGCTCTAAGGAAAACAACCCTAGCCTATCCAGTCTCTCTTCATAGCTGAAATGCTCCAGCCCAGGCAACATCCTGGTGAATCTCCTCTGCACCCTCTCCAGTGCAATCACATCCTTCCAATAGTGTGGTGATCAGAACTGTACACAGTGCTCCAGCTGTGGCCGAACTAGCGTTTTATACAGCTCCATCATAACCTCCCTGCTCTTATATTCTATGCCTCGGCTAATAAAGACAAGTATCCCATATGCCTTCCTAACCACCTTATCTACCTGTGTTGCTGCCTTCAGCGATCTCTGGACAACTACATCAAGGTCCCTCTGACCCGTTGTACTTCCTAGGGTCCTACCATCCATTGTATGTTCCCTTGCCTTGTTAGTCCTCCCAAAATGCATCACCTCACACTTCTCAGGATTAAATTCCATTTGCCACTGCTCTGCCCATCTTACCAGCCCATCTATATCATCCTGTAATCTAAGGCTTTCCTCCTCACTATTTACAACACCACCAATTTTCGTATCATCTGTGAACTTACTGATCTTACCTCCTATATTCATGTCTAAATCATTAATGTACACTACCAACAGCAAAGGTCCCAGTAATGATCCCTGTGGTACACCACTGGTCACAGGCTTCTACTTGCAAAATCAATCCTCGACCATCACCCTCTGCCTCCTGCCACAAAGCCAATTTTGGATCCAATTTGCCAAATTGCCCTGGATCCCATGGGCTCTTACCTGCTTAAGCAATCTCCCATGCGGGACCTTATCAAAAGCCTTACTGAAGTCCATACAGACTACATCAACTGCTTTACCCTCATCTACACATCTAGTCACCTCCTCGAAAAATTCAATCAAGTTTGTTAGACACGATCTCCCCTGACAAAGTCATGCTGACTATCCCTTATTTAACTTGGAACTACATTTCTTAACGAAGCATTGCACAAATAGAATACAAAAAAACACACACCCAACCACTGGACTGCACTACTTGATTTTATTTTCCAATTAAAGCACTTGATAAAACTTAATCTTCAACAAGCTTTATTTGAAATCAAATTCATACCTTTGTATTTCAACAACTACAAATATTGATGTGCAAAAATCAATCAAGGTGTGTAGGAGATAAAACTGGATAAATTATGATTTATTTTTGCTAAATATCCTTGTAAGTCTAACATATAACCCATATCATTGTACATTTAGGAAAATGATTTAGACTGATAGAACTGTTTTCCAAAAGAACAAGTCTAAAAACATTGCTGCATTATAGAAATCTCAACTTTGCAATAGATAAAATAGTTACAAAAACAAAATATATGACAGTCAACTTTTACACAAAATGGGGATCCTTTAATTGGTTTTGTATTTCATTCTAAAAATGTTATAATGCACAAGAGTATTATACAGGACCCAATCCTTCTAAGATCTTTCTCAAGCTGTGGGCAAATAATTCCTCCAGATCTGTCATGCCAATGAAATTGTTGGTTAAGAATGCCAAAGGTTTGCTACACTCTTCCTTTTTTATATACTTGTAGAAGCTCTTACTATCTGTTTTTATATTTTTTGCTAGTTTACTCTCATATTCTAATTTCTCCCTCTTTACGATTTTTTAGTCATCCTTTGCTGCTTTCTAAAATTTTCCCAATCTTCTGGCTTAAGCTTGGAGCTGTGAGAAGCCAGTAATTCAGTTTGATCGGCTCCATCGAAAAAGTGATGAAATGATTCTGCTTGTCGAAGAGTGAATCTGCCATGTCCTTCAGCAGCTATGTACTGCAAGCTGATGAATGATGTTGCTGTCATCTGCTGTAGCCTGGAATGACCAGGCAGCATAGACATTGAGGGCCCGAGCGACCTATAGAGCCAGAGGCTGATAGCAGGCTGCAATTGCATGTGCAACAGGTGACATAGCGGTCACAGCCTCCCTCGTGACTCAAGTCAAGGTACAACATTCTGTTGCAGAGGCAAGTCCTCCTGCGACCAGCCCTGCCTCGCCCTCTTGTGCCAGTCACTTCAGGTTTCTGCTGTTTGTTCTTGCTGTTGCTCCTCCTACAACCCAATGGCCGACACAGCAACACGACTATTTCTCAGAACAAGCAGCTCCAAGCCTCTGCTCCGACAAAGTGCTGAAGCTTCTGAAGGTCACTTTGCACAGACTGCTTTAACAGTCCTCCATGCCCACTGGAATTTCAGGAACCTTAACCAGAGATCTACCTGAATTGCTTTCAATATCACTAATGAGGGCTGTTTGCCATCTCTTAGCACCAAGCATCACTAAGCAGAGTTAAGAATCAACAAATCTGGCACAGCCACAGTCCAATTTGGGAATAGGGACTATCAACAGAAAAAGGATCCTCAATTGTATGTTTTAATCAGTGCTGCACGCCTTATGACAGCCATCTGCAACAACTGAAAACTGACCAAACCAAAATGGCAGCCACCAAAATTTCAGGACAGATTGGGCACGGGACAAAGCTGCCTGAAATGCAACCTCTGCCCACCGCTAAAGAATTTTTCTCACCCAATAAACGAAGATAATTCAAGCCAATTTCTCCCCATAGATAGTAAACAACGCACAGATTTTCAAACAGATTGGAGAAATTTAATTTATTTAATCGAGTCTATGAAAACAGCCTGCAAAAATTGAGACAAAAACAAGAAATGCTGGATTCACTCAGCAGGTCTGGCAGCATCTGTGGAAAGAGAAGCAGAGTTAACGTTTCGGGTCAGTGACCCTTCTTCGCAAAAATTGAGACCAGCCAACAAGCCATATGGCAATGCCACTCACTCCCAACTTTTTAAATTACCCATTCATGGGATGTGGGCATCGCTGGCTAGGCCAGCATTTATTGCCCATCCCTAATTGCCCTTGAAAAAGTGGTGGTGGCCCATCTTCTTGAACTGCTGCAGTACATGTCGTGTATGTATCTTTAAGAGTGATATCCCTTTAAGATCTTAGTATGCTAATGAGCTAATTACTAAGATGTAGTCATGTGACTCCAAGCCAGGGTCACTCTGCAACTGTAACACCTGGAGGAAGCTTCTGTAAATAGTTTGCTCTGTACTGTATATACTTGTGAGCTGTTAACAAACCTGTTCGAGATCTTCAGCATAACTGGACTCTACGCATCTTATTTATGTTGCATCAGACAACATAAAGAACTCATTACTGATGACAGCAGTGGTGAGCCAGACAACGTCTTTGCTAAAGACCACAGGTAAAACAGCTTTGAAAACAACCTTTCCTGCAGCCACTGGAGAGAAAAGTCAACAGAAAAATTGGCCCAAAAAGTGGACAGAAGAAAGGAAGAGGCTTGGTGAGTTGCTTCTGTGCATCTTGTATATGGTACACACTGCTGCCACTGTGCGCCAGTGGTGGAGGGAGTGAATGTTTAAGGTGGTGGATGGGGTGCCGATCAAGCGAGCTGCTTTGTCCTGGATGGTGTCAAGCTTCTTGAGTGCTGTTGCAGTTGCACTCATCTAGGCAAGTGGAGAGTATTCCATCACACTCCTGACTTGTGCCTTGAAGATGGTGGACAGGCTTTGGGGAGTCAGGAGGTGAGTTACTCGCCTCAGAATTCCTAGTCTTTGACCTGCTCTTTTAGCCACAGTATTTATGTGGCTGCTCCAGTTCAGTTTCTGATCAATGGTAACCCCCAGGATGTTGATGCTGTGGGATTTGGCGATGATAATGGCATTGAGTGTCAAGGGGAAATGGTTAGATTCTCTCTTTTGGAGATGGTCATTGCCTGGCACTTATGTGGCATGAATGTTATTTGTCACTTATCAGCCCAAGCCTGGGTGTTGTCCAGGTACTGTTGCATGCAGGCATGGACTGCTTCAGTATTTGAGGAGTTGTGAATGGTACTGAACATTGTGCAGTCATCAGCAAACATCCACATTTGTGACCTTATGTTGGAAGGAAGATCATTGATGAAGCAACTGAAGATGGTTGGGTCTAGGACGCTACCCTGAGGAACTCCTGCAGTGATGTCCTGGGACTGATATGACTGGCCTCCAACAACCGCCACCATCTTCCTTTGTGCTCGATATGACTCCAACCAGTGGAGAATTCTTCCCCTGATTCCCAGTGACTCCAGTTTGCTAGGGTTCCGTGATGCCATACTCGGTCAAATGCTGCCTTGATGTCAAGGGCAGTCACTCTCACCTCGTCTCCGAAATTCGGCTCTGTTATCCATGTTTGGACCAAGGCTGTAATCGGGTCTAAAGCTGGCAGAATCCAAATTCACCATCGGTGAGCAGGTTATTGCTGTGTAAGTGCCGTTTGATCGCACTGTCAATGACATCTTCCAACAGTTTGTTGTTGATTGTGAGTAGACTGATGGGGTGGTCATTGGCTGGATTGGATTTGTCCTGTTTTTTGAGGACAGAATATAGCTGGGCAATTTTCCACATTGTCAGGTAGATGCCAGTGTTGCAACTGTACTGGAACAGCTTCGCTAGGGGTGCGGCTAGTTCAGGAGCACAGGTCTTCAGTATTATAGACGGGTTGTTGTCAGGGCCCATAGCCTTTGCAGTATCCAGTGCCTTCAGCCATTTCTTGATATCATGTGGAGTGAATCAAATTGCCTGAAGACCGGCATCTGTAATGCTGGGACCTCAGAAGGATCATCCGCTCTGCACTTTTGGCTGAAGATGGTTGCGAATGCTTCAGCCTTGTCTTTCGCACTGATGTGCTGGGCTCCCCCATCATTGAGGATGGGAATGTTTGTGGAGCTTCTTGCTCTGATTGGTTGTTTAATTGTCCACCTCCATTCACAACTGGATATGGCAGGACTCCAGAGCAACGTACATAATACCAAAGTCCTGTGGCCAGGAAAACCCAAGAGGTATCATGTTCACAACTTTAAACAATGCAACTTTGGTGATAAACAATTAAATGTTAACAACCCTAATCCTTGGCTTTAACATTTTTTAATTAGACTTTTAAGGTTGTACTTTAGCAATTAAATACTCTCGGCCAAAATGATTAACTGAAGGCTGATGGGACTCCTGGCAGTTCCACTTTGGGAGCTGAGCACAGCAGTATCAAAGTCATAGAGACAGCTGTAAAAAGCACTTGTTGCTGGCACCGGTTCAGAATTTCACCAGTTGTGTCTGCTCTGATTCACTAAAGAGGAGAAAACGCTTAACAAATAATCTTCAAGAAAACAATAACTGCCTTTGTTTTTGCTTCACTCTCACCCTCTGTGATATTAAGGACAATCTGGTAATAGTTACAATTGCTTAACAATGATTATTTGCAAACTACTTTGTGCCTTCTGAAGGTGATGTTTCAGTAAGTGGAATGCTGTTATGCCAAAATATTTCCCTGTAGTTTTCATCTAGGAGAGCAGATATCCATTGTTCTATTGTACATGCAATGTCAGACGCCATTGTGCTTCATTACTGATGGGTTCTTGTGAGCTCATCTGAAGAGCTGCTTCTTGCTTTTTCACAAAGAGGAAGGAATTTATTTAAGCCTTGGAGAGTCATAAGTGTAATTGTAAAAATCTTTGAGCGGACTTCACCAACACAACAAATTAAGACTTCTTGTTTTAGAAGAGAGAATTCACTAGCAGAAATAGTCACCATCCAGGATTCATAGATAATCAGTCATGCAGATGTCATCACCAGCAGATGCATTTTATGACCTCTCTCTCAGTACTCAGTGAAATTAGGCAGTATGATGGATGTCAAGATATGAATCAGGAGTCCCTTGTTGAGTGTCAATTTTTTGCTTGCACAAGAAGAGTTCAGGAAAATGTGGATGTGATTACTCTGCAGGAACATACAATCAGATCAGTGGAAATGGTATGGCAGGGACAGGATAGAAGGTCACTGAAGAAAGTGACAGCATTTATGCCATAATTGAAATGTCTGAATCATCAATTATTTGATGTCCTCAATTTCACTGTTCATTTGTTGGGGTTTTAATAACATTCACTTTTATGTAGTGCCTTTAGTGTAGAAATCCATCTACAAGGTGATTTTACAGAGGAAGAAAGGAAATGATGAGACATTGTGAGAGATTTAGGGCAGCACAGTGGCGCGATGGTTAGCACTGCAGCCTCACAGCTCCAGCGATCCAGGTTTGGTTCTGGGTACTGCCTGTGCAGAGTGTGCAGAGTTTGCAAGTTCTCCCTGTGACTGCGTGGGTTTCCGCTGGTTGATTTGCAGGTTGATAGGTAAATTGGCCATTGTAAATTGCCCCTAGTGTAGGTAGGTGGTAGGAGAATTGAAGGAAGGTGGGGATGTGGTAGGGAATATGGGATTAATGTAGGATTAATATAAATGGGTGGTTGATGGTTGTCACAGACTTGGTAGGCCAAAAGGCCTGTTTCAGTGCTGTATCTCTCTCTGACTATATCCAAAGGCTTGATCAAAGAAGTAAATTTTGAGGGATCTTTCAAAGGGAGATCCTTCAACTACCTTGGCCCAATGGAAGCTGATCCAGAGAGTGGGCCCTACTGTCTGGAAAGTGATCCAGAGAACAGGGCCAAGTAGTTGAAAGCTCTGGCAGCAGTCATGGAGCAGAGAGAGAGAAGGCTAGAATCAGAGTATATGGGTGATTATCAGAGGTGGGATAAAGAAGGTTGGTGGGGCAGCCACGAATTTAAATTTAACAAACTGTGTGTCAGGCAAGAATGCAGGTCTGTAATGATTGGGGCAATGGGCGAGTTGGACAGAATAACATTTTGTTTTTATTATTACTAGCAGAAATTAACAAAATTCAGAAGGTCAACAAGGAGGGCAATGAAGAAATCAGCGGGGCTTTCTGTTCCGTCTGTGCATTAGCGGAACCAGGCTGTGCGGGCTCATTTGTCCGCCTCAGGAGTGCTCTCCTAGCTCAAGGTAATGCAGGAAGTGAGTTCCCCGGACTGTGCCAGGGTGCTGAGCCACTCTGAGGACAGCAGGCCTCTGAGGCCGGTCGCAGCAAGGGGAAAATAGAAGCTGCCAGTGACATTCATACACAAACTTTTACTTTTATATCTTTGCATTTTATCATTCTCTTTGTGAGGCCTTTGCATGGCACCAGTCAGCACTTGCACAGGCTAATCTTCCAGTACTTGAAGCTGCGCCATCTTCCAGTGACCACTGAATTCTCGGTCTAGCCGGTGGCCACTGCATCCAGCGACCCTGCAGTGCAAATGGCAGGAAATAACACAGGCCACATTTCCCTCATTTACAGGTCTTATGAATTGGCACATGAGGAATGGGGCCACTCTGGTACCTGGCAGTACTGCTTCATTCAGGTGGAACGGGACAGAGGTGGTATGGAGCTCTCCAGTGAATCACATACGATGGGCCAAGTGGCCTCCTACAGTGCCATAAATATCTCCAATTCTATGATCCTCCTTCCATAATTTCAGGTTTAAAAGGAACAGATGGAGGTACCTCCCACCCACTGGAAACAGTGGGGCAATAGCCAAGTGTAAATAGGCTTATTCATTTTCAACTAGCCCCACCCGCCCTGATGCTATTGACACTTAAAGCCCAAGACAAAATCAGCCCCATAGCTTCTGAAATGGCAGCACCTCTCCAGTACCTTGCCCAAGTGACCATTTTTTAATCAGTCTCTTTGACTGATGATACCATCTCAAATCACACAGAAAGAAAGCTGCCATTTGAGGGACTGTAAACCAGCATGTCAAAAACTTCATGAGGAGGGCAGAAAATAGAAAGCAGATTTGTTCATTTAAACTTTTCATTAAAATACATCGAATTACAACTGCAGCATTTCCAGCACACACATACTATGTGTTAATTACAGTAATAAATGAATTTGTTTACAGAAACACCAGGGAGCTGAGATAATCTGTGTCTTCAAAGATTACCTTCCTAGTTTTTAAACATCTGACTTTCTAACTAAATTGAAGAATATACCCTATCTGAACTGTTTGGCATGGCTGCTGAAACATTTCTAGTTGGTGACTGATGCTGGCAACTTTATTCTGAAGAATAACCTATTTTACCTTTTCGCAAAAAGAAAATTGCAGAAAGGCTGAGAACAATGTTCTTTGGTTTTATAATTAGTAATTAATCACAGATTAAAAACCTATCACCAGGCTTTAAAATTCCATCTTGTTCTCTGCTCAGCTGTGTAATAAATGTAAATGTGATATGTGCTAAGCATATAAAGATTCACCGACTAAGATTTGTAACATGGTTGTATAATATTTACGGGACAGAAACAGGCCCATGTTGAACACAAAAGCAAAATACTGCAGAAGCTGGAAATCTGAAATAAAAACAGAAAATGCCGGAAATACTCAGCAGGTCTGTGGAGAGAGAAACAGAGTTAACGTTTCAGATCTGTGACCTTTCATCAGAACTGGGAAAAGTTAGAAATGTAATAGGTTTTAAGCAAGTGAAGGTGGGAGGGTGGGAAGAAGAACAAAAGGGAAGGTCTGTGATAGGGTGGAGGCCAGGAGAGATTAAATGACAAAAGATTTCATGATGCAAAGCCAAAGGGAGTGGTAATGGGACAGGGCATGAAACAAAGGATGTGTCTAGAGGAGGTGTGAGTGGCGGAATGCTGAATAGCTGCATTCCGAAAGCAAAGAAAAAAGGGGAAGTAAGAGGGAAATTGAGAATAATAAACCAGCAAAGAAAAAGAGAAACAAAATAGGGGTAGAGGTTATGATCTAAAATTGTTGAACTCAATGTTGAGTCCAGAAGGCTGTAAAGTGTCCAGGTGAAGGATGAGGTGCTGTTCCTCGAGCTTGCATTGAGCTTCATTGGAACACTGTAGCAGGCCATGGACAGGAAGGTCAGCGTGGGAACATGGTAGAGAATTAAAATGTCAATCCCATGTGAGAAACATTCGTCAGACTGTAACTGATAGAAATCACAACTTCCACTAACCTAAGTACATGGGATAGTGTCTGCTGTAATGGAGTCCCTTCACTATTGGAAGTGTACAATTAGCCAGAAAGGTTTCGGTTACTGACCTCTATCAACTAGGTCTTGCCATCTTACACTCATCCATCCAGAAATGCACTGAGAAAAATCTGGCAAACAGTTGTGTGTGTTGTAGGACATGCTAATCATAACCCATTATAATCTCCCTGTTTTGCAATTTAATTGAACCTTCTCACTATATCTTAGCCATCCTATAACAAGTGCTGAGGAATGTTACATTGCATCACTCATTCATACTGCCTACAATTAAGAATGTCGTGTTGTCTGTACCAAACCTGAAATAAACTGATCAGCAGCTAGGAAATTATCCCTTTCATACCTCACTCTTATGTAATTATCTTTTCCCTACTTCATTGATTATGTAATTACTGTCCCTTACCTCGCTGGTTATGTAATTACTGGCTTCTTCCATCACTGATCATTTTTCTCTTTTCTACTGGAGCTGTAACTGATGCACTAATATTTCTGCAATTAAACTGAACTGCCTATGCATAAGTTAAAAAAAATATTTTAACAAGTGTCCCACTGCCCCGACATATTCAGCTTACGATGGCACGAGGATGTGACCTTCACTGAGAGTACAGTAAGAAACTGGGCCAGCTGCTGCTCTTTGTCATGGGATCTCCAACATCAACCAAGAGGTCAAGCAGGAACGCGGCTGAAGTGACTATTGTCTAGGGCAATTTACTGCGAGTAACCAGGCAGTGTGCAATTACACAACCAGAGATGCAATAACTGAGCGGCAATTACATGCAAAATCAAAAGAAAGCCATAGCATGTTGAAGCACAGAGCTTCTATCGGAAACCAAACTGTACTAACCGATCTGCTGGCACTAAATCAGAGTAGAGCAGCTTCTGTTATTGAAAGAAAATGGAAGGTTTGTACTCATGTCGCATCGCATCGGATCTCCAGAAACATCTCAAAGCATTTCATATCAACTAACTTACTAAAGAATGGAGTGACAGTTGTTTTGTAGTTAAACTCCATGAGCAATAATGACCAGTAAACTAGCTTTTAACAGGAAAGCAAAATACTGCAGATGCTGGTAATCTGGAATAAAAACAGAACATGCTGGAAATACTCAGCAGGTCAGGCAGAATCTGTGGAGAGACACACAGAGTTAACATTTCAGGTCTGTGTCCTTTCATCAGAACTGAGAAAAGTCAGAAATGTAATAGGCTTTGTGGAAGCGAAAGGAGGGAGGGTGGGAAGAACAAAAGGGAACGTCTGTGATTGGGTCGACGGCAGGACAGATTCAATGACAAAAGATTTCATGTTGCAAAGCCTAAGGGAGTGGTAATGGGACAAGTAAAGAAATGAAAGATGTGTCTGGATGAGGTCTGAATAGTAGGATAGCAGCTGTCCAAACATAAAGTAAAGGAATTAAGAAAGAATCAAGATATAAAAAAAACACAAGGCAGCAAAAAACAAAATGGGGGCAGAGGTTATGATCTAAAATTATTGAACTCAATGTTGAATCTGGAAGGCTGTAAAGTGCCCAGTCGAAAGTTGAGGTGCTGTTCCTTGAGCTTGCTTTGAGCTTCATTGGAACACTGTAGCAGGCCAAGGACAGAAAAAGGTCAGAATGGGAGCACGGTGGTGAATTGAAATGACAAGCGACAGGAGGCTCAGGGTCAGACTTGTGGACTGAATGGAGTGTTCCACAAAGTAGCCACCCAGCCTGTGCAGTCTCCCCAGTGTAGAGGAGACCACATTGTGAGCAGCCGATACTAAATTGAAAGAAGTATAAGTAAATCGTTGTTTCACTTGGAAGACCTGTTTGGGACTTCGGACGGTGAGAAGGGAGGAGGTAAAGGGGCAAGTGTTGCATCTCCTGCGCTTGCATGGAAAGGTGACATGGGAAATGAGGTGTTTGAGGGGTGACTGAGGAGTGGACCAAGGTGTCCTGAAGGGAATGGTCCCTTCAGAATGCTGAAAGGGAAGGGGAGCGGATGGTGTGTTTGGAGGTGGCATCAGACTGGAGGTGGTGAAAATGGCGGAGAATGATCCTTTGAATGCGGAGGCTGGTGGGCGGAAGGTGAGGACAAGGGGAACCCGATCATGGTTCTGGGAGAGAGCGGAAAGGGTGAGAGCAGGAGTGTGCGAAATAGAACAGACACGATCGAGGACCCTGTCAACCATTGGTGTGGGGAATCCTTGGTTGAGGAAAAAGGAAGACATATCGGTAGTGCTAGTATGGAAGGTTGCATCGACCGAACAGATGTGAGGGAGTCGGAGAAACTGGAAAAATGGAATCGAGCCCTTACAGGAAGTTGGGTGTGAGGAAGTGTAGTCCAAGTAGCTGTGGGAGTCCATGGACTTCCCCCAAATTAAAAGGCTTTGCTGTGGGTACCCAAATGCAGAGTGGTCTAGCATGCCATATGTCAGGGTATCTAGGGACATACCAGAATTCTTGCCAGAATTTCCCACATCCTGGAGAAAATAATGACTTAAAAGTACTTTTCCCTCGCGTTTTGCCCTTGCCTACTAAATCCACAGAACTGTTTCCTTGTTTCTGTCCTTGAATCACATATATTGCATATAATTCTGAGTGGCCTATGGGGCTGGGGTCGCATATAGGTGAGATTAGGCAGGAGCAGCAGGTTCCATTCCCGAAAGGACGTCAGTGAGCCAGTGAGTTTTTCATTGTTTCTGTGTCTTTGTGCATCTTCAATGTCATATTGCTCCTTGGCCTCAGCAGCCCTTTCCCACTTCTCTGTGGCTATTTAACAGTTTTTCAACAGTGGTCTGTCGGCTCTGTGTGATGAACGAACCATGTTGTACAGTAAGCAATGGACCCACCCCCAATAACTAGGCTGCACCTTGTGAAATGGTCTACAGGAGTGGGGGAGCACAAACAGATATTACCAGAAAGAGCAGCGCAAGGAATGGCAGGTAATGACTTTGGGACTAAATCACTCTGATAGAAAAAATATATTAAAAAACTCACATGTCAGAAAATCCTAAAGCATTACAGTAGCTTACAGACATTACCCCCTTGCAAGAACACTTATCCTATTCTTCCTAAAACCAGTGTTAGAAACAAGATCTGACATAGCAACCACTTGTTGCTGAAATGCTACCATGGGTACACTGAAACTCAAATCTTACAGTCATCTTGGACTGGATTTTCCATCCCACTATTCTCCAATTTGGGGATGTTGGGAGTGGGAAATTTGGTAGGGAGATGTTCTTTTAAATTTCCTGGCATCCGCAACCCCATCCAGGATTTTATGGCAGAAGTGATGATAGATGCCTATCTTTCTTGGCACTATTCGAAGACAGGGGCATTCTCCTGGTCAACATTCCTCCCTTATCTACCTCCATCAGAAGCAACTTAACTGGCTGATCATATTATTTGCTGTTCATGGAACCTTGTTGTATGAAAACTGACTGCCACATAACAGTGACTGCCCTTCAAAGGTAACTCATTCATTGTGAAGCACTTTGGAACATCCTGAGGAGGAGATATTATACATTTCTCCCTCTACCTCTGACAAGGAGGCAACCAGCTTAAGCTTCTTAATTGAAATGAAGAGTTACTGATGTTTTAGCTAGGCCAGTGGCATTAAGCTGCAAAGTAAAATAAGACTGTCAAAGAGCAGCTCAAACTGACAATGATGATAGTTAACTGGTACGGTATGTACTCTAGCGGAGAGCTGAGCTTGGCAAGTGAATTGAATGGCATAACCTGCAGCCTTGTCCTTCAAAATTGACATAATTGTTAATTATAAACAAGGTGCCAAGTGAAAGGTGCATCCCTTCCTGGTTCTCAAAAAAAGTACAATTATTTATGAATAATTACCGAGGGACATTTCATTATTACCAAACATTGTGAAGGATACTGGATGAATATTTTATGAATCTGTCATGTTTTGATTTCCCACAAAAATTGAAATGGGGTACAGCAGCTCAAATACAATCCTCATTAAACACTGGTTCAGACTTGTGAGGCAGCTTGCCATACCAGCTGTCATATCAGTACTGTTTAGTTTAGTTTAGAGATACAGCACTGAAACAGGCCCTTCGGCCCACCGAGTCTGTGCCGACCATCAACCACCCATTTATACTAATCCTACACTAATCCCACATTCCTACCACATCCCCACCTGTCCCTCTATTTCCCTACCACCTACCTATACTAGGGGCAATTTATAATGGCCAATTAACCTATCAACCTGCAAGTTTTTTGGCTTGTGGGAGGAAACCGGAGCACCCGGAGGAAACCCACGCAGACACAGGGAGAACTTGCAAACTCCACACAGGCAGTACCCAGAATTGAACCCAGGTCACTGGAGCTGTGAGGCTGCGGTGCTAACCACTGTGCCACTGTGCCGCCCATTTTACTATTTTACTCACACATGGGGGAGGAGGGGGACACTTAGCAATGCTCTTTACTCCTCCTCTTCTCAAGGAAATGCATTATATTGGCTCACAATTCCACAGAGAGTAATGGTCCATCTCCTAGAACTCTCACAAGTAGTCATTTACGCATGGGCTTGGTTAGTGAGAATGACAGCCCATCATTGATGAGCCTCACCCCATCTCTGTCTGACATCTACATGCATGCCCAATTGCAACCAAAATGGTGTCAAGACCTTCCAATCAACAAGAGCAACCACTGCGGGAGCGACGAGAGAGACAGAGAGGGCAGCTGTTTAAGCCAATAATCCGCCCCCACCTCTACCGGCCGATAACTGATGTCCTCACTGTGGGAGCCTGCAAGGCTAAGATAGGGGCTCGTTAGCCACCTGTGAACCCACAGCCAACCCTGACATCTCACTTCCACCCAGCCATCAGCAAAAAAGAATCATCCTTGACACGAGGGATTGCCGATGGTGATGATGACATGCATGTGCTACAGTTCTGAGGAAGTGCTGCACTGTCAGATGTGACACGTTAAACCGAGGTACCGTCTTCCCTTTCAGGTATGTATAAAAGATCCCATGACACTGTTTGAAGAGAGCAGATGAGTTCTCCCAGTGTTTTGGCCAGTAATTACCCCTCAACCCACATCACTAAAACAAATCTGGTCATCAGCTCATTGCTGTTTGTAGAAACCTGCTGTGCACAAATTGGCTGCTGTATTTCCTAAATTATGTCAGTGACTACACTTCAAAACTAATTTGTTGGCTGTAAAGGGCTTTGGGACGTTCTGAGGTTGTGAAAGTCCTTATATAAATGCAAGTCCTTTCATGCTTCCAAACATTTGATAAAAATTACTGCCACAAGACACATAAAACATGCTTCAAAATGACCATTTTGAATACGAGGATAAATTGACTGCTTCTCTGTGCCCAGGAGAAAGCTTTATCTGCTAGGAGTGCAGATGGGACATTTGTAGAGACGGACCCTAGGATTTCTCATCAAAAGTGAATGGACAGAAGATCTGGAACTGGACCTACACAATAAACATTCCCGGCAAGTGATGCTTTGCTGGAATAGAGATGCATAAGATGCTCCTTACAGGCTTCGAGCGGCCAGTTCTGAAGGAATGCTCCTTTCATCTGTTTCCAAATTAGATTCTCCAGTGTTCGCATTAATAAAGCCATGGGGGCCAGGAGTGAAACTGAAGGGAGTCACATTCACCTCTTTTTATTTAAAAGGGAGATATGAAAGGGCTTTCTTTTTTGATCAAGCAAGTTGAGGGAAGAAAAGAAGAACAGAGAGATGAAGTGAAAGTACAAATGAGAAAGTGATTAATACTTGCCAGCAGGAAGTCGGCTATCGGAACCTGCCACACTGTGACTGTCACACCAGTGTTTTTACATGCTAGAAGGAGTTCATATTCTCCTGCGGTTCTGATAATGGTTCACATATGATTTATCTGCACATCACAGCCCATGCCATTACTGCCTGAATAATTCAACAGCTAGTGATTCCCAATGCTGCTTTGATCCCAACTGCTGAGAGTTTGTGCTGAAGGAGAAAAACACGGGACAGCCAACCAATACCTTCAATGCAACGCAGTGAAAAGAAATTAATTCGCCCCGAAGCCATTCTACATTTTATCACATGGAACAGGCACCGAATGATTAACAAAAGTTTAAAGAGCTTGGTTTAGAAGGGGTCCCAAATTGCACATCACATTTTAGCTGCAGCTGCATAATCCCTTTGTCTTCTCCCAGAGTAAGCATGAAAGTAGATATTTCTTAGCATTCAAACAGTAGCGTCTCAGGCAATGTTCGAGAGGAAAAATACAAATAATATTCATAGCAAGGCAACTGGACAAGCAAATCTGGTTCTTCAAATCAATCAAACAATTCAGCTTCATAAAACAGAAATAGCAAGGGAGGTGCTCCTCTCACGGAAGTATCACTACTGCACCACACCACTTCAAGCAATACCACTGGGAGATTGGAGCTGCTTATTTTGTCTTTAGTTATTTATTTATTTTACCCGTGCACCATTCCCCAGAGAAAACAGCCTAAACTCAACACAGAGATATGAGGACTTGCTGCCTGGCAGTTAGTTGACATACTGTAAGGAAGAAAAGACACAGAGCTGCCGTAGGTTTAGACCATGGCCAGATTTGAATGTGGATGGGCCACATTCCAGTACCAACCTCGTCTGTAGCTTAGGCTTAGTTGCATACAATAGGAACCAAGGTTCCCTTGTTATTATACACTCAGCTTATTAGTATTTTTCCTTGGGGAGGGGGAATTTTTCTCTGCAGCTTTTCCCAGGAGATTGACCTTTTGCTGGAGCATGGGTATGCCAATGTGGGAATGGTTCCAATCATGCCAGGCACTCCCATTGGCAGCAATGCTATCCAATTTTTACTCTCTTAACCCAGAACTCTGAGATCAGCTGTATCACACTGAGCGCAGTCCTGGGTGAGATCAGCCACATGGCACAGATTGGAGATTAAATCTGGAAATGTCTTGACCTGTATGGCTAATGATGAGATAAATCTATTGTCCCATTGGGAAGCAGACTAAGGTATCTCACCTAATGACATAACTGCATTACGAAAATATAGAGCTATCGATTTCTTCATCATTTCCACCCAAGGTGGCAACGAATGGTGTTGCATCAGCTTCACCTTGACAGTAGGAGCTGATACAACATCTCATAAGCTGCGCACATCGCAGCGCACATCAAAACCAAAAAGGCAAACCCTTCAGCTGGGCTTTTCCTCCAAGTGTGAGGGGCAGGACTTCCGTCCACCTGAAGAATGCCCCACGGACTATGCCAAGCTTCCTGGGGTCAACCGAATTAAAATATTTTTGGCAGGCTGTCATTGGCATTGTTACCTGAGAAACGGCTGGTGCTGGTTTTGGACTCCTGTATCATGGTAGTGGAGCCAGCTGCCTGCGGGCTGCAACAGGCACTCTAAATTCCTGTTAGGAAAATTTAAAATTCCCACAGGGAATCATTAAGTCACTCCTTAAAAGAGCCTCTGTCCAGAATTGCTACAGCATTAATGATAGGAAGACAATGGCATCATTTAGACAATACCTTCAACGCTCAGCTATTCTTGGCCGGGTGTATTATATGCCCAGCAGAAAATCTCAGAAGTGGCAGTGATCACTGAAGAGCCATTGAAAAATCTTCCAGTCCCATCTTCTGCCCAGTCCCCTCACACCTCAGTTATACTAGGAAACTGGCCTAGCTTTAGAGAGATTCGCCCTTTCGTGTCAACAGATGATCATCGAATCATAAATTCTAACAGCACAAGAGGAGTCCATTTGCCCCATTATGCCAGTGTCAGATTCATGGGAACATAGGAACAAGAGGAGGTTGTTTAGCCTCTCGAGCCTGTTCTGCCATTCAATGAGATCATGGCTGATCAGTGACCTAACTCCATACGCCCACCTTTGCCCCATATCCCTTAATACCTTTGGTTAACAAAAATCTATCAATCTCAGATTCAAAATTAACAATTGACCCAGCATCAATTGTCATTTGTGGAAGAGAGTTCCAAACTCCGACCACCCTCTGTGTGTAGACGTGTTTCCTAATTTCACCCCTGAAAAGTCCGCCATTAATTTTTAGACTATGCCTCCTGGACTTAGACTCCCCAACCATCGGAAATAGCTTCTCTCCATCTACCCTACCTGTTCCCCATTATATCTTGAAAACTTCAATCAAACCACCCCTAAATCTTCTAAATTCCAGGGAATACAACCCTAGTTTGTATAATCTCGCCTCATAATTTAATCCTTGGAGTCCAGGTATCATTCTAGTAAATCTACACTGCACTCCCTCCGAGGCCAATATATCCTTCCTAAGGTGTGGTGCCCAGAACTGCTCACAGTAACTCCAGGTGTGGTCTAACCAGCACTTTGTATAGCTGAAGTGTGACTTCTACCCCCTTGTATTCTAATCCTCTAGATATAAAGTCCAACATTCCATTAGCCTTTTTGATTATTTTCTGTACCTGTTCATGATATTTTAATAATCTATGTACCTGTATCCCCCAACTCTCTATCGGTCTCCACTGTTTCTAGCTTTTCCCCATTTAGAAAGTACCCTGCACTATTCTTTTTAGGTCCAATGTGGATGACCTCACATATGCCTGCATTGAAATCCACTTGCTGCAGTTTTACCCAGTCGCTTAATCTATCTTTGTTGTTTGATGCTTCCATCTACACTGTTTACAATGCCGCCTATCTTTGTGTCATTGGCAAATTTGCGTATATGGCTTTTTATCCCAACATTTAAATCATTAACATATACGGTGAATAGTTGAGGCTCCCACACAGATTCTTGTGGGACGCCACTAGTCACATCCTGCTCATTATCCCTACCCCCTGTCACTCAGCCAATTTCCTAACCAGGTCAATAATTTGCCTTTATCTAATGGTCTCTTAATGAGGGACTTTATCAAATGCTTTCTGAAAGTCTACATAATTAACATCTGTAGACATTCCCCAGTACACTACTTTAGTCGCCTCTTCAAAAAATTCATTCAGGTTTGTCAGGCTTGACCTAGACTTTACAAATCCATGCTGGCTCTCTCCGATCAGCTGAAAATTTTCAAGATGTTCAGTTACTTTGTCCTTAATTATAGACTCTAGTAATTTCCTGACAACAGATGCTAGGCTAACTGGTCTATAACTCCCTGATTTCCCTCTTTCAGCTTTCTTAAATAATAGAGTGACATGTGCAATTTTCCAGTCTAAAGAATCAATTCTTCAACCGAGAGAACTTTGGAAGGTTATATCGGGCATCTACAATGTTCTCACTTACTACCTTTAAAACCCTGGAATGGAAACCATCTGGTCCTGGGGATTTGTCACTCTTTAATGCCATTATTTTCTTCATTACTGTTATTTTGCTTATGTTAATTTTGCAGGCTCCCTGGCCCCGATTCAATATTAGTTTCCTTGGGAGGTCTGCATGCTGATCTCGTGCTCTACTGTAAATATCAACACAAAGTAATTGTTCAGTATGTCTGCCATTTCCTCATTTTCAATGACAATATCACTGTTATCAGTTTTCAAGAGACCCACATTGCTCCTGATCAGCCTCTTTATCTTAATATAATTGGAAAAATTTTGTGTGTTGATTTTGATATTCCTTGCAAGTTTCTTTTCCTACGCCCTGTTTGTAGCTCTTAGTATCTGTTCTGTCTCCCTTTACTGTCCTTTGTATCTTTCCCATTGACCAGGATCTGTGCTAGCTTTTGCATATTCGTATGCTTTTTCTTTCATCTTTATGTTATCCCTTTCCCTGTTGTCCATGGCTGTCTTTTTTGGCAAGTTGAACTCTTGCCCTTTCGGGTATAAACTGGTTCTGTATCACGTTAAAGTCTTTTTTGAAAACCTATCTTGTCTCATTTTCTCCATTAGCAGATTTGCCCAGTTTACTGTGAACAATCTTTGTCTTGTCACATTGAAGTCAGCCTTACCTGAATTGAGAATCTTAGCAGTTGTTTTGCATTTCTCCCTTTCAAACACTATGTTGAACTCAATTATATCATCATGGCCATTAGAGAAATGTTCAAGCACTGTTATGCTGTTAGCTAAATCTGGCTCAACCTGATGAAAGGTCATCGTCCTGCAACAGAGTTAATGTTTCAGGTCTGTGACCTTTCATCAGAACTGGGAAAAGTTAGAAATGTAATAGGTTTTAAGCAAGTAAAGGTGGGCGGGTGGGAAGAACAAAAGGGGAGGTCTGTGATAGGGTGGAGGGAAGGAGTGATTAAATGACAAAAGGTTTCATGGTACAAAGCCCAAGGGAGTGGTAATGGAAGAAGTAAAGAGACAAAAGATATGTCTAGAGGAGGTGTGAATGACAGGATCCTGAATAGCTGCCGTGCAAAAGCAAAGTGAAGGAAATAAGAGAGAAACCAAACTAGCAAAGAAAAATGAAACAAATTGGGGGAAAAGGTTATCATCTAAAAATTGTTGAGCTCTAACATGCATGTTGTACCAGCAATACATTTTTGGTGCTTTTGGTCAGCTGTCACCTGGGCAGAGAGGAAAATAGAAAGACAAATCATCTCTTGCACACCTCCCAGCGGTTTGTTTTCAAAGGCCATTTGCTTGCCTTTCATTCTAGGCTCAGTCAGTAAACAGAAAGGTCCACAGATCTAGGTTGTACTTAATATTACCACCCTCAGGAATTGAAAATTATATCAGTAACTAAACATAGCAGCAACATCCCACTTAATAGAGCGTGCCATCTCCAGCATAAATTAACCGTTGGTGTAGAAACAGTGTCGTTTGATGCTCCATTTTCTTTGCTGCTTAGCAATTGATGAGCCAGCCCCTGTATCGAAAGTGAAATGGGAAAATAAACAAGACAGCACTCAGCGTCATTACAGCCTTCGTGTCTCAAGCAGCAGCATAAACAATCCCTTTTGGGAGGTAACCATATTGTTGACTGTTTGTGGCTGACAAAGTGGTTTTGGTCCTGGTGGCATGTATGGACCTTCATAAACGAAAGTAAATAGTGACTTCAAAATAATTCTCTCATGTAGTTCTGTAGAAACTGCGGTTCTGGAATGTAAATGTGCCATTTAAAGCACTACTCCAAGCTATAGCTACAAACACATCCATTATTAGACTGACAAATGTAAGCACTCATGGGAAGAGCAATAGTCTGTGTTTGATTTGCATGGAGCCAAGCAAGTGCCACGACCCATTTTGATGAACACACGTGAGGTTTATCATCAACACATGAAGTACAGTTTACCTAAATTAGGCATGCACATTTTAAGCAACCTCCCCTACAGTTGTCACACAATAAACCCACTAAGTTCAGTTAGGCAGTTACTCACCTCATCATCAGCTAATGCAACCTGCTGCGAGTGATCGGTTAATGACTGTTGCCCACTTGCAGGAAATGTTACTGTGAATGTACATCAGTACATCTGCTTTTAATGAAGCTTGATGAATAGGATGAAACAAAGAGGTGTTTTCCATTCGACAATTTGGTTGGGATTTAGTCCGGAGGTGGTGGCCCCGCCCGCTGGCTGGAAACTTGGGATGAGACTGCCTCCGCCAGCTCTGGAAGCCATAACTGGATTTTACAGTCGTCAAGCAATTAGTCGCCTGAGGCCGTGGCTTCCGTCACTCACCGCCCCCATCCCCTATCCCATCTCCAAGAGCTGCTGTCCAATCAGAGGGCTGGCAGCTCTTAGGAACATAGGAAATAGGAGCAGGAGTACACCGTTTGACCCCTCAAGCCTGCTTCACCATTCAATTAAATCATGGCTGATCTTCCACCTCAATGCCATTTTCACATATTATCGCCATATCCCTTTTAATATCTATCGATCTCTGTCTTGAACATAATCAATGACTGAGCTTCCACCGCCCTCTAGGGTAGAGAGTTCCAAAATTCACCGCCCGCTGGGAGCGGTGGCCACTGCCCGGGACTGCAGTAAGCCCAGGACCAGGAGCAACACTAGGGGCCTGGAGTAAAGTTAAGTGACCGGGGCTCACCAGTGCTAGTTAGGCAGGCCCCGGCAAGGGTGGGCCGAACATGAGGGACCCACCACCATGCCCGCAGTCAGGCCACCCGGGTAGACCTGCACCATGCCCACAGTCTGGCCACCTGGGTAGACCTGGCAGCCTTGCCATGTGTCGTGGTCCCTGCCTTCCTCCCCCCACTGGAAAAATGCCAGCATTGGTGGGAAGAGGCTCTTAAGTGGCCATTTATTAGCCACGTAAGGGCCTCAATTGACCCAAGGGTGGGCAGTCTGCCCACCACCTCCCCAGCTCAGGGAGGTAGGCAACAAGCATGGCACCCTCCACCATCCCACCCGATTTTACAACCCCTCCCCCCCCCACCTCCCAGCCCACTCCTGGGGGCGGGGGTGACAGGACTTGTAAAATTTTGGTCTTTCAGTGTACTCAGAAAGATTGAGAGAGTAATTTGTGACTGGCCAAAAGAAAACAAAACCAACACCACCCACCACTACCCCGCCCCCCCCACACCAAACACCACCCCCCCCCATACCCGACACTCCTTCCAGTGGCAACATCCTGTACCTTTTCAGGATTATGATGTGGAGTTTCATTTTCAAGGCCAAGAACCCTTCATGCTTTGGGATGACTAGAAATGGGGCATGGGGCAGGGAGGGCAAAGAGTGCCAGAGAAGAGACAGACAAAGGACTGGGGTTCAGGGGTGGAGATTCTGGGGAGAGATTGCACAACTAGGTGGGCAAGGTCACCGAGCATTTCCTTTAGAGCCAGGGGAGCAGCAGCAGGTTGGAGAGTGGGAGTGGTGCTGAGCGAGCAGCAGCCAGTAAAGGGTGAGTGGAAACGGTACGGACAGAGGAGCAGACAGTAAAGGGTGATTGGAAACAGTACGGAGAGAGGAGCAGACAGTAAAGGAGTGACTGGGAATGGCACGGAGAGAGGAGCAGACAGTAAAGGAGTGGCTGGGAATGGCACGGAGAGAGGAGCAGACAGTAAAGGGTGAGTGGAAACGGCACGGAGAGAGGAGCAGACAGTAAAGGAGTGACTGGGAATGGCACGGAGAGAGGAGCAGACAGTAAAGGAGTGACTGGGAATGGCACGGAGAGAGGAGCAGACCCTAAAGGAGCATGTGGGAATGGCACGGAGAGAGGAACAGACAGTAAAGGAGTGACTGGGAATGGCATGGAGAGAGGAGCAGACAGTAAAGAAGTGACTGGGAATGGCATGGAGAGAGGAGCAGACAGTAAAGGAACGAGTGGGAATGGCATGGAGAGAGGAGCAGACAGTAAAGGGGCGAGTGGGAATGGCATGGAGAGAGGAGCAGACAGTAAAGGGGTGAGTAAAACCTGTGGAGTTTCCTAGGGGTAAATAGTAAAATATTAATTCCACTGGTGGGCGAATTGGGAATAAGGGGACGGAGATTCAGGATGCTCATTGATTAGAACCAAGGTGAAAGGGTTGCACTGAGGGTTGTTAGACCATGGGATGCTTCACAAAAAGTATCTAATGAAGCAGAAACTAGAACATCATGTAAAGTAAATGGGATAAGATTTGAAGAGGAAGTATATAAAAGGACTGGGGTTATTAGGGGTTAAAGGATAGAGGCCAGCATTTTACAGACACAAGGGTCCAAATGGTTTTGTCCTGTGCTGTAATTATTATTATTTTATGTAAACTCTTCTTTACTGAGTCCAAGTCCAGGGAATAGTTTAGAAATGCTTGTGAGGATCTGAGTTCAGGACGATGTGCCCTGTGAGACATGCGTCAAAGACTGAGCCTTTGCCCTTTGCTCAGTCTCTTGGTCTGGTTCATGTCGCTCTCTGCTGTGTGAAATCCAAGTACACACTGGCTCCCAGGTCAGCGTTGTCACCTTCCCACAAGATCGGAGTCCAAAGCAGAGTCCATGGAGATAGGGAGTGTGATAGGGCCTGTTAATCATGGTATTGACTGAGGAGTTGTACCACACTTTGTGCAGTGCTGGGAGATTCTGACTATAATTTCAGGCTGAGTATGAGCAGAGTAATAATTAGCAGATTACTAATTGTGTTACTGGGATTACAACAAATTGCTTATGTACTGTCAGTGAGTTATTTTATTACTTTTGGTTATAATGGGAATGTGAGTGCTACCAGTATTACTACTAGTTATCTGTGCAATTTCAGTGAGTTACTATTAGTTACTGGTGGAATCAAAGTTCATGATGAAGGGTCACTGACCTGAAACGTTAACTCTGTTTCTCTCTCCACAGATGCTGCCAGACCTGCTGAGTATTTCCAGCAGTTTCTGTTTTTGTTTAATCCCATCTCTGGTTTCCCCTCTGCGGACAGCTCCCCCCACCTCCAGTTTCCTCTCTTCCAGTCTCCTGGTTTCCCTCCTTCATCTGCCCATGGGTGGCCTCTTGACTCTGAGACCTTCTCACACAGCTGATCCCGTAAAAGGCAGCAGGGATCGAAGAGGGATAATGCACCATTGATATCAAGGTTGCCATTTGTAACTTTGGGTAGGGCCAGAAACCTGATTGAAGAGATTTCAATATGGAGTTGCAGGAAGGATAGGCACAGATTTGGGAGATGGTTAGGCATTCAAAGGCTCTGGAGAGGAAAGGGTAATTGGAGATAGGATGGAGTTTACAAGGATAGATGGGAGTCAATGGTGGGTTTTCTAGGAGAGGGTGATGATAGTGATTTTGAAAAGGAGGAAAGCAAACCATTTACCATGTCAGCTAGCATGGAGGTCAGGAGGAGAAGTTGAATGGTCAGTAGTTTAGTGGAAATGGGATCAAGGGCAGGATTTGTGCCCTGATATGAGGGCGAGAACGGAGGCAGGCAGGCATGTGGATTCATGCTTCCGGCTGGCACGTCAGCACCATCCTGCCCGGCACGTCAGCACCATCCTGCCCGGCATGTCAGCACCATCCTGCCCCATCCATTTTGCTCAGGTAGAGCAGCTACCCAACTGAAAGAGATGGGCAGCTAGTTAAACTAAATTCAAGGCCAATTAAGGTCAATTATCAGAGGCTGATTGGAACTTTCCAAGTGGACTGCGGGCTCCCCACAGTGTTGGCAGTAGGCCAAATCAGGCAAAATTCCGGGTCGTAACACAATGTGGGGTCAGGACTCTCACTTGACCCTGACATTTGGGTCCCCACGACAAAATACAAAATCCAGCCCCAAGTCTCATGGGCAAGATTAGCTCGCAGAGAGAATGAGAGGAGATGAGAGAAAAGCTAAGCCTGGGGTAAGGTTATGTTCGGTGGACATGGGGAATGGGGACTGAAAAATAGCTTGCGAATGGCCTGCATATAAGAGATAAAGAAATCTATTAGCTTCTCACTTGTAGTTTGAAGTCAAAGTGGAGAGAGTAGGGAGAGAGGGGTTTAAGGAAATTGGTAATTATAAACAATACAAATGCTTTCAGACCTGCGCTGGAAAGGAGGCAACATTCAACCCAATTGCAGTTCAGCAATACCAGCTGCAAGCTGATGTTTGCAGATATCAGTTGAGAACGGGTTTGAGCTTGGCTGTAAGAATTATCAGCTGTGAGAGACAAATTACTCAAGTGCATCTCAATAGGGGCCACTCCCACCCTTCACAAACCAGCCAATTCAGAGTTCTGCAGTCTGATTCCGCTCCCACAAAAAATAACATAAAATATGTCCTCACCCAGCCCCACTGTGTCCCTGCAAACAGATCTGATCCTGCCGCAGTCTTGTCTTGCCCTATTTGGCTATTGTCTGAATCAGACATAAGTCTTTGAGAAGGTGGCAGGATGCATTAACCAGGTGGTTAAAAAAATTATGGGATCCTTCGCTTTATAAATAGAGACATTGAGTACACACTCAGGGAAGTTATGCTAAATCTTTATAAAACACTGGTTAGGCCTCAGCTGGAGTGTTGTGTTCAATTCCAGAGTCCTCATCCTCCATCTCTGACTCCCAGTCTGCTGTCGCCCTCTTCCCTAGTCCCCAGTCCGCTCTCGTGGTCATCCCTGGTCACCAGTCTCCGTTTTTTTATTTGTTCGGGGGATGTGGGCATTGCTGGCTATGCCAGCATTTATTGCCCATCCCTAATTGCCCTTCAGAAGGTGGTGGTGAGTCGCCTTCTTGAACCGCTGCAGTCCATGTGGGGTAGGTACACCCACAGTGCTGTTAGGAAGGGAATTCCAGGATTTTGACCCAGTAACAGTGAAGGAACGGCGATATAGGTCCAAGTCAGGATGGTGTGTGGCTTGGAGGGGAACTTGCAGGTCGTAGTGTTTCTGTCTCCCTCTTCCCTGGTCCCCAGTCCACGTTCGGCCTTTCCCCTGCTCCTAGCCCTGTACCCCTGAAGCTTGTTTCCGCTCACCCCTCAGTGGGCACGGCTCTTGGTGGGCGGCTGGGGGAGCAGATGTCGCACTGCCAGCAGCTGGCGAAGCAGGGTCCTGCAGCAAATTTAAAGGGTGACATTTTCCCCTGCTGCCGACAGCAATGCCCGGGAGATTTATGGCACATTCCGGGGGGGTTGGCAGCCAGAATTGTGCTCATCCCCCATTGGTAGCCATCCCTTCAGTTGGGATGGGGGGGACTAGGTCTGCAATTCATAAAACCATAGAATGGTTAGAGCACAGAAAGAGGCCATTTGTCCCGTCATGTCCGTGCCGGCTCTCTGCAGCAGAAACTCAGCTCGTCCCACTCGCCCAACCTTTCCCCCGTAGCCCTGCACATTTTTTTTTCTCGGAGGATCATCGAATTCCTCTGCCTCCTTCTCCTTTAAGACCCTCCTCAAAGCCCACGTCTGTGACCAAACTTTCCTTTACCCCTCTGAATATATTTTTCTTTGGCTGAGCCCCAAGTTATTTCCCATTAGCTTTTTTCCCATGAAAGGCGCTATGTAAATGCAGATTGTTGTTTGTTGGCTCAGAGCAGCACTACCAAACTCAAATTACCAGAAATCGCTCGAATGTCACCAGAAATCACCAAAAAAGATACTTAAGTACGAAATAACTATTGTTCCAAAAGGAACTTTCTTAACTTAAGCTTGAAGCGAGTGGGACATGACTTGCGTTACTCACTCTCTCCATTCCTGGTTGTCCCGGGATGTCTAGCTGCTCCGACTGAAGGAACACTTGTCCCTGGCACCGCTTCACATACTCGGCTTTATCTTCGGGCAGCTTCTGTCCCTATGCCAATCACCTACACACCAAGAAACAGTCCTGGGTTACACACCTGGGCATCTTACCATTGGACACTGAACAAACATTGGCAATGCAGAAGGAACACGGTCTGTTCTAACCTGCCCCCAAAGTCCTGGGACAGCAGCTGCTGGGGGAAAATAATTAAACTCATTCTCACCGCTTCACAGGGCATTTCCATTGCAGGTTAAGCAGGGCTGCTCTGTTTGTTAACGAGAAAACTGCATTCTCAACCAGAGGCTCTACCTCCAACTAACTGAAGGGGAATCAGTTCCAACTCTTCCCAGACGGAACAAACCTTCATTTCCCATTACTCTGGCTGAATTAAAATGTGAACTCCCCCAATCTTTCTCTCCGCAATGTTCAGATGGCTTTACAATCATCAGGCATTCCACTCCTGGGAGCTTCCTAAGCTCAGCAGCCAAAGGTAATTGATTCCAAGTATGTAGTTTAAAGAAATAATACTGCCCATGTTCTACAGTAAATATGTTTCGTTCTGAATTCTGCATCCAACGACATAACCCAATGTAATGTAATTTTTTTTCAGTGCAGACAAAATCTATATTTGTACATTAAATTCGCCGGGTCGTGTTCCCCGCCCGAGACTGATTTGAGGGGTTTAGGCATGCTCACCCAGAGCAATAACACATCTGTGTGCACTGGTTTGGAAAACCACTCTTGGTATTCACGCCCTTTGTGTGCATCCCGTATCATTATTTGCTATTTTATTATAAATTCTAGAATATCCTAAACAATTTTGTGTGAAAATTGAATGTCTACTCTGCCAAGATAGACACAGGCATTCTGTAAATCCTCACAGAAGTCCTACTAGATGTACAAATACAACTTGCAATATAACGCCGCTAATGTGGAAAACTATCTCAAAGTGCCTCCCAGAGACATGAGGGAAGCCACAACAAATCCCCGAAGCCAGAGAAGGTGAAATTAGAGAGAGTTAATGAACCTGCTCAAAGAGACGGGCTTTGAAAGGGGTCTTAAAAAAGCAGCTAAGGGATGAATAGGCAGAGGGGTTTAAGAAGGGGCTTCCATAAAATAGGGCAGGATCTGCAAGCTTGATGGATGGAACCCATTTTGACGGTAAGTAAGTGGCTTGTTTCATTTTTTAAACTTTCATTAACATTGTGCTCATGAGAAAGTATCATTCAATTTATAATTTTTTTGTAAAAATGTTGTTGAAATGTGCCTCTGTCCTGTTTTTCATAATTGTTGGCCTTTGAGTAACAACATTGCTGCTCTTATCGTGTTTTTGACTACATTTTTTGTAAAATGGCTCTTCTTGTAACTAAAGTTGCCAATAGCCAACACCTGGAGTAGGGCCTAGGTGATTGAAGTAAAAACTTCAGCATAATTACAATCTCGACAGATTGTAACTAAGGGTAAGGCAAAGGATGGGAGATATGCACTGGAGTTATTGAGTCTGGAGGTGGAGGAGGGAGGGAAGAGTGTTTCATCGACAGATGGGCTGAGGTAGGGGCAGAGATGGAAGTAGGAAGTCACTATGGTCAATAGAATGGAAGGCAGGAAGTACAGCTCAGAATCGAACAGGGTGACAAATGTTGTGAAGATTCTGCTTCAATCTGAGAAGCAGGTGGGGTTTGTGATGAGACCCAATAATGACGGCTTCAGCCCTTCCATTGCTTAACTGGAGAAAGTTATGGCTCATCTAAGAATGGATGGCAGACAAGTCAGCAGAGGTGACAGACAATCGAGCTGGGTTTATTTGTTGTACATGTGGAAGCTGAACCTCATGATTGCAAATGCTGCTGTCAAAAGGCATCATGCAGATGAAGAAGGGAACTTCTGGACATCTGAAAGACTTTCGATTTGACGGTCTAGGACTGAATAGAGAAGCCATTGCTCGAGATGCTCTGGCTACAATTGGATAGATACAAGTGAAACCAAGCAAAGGTGGTTTCATAGAGCTGGACAACAGATGAGATTTGTTGGAGGAGGACAGAGTTGTTGACTGTCCCAAAGACAGCAAAGAGATTAAGGAGGACAAAGAGAAATAACGCAACTTGCTCAGTCACAGAGAATGTCTTTTATGGTTAGGTAAATTTGTTATACCTTATTAATTATTCAGGTGGCTGTCCTTTTGAAAGAACACTCCGACCTCTATCCTGATTCAAGTTCATGGTTTCATCAGATTCTGCCAAGTCTTGCTGCCTTTCACTCCTAAAGTCCGTCGGCTCTCTATTATTTAAGGCTACTGTATATCATGTCACTATGTATGTCCAGCAGATGGAGCCTAGGCAGACGTAACACTATTATTCATTTGGTCAGCTCCTGACTGAGATGTAAATAATCAGAGTTAAAATACATGCTGCTGAAGGGATGCTGTTTACAGAATTAAAGACAGACATCTTGGAGAAGAAGTGGTTTCCCTTCGATTCTATTTAAGCCCAATTCGATGCACAACACTCTCTAAAGTTTAGAATTGTGCACAAAGAGCTTCCTCTGATGCCTTTTAGGCTACACTGACCAGTGTGTCTGTGCTAACTTACCTGATCTCAGCCTTTGAAGTTTTTGAGCATTACAACTCTTTTGTGTAAGGAAGAGGGAAATTGTCAGTTAAAATCAGAGAGTGTTATTAGAAAATGCATATATGGGCGTTTGGTACAAACAGAATCACCTTAACACTGATGTCAAACAACCTGCCAACATTCACTGTCTAGTGGGATCAGACAAGCATTTCTGTGGCAGTAAACGTGACTCCAGGATGGTTTGTTGCCTACCTGGTGCCAGGGTCAAGAATGTCACGGAGCGGCTGCAGGACATCCTTCTGGGGGAGGGTAAACAGCCAGAGGTTGTGGTCCACATTGGTACCAATGGCATAGGGAGGAAGAGGGATGAGGTCCTGAAAACAGATTTTAGGGAGCTAGGAAGGAAATTAAAAGCAGGACCACCAAAGCAGCAATCTGAGGATTACTCCCAGTGCCACGTGCTAGTGAGCATAGGAATAGGAGGATTGATCGATTGAATACGTGGCTGGAGAATTGGTGTAGGAGGGAGGACATCAGATTTCTAAGGTATTGGGACTGGTTCTGGGACAGCTGGGATCTGTACAAGATGGACGGGCTACACCATAACAAGACTGGAACTAACATCCTCGCAGGGAGATTTGCTAGTGCTGTTGGGGAGGGTTTAAACTAGCTTGTCAGGGGGATGGGAACTTGAGGGGTAGCTCAAATTGGAAGGAATTAAAGCTGGTAACAGGAGGTCGAAAAGTAGTAAGCGACAGTAGAAGGCAGGCGAAACAAAGGTGAGCGTCAACTATGCTCAGAATGCAGAATGTCAAGAAGACAAGGTTAAGGGCACCCGACCTGAATGCACACAGCATTCGCAACAAGGTAGATGATTTAAAGGCCCAAATAGAGGTAAATGGGTATGATCAAATTGCCATAATGGAAACATGGCTACAGGGTGACCAAAACTGGGAACTGAATATTCTAGGATATTCAACATTTAGGAAGGACAGGCAAAAAGGAAAAGGAGGTGGTGTTGCGCTGATAATAAGGGCTGGGATCAGTACATTAGTAAGGGAGGATCTCCGATCAGAAGAACAAAATGTGCAATCTGTTTGGGTGGAGTTAAGAAACAGCAAAGGGTAGCAAACATTGGGAGGAGTTGTTTATAGGCCACCAAACAGTAGTGCTAGTGTAGGGCATGGCATTAATCAGGGGATTAGAGAAGCATGTGGCATGGGTAATACAGTAATCATGGGTGAATTCAATCTGCATATAGACTGGGTAAACCTAATGAGCACAATAATTATGAGGGACA
This sequence comes from Heterodontus francisci, assembly GCF_036365525.1. Taxonomy (NCBI): domain Eukaryota; kingdom Metazoa; phylum Chordata; class Chondrichthyes; order Heterodontiformes; family Heterodontidae; genus Heterodontus; species Heterodontus francisci. Next base: position 107,841,620 of record NC_090382.1, read on the forward strand.
GAGGTAGGGTAGATAGGAAAAAACGTTTTCCCTTAGCGGAGGTGTCAATAACCAGGAGGTATAGATTTAAGGTAAGGGCAGGAGGTTTAGAGGGGCTTTGAGGAAAAACTTTTTCACCCAGAGGGTGGTTGGAATCTGGAACACACTGCCTGAAGGGGTGGTAGAGGCAGGTCCCCTCACAACATTTAAGAAGTATCTAGATGAGCACTTGAAACGCCATAGCATACAAGGCTACGGGCTAAGTGCTCAAAAATGAGATTAGAATAGATAGGTGCTTGATGGCTGGCAGGAAACGATGGGCCGAAGGGCCTGTTTCTGTGCTGTATAACTCTATGACTCTATGACTCTAATGCTGTGGAGGACGAGCTTCTGGAGTGTGTTAGGGATGGTTTTCTAGAGCAGCATGTTGAAGAACCGACTAGAGAACAGGCTGTTTTTGATCTAGTATTATGTAATGAGAAAGGACTAATTAATAATCTTTTTGTAAAAGAACCTTTAGGGATGAGTGACCATAATATGATAGAATTTTACATTATGTTTGAAAGTGAGGTAGTTCAATCTGAAGCCAGGGTGTTAAATTTGTACAAAGGAAATCATGAAGGTGTGAGGGACAAATTGGCTGAGGTGGATTGGAAAAAAAAACATTAAAAGGTATGACAGTACATAGGCAAAGAAATATTACACAGTTTACAGCAACTATACATTCCTTCAAGGCACAAAAACCCCAAAAGTAAAGGCAGTCAACCGTGGATAACAAAGGAAGTTAAGGATTGTATATGATTAAAAGAAAAGGCCAATAAAGTTGCCAGAAATCGTAGCAAACCTGAGGATTGGGAGGATTTTAGAATACAGCAAAGGAGGACGAAGAAACGGATAAAAAAAAAGGGAGACTAGGATATGAATGTAAGTTAGAAAAAAATATAAAAACGAACTGTAAAAGCTTCTATAGGTACACAAAAAGGAAACATTTGGCTAAGACAAATGTGGGTCCATTACAGACAGAGTCAGGAGAATTTATAATGGAGAATAAGGAAATGGCAGAGAAGCTAAATGATTACTTTGTGTCTGTCTTCACTGAGGAAGATACAAGAAATCTCCCAGAATTAGAGATCCAAGGGACAAGGCAGAATAAGGAATTGAAGGAAATTATTATTAGTAAGAAGGTTGTATTGGAGAAATTAATGGGACTGAAGGTTAAGTCCCCAGGATCTGATATTCTCCATCCCAGAGTGTTGAAAGAGGTAGTTATGGAGATAGTGGATGCACTGGTGATCATCTTCCAAAATACTATAGATTCTGGAGCAGTTCCTGCATATTGGAAGGTCGCAAATGTCACCCGACTATTTAAGAAGGGAGGGAGAGAGGAAACTGGGAATTACAGACGTGTTAGCCTTACATCAGTCGGTGGGAAAATGCTAGAATCTAAAGGATGTGATAAATGGACACTTGGGTAATGATGATCTGATTGGGAATAGTCAACATGGATTTATGAATGGGAAATCAGGTTTGAGGAACCTGTTGGAGTTTTTTGAGGATGTTACCAACAGAATTGATAAAGGGGAGTCAGCGGATGTGGTATACTTGGATTTTCGGAAGGCTTTTGATAAAGTCCCCCATAGGAGATTGGTTAGCAAAATTAAAGCACATGGGATAGGAGGTAATATACTGGCATGGATTAAGGATTGGTTAACAGGCAGTAAGCAGAGTGGAGGAATAAATGGGTTATTCTTGCATTGGCAGGATGTGACTAGTGGGGTACTGCAGGGATCAGTACTTGGGCCCCAGCTGTTCACAATATATATTAATGATTTGGATGTGGGGACCAAATGTAGTATTTCCAAGCTCGTAAATGACACAAAACTAGATGGAAATGTGTGTTGTGAGGAAGATGCAAAGCAGCTTCAAGGGGATTTGGACAGACTTAGTGAGCGGGCAAGAACGTAGCAGATGGAATATAATGTGGAAAAATGTGAGGTTATCCACTTTCATAGAAGGAATAGATGTGCAGAGTATTTCTTAAATGGTAAGAGATTAGAAAGTGTAGATGTATAAAGGGCCCTGGGTGTCCTTGTCAATGAATCACTGAAAGCTAACATGCAGGTGCAGCAAGCAATTAAGAAGGCAAATGGTATGTTAGCCTTTATCGCAAGAGGATTTGAGTACAGGAGTAGTGAAGTCTTGTTTCAATTGTATAGAACCTTGGTTAGACCGCATCTGGAGTACTGTGTGTAGTTTTGGTCCCCTTACCTTAAGAAGGATATTATTGCCATAGAGGGAGTGCAGCGAAGGTTCACCAGACTTGTTCCCGGGTTGGCGGAACTGTCCTAAGAAGAGAGATTGGGGAAACTGGGCCTGTATTCTCTAGAGTTTCATAGAACATAGAACAGTACAGCACAGTACAGGCCCTTCAGCCCACGATGTTGTGCTGAACATTTAACCTACTCTAAGATCAAACTAACTACCTACCCTTCATTCTACTATCATCCATGTACCTATCCAAGAGTCGCTTAAATGCCCCTAATGTATCTGCTTCTACTACCACCGCTGGCAGTGCATTCCACGCACCCACCACTCTCTGTGTAAAGAACCTACCTCTGACATCTCCCTGAAACCTTCCTCCAATCACCTTAAAATTATGCCCCCTGGTGATAGCCCTTTCCACCCTGGGAAAAAGTCTCTGGCTATCCACTCTATCTATGCCTCTCATCATCTTGTACCCTTCTATCAAGTCACCTCTCATCCTTCTTCGTTCCAATGAGAAAAGCCCTAGCTCCCTCAATCTTTCTTCGTAGGACATGCCCTCCAGTCCAGGCAGCATCCTGGTAAATCTCCTCTGCACCCTCTCTAAAGCTTCCACATCCTTCCTATAATGAGGCGACCAGAACTGAACACAATATTCCAAGTGTGGTCGAACCAGGGCCTTATAGAGCTGCAGCATAACCTCGCGGCTCTTAAACTCAATCCCCCTGTTAATGAAAGCCAACACACCATACGCCTTCTTAACAACCCTATCAACTTTGGTGGCAACTTTGAGCGATCTATGGACATGGACCCCAAGATCCCTCTGTTCCTCCACACTACCAAGAATCCTGTCTTTAAGCCTGTATTCCGCATTCAAATTCGACCTTCCAAAATTAATCACTTCACATTTTTCTAGGTTGAACTCCATCTACCACTTCTCAGTCCAGCTCTGCATCCTGTCAATGTCCCGTTGCAACCTACAACAGCCCTCCACATTATCCACAACTCCAGCAACCTTTGTGTCATCGGCAAACTTACTAACCCAGCCTTCCACTTCCTCATCCAAGTCATTTATAAAAATCACAAAGAGCAGAGGTCCCAGAACAGATCCTTGTGGAACACCACTGGTCACCGAGCTCCATGCTGAATACTTTCCATCTACTACCACCCTCTGACTTCTATGGGCCAGCCAATTTTGTATCCAGACAGCCAACTTTCCCTGAATCCCATGCCTCCTTACTTTCTGAATGAGCCTACCATGGGGAACCTTATCAAACGCCTTGCTAAAATCCATATACACCACATCCACTGCTCTTCCTTCATCAATGTGTTTTGTCACATCTTCAAAGAATTCAATAAGGCTTGTGAGGCATGACCTGCCCCTCACAAAACCATGCTGACTGTCTCTAATCAAACCATGCTTTTCCAAATAATCATAAATCCTGTCTCTCAGAATCCTCTCCAATAATTTGCCCACTACCGACGTAAGACTGACTGGTCTATAATTCCCAGGGTTATCCCTATTCCCTTTCTTGAACAAGGGAACAACATTTGCCATCCTCCAATCATCTGGTACTACTCCAGTGGACAGTGAAGACGCAAAGATCATTGCCAATGGCGCAGCAATCGCTTCCCTCGCTTCCCGTAATATCCTTGGGTATATCCTGTCTGGCCCCGAGGACTTATCTGTCCTCACATCATTCAAAGAATGAGAGGTGATCTCATTGAAACCTACAAAATACTTAAAGGGATAGACAGGGTCTATGCAGCGAAGATGTTTCCCCTGGTTGGAGAACCAGGGAACAAAATAACAGGGAAGCCACTTAGGACAGAGATGAGGAGAAATTTCGTTCCTCAGAGAGTTGTGAATCTTTGGAATTCTCTACCCCAGAGGGCTGTGGAAGCTCAGTCATTGAGTATGTTTAAAATAGAGATTGACAGATTTCTAAGTGCAAATGACATAAGAGGATATGAGGATAGTGTGGGAAAAAGTCATTGAAGTGGATGATCAGCCATGATCCTATTGAATGGCGGAGCAGGCTCGAAGGGCTGAATGGCCTACTCCTGCTCCTATGTTCCTATGATCCTAAACTCAAACATGGTTATGATACTGAGGGCACATGTCATTACCTTCATAATCAGAAAGAAAGGAACAGGAATGAACTTGAGCAAGAAGGGCCAAAGTATGTTGCCGACAGTAAAGGCAGCCTGCAAAATATGTAAGTCATGATTTTTACTTTGTAAAATTAATATTAGATGTTCAAAGTAGAGCGTCTCTTCTTGATAACACCTCAAAGTTCTTTAGTTTCAGACATAACATTTTCACTGCTGACTCAAAACATACCTTTACAAACCGAAGACCAATCCAAGTACAGAAAAGCATGTTTTTAACAAGGTGAATTTTGGTTTTCAAGCAATCATAATGGATAAAATTTGTTTGGATGATATTGTGATAAGATTTCTTATACTAACCAGTGAATTACCAAAGACAGCATGATAGAGGAATGAAGGAATTGGATTATGTGGTGAAGATATAAATTGGGCATGTTCTCACTGGAACAGGGAAGATTGAATGCTGATATCATGGTTGTTTTTGGGATTTGACAGAGGTGAGATAAAGTCAACCTTGCCAAGGTGTTTCACCTTGTCCAAAACAGTAGAACAAGGGGACATGACTTACAGGGGGCAAATTCAAAACTAGTCAGCAGAAACATTGGGTTGAATTTTGTGGAGGTGGCGGAGGTCAGACCTCCGGAGCCAAAAGTGGGATGAGAACCCGCTTCGGTCAACGGCAGGACTGGCAGGCATATTATCGGTGGTGGCCAATTAAGTGGCTGCTACTGGGGCCGTGGTCCAAATATAAATGGCGGCCTACCCCTGAGCTGCCAGCCAATCAGAGGGCAAGCAGCATTAGCAGCCCCACCACTAATGGTGGCCATTCCTGAGGCTACAACACCAGGGAGAGGGTGCCTCAATGGCTGGACACCCGAGCAGAAAGGTAAGTGGGTTTGTCACTGAATCCCGGCGGCGCCGTTGCTGTGGCCATTGCTGCCGGGGGTCCCGTCCATGGGCGATAGGGTGGCCATAAAGGAAGCCTCCCCCCACCCCCCCCCCCCCCCACCTGCCCAGAACCCCCTGCAAGACTGCCATATTTTGGTCTTTCCACCTGATGGCGGGCCCGCCCCCCCTGCACCTCACCCCACCATGGGCAAAATCCCTGCGGGGGCAGAAAGTGGCCCTTAATTGTTCATTTAAGTGTCTCCATTGGCCTCCCAGTGGACAGCCAATCTGACAACTTTGTCGCCTTTGGCAAGAATCACATGATGGCGGGAGGATGTCAGGCACCCCCTCCCTGATATCTTCCCGCACTATTTCACCAGCTTTCCTGCCTTCCAGCCCGTCACCAAAGTTTCCAGAAAATTCTGGCCATCATTTCAGTGAGTGAGTGGTGAACCTATGGAACATTATCTGTATGGAACAGTATCCCTGAAGAGATGCAGATAGTGCTGATTCATTTAAATGAAAATTAGATAGGGCTTCTTTTAGAAAATAATATTTTTGGACATAATATATGAGTAAAGTGAAACATGACACAAGCTAATTGTAGCATGTTTGGAATGTCCATAGTCAGTCCCACAGTTCTCCACCATTGGCTTTTTCCTTGCTTCACGTCTGGCTCTACTGTAGATGAGTTGGTCGAGATCGATTGTTTTGATTAGCCACAACTCCAGTATCACTGCACAAAGTCACTGACAGGATGATAGAAGGCAAACTAGTCTTTTTTGTCTAGCAGTTCATGCTTCCTGTGCGACCAGAACCCAGTGAGCTGCATGTAGATACGATCTAGTCATGTAGCCTGTTTAACAGAGACTAGTTCCTGTGTTCTGTCAACAGCACAAACATTGAACTCAGGTAAATCTGGTTTATAACCAGTTAATATCATCCTGTCATCAAGTTGCCAGTGCTGCCGTTGAGATTACCTTCCTCTGGGCATAAGGTTTTCACCAACTTTACAAAGTCTGGAAAAATGCTCTTCCTTCATCATCAGGAAAATGTTTTTGGACGACATTCCACATGTGAATGTGCCAATAAAAGTAAAATTTATGGGTCTCTTGATTACAATGTGGGACAGAGTAAGAAACTGAACAAAAAAGGAACCGGAGAGGCAGGAATAGAGTCAGAATGGGGAGAGGTGCTGAGTATCACAGGGTCCAGTGCTTGGATCCCAAATTGTGTCAGGAACATAGGAACATAGCAGCAGGAGTAGGCCATTCAGCCCATCAAGCCTGCTCCACCTTTCAGTTAGATCATGGATGATCATCTACTTCAACACCACTTTCCTGCACTGTCGCCAAATCACTTGATGTCATGAGTATCCAGATATCTATCGATTTCTGCCTTGAACGTGCTCAATGATTGAGCTTCCACAGCCCTCGAGGGGAGAGAATTCCAAAGATTCACCACCCTCTGAGTGAAGAAATTTCTCCTCACCTCAGTCCTTATTCTGAGACTCACCAGCCAGGGGAAACATCCTATCTACATCCACCCTGTCACGTCCTGTAAGAATTTTGTAAGTTTCAATGAGATCACCCCTCATTCTTCGAAACTCTAAAGAATACAGGCCCAGTTTCCTCAATCTCTACTCATAAGACAATCCCACCATCCCAGGGATTAGTCTGGTGAACATCTGTTGCACTCCTCTATGGTAAGTGTATCCTTCCTTAGATAAGGAGACCAAAACTGTACACAATACTCCAGGAGGGGTCTCATCAAGACTCTATACAACTGAGGCAAGGCATCTTTACTCCTGTACTCAAATCCCCTTGCAATGAAGGTCAACATACCATTTGCCTTCCTAATTGCTTTCTGCAGCTGCATACTAACTTTTAGTGACTCATGAACAAGGACACCCAGGTCTCTTTGGACATCAACGCTTCCCAACCTCTCACCATTTAAGAAATACTCGCTCTTTCTGCTTTTCCTACCAAAGTGGATCACTTCACACTTATTCACATTATATTACATCTTCCATGTTCTTGCCCATTGACTTAGCCTGTCCAGGTCCCCTTGAAGCCTCCTTGGCACCCTCCTCACAACTTACATTCCCACCTAGTTTTGTGTCATCAGCAAATTTGGAAATATTACATTTGGTCGCCACATCCAAATCATTTATATAGATGATGAACATCTGCGGCACCAGCACTGATCCTTGCAGTACCCCATTAGCAGCAGCCTGCCATCCTGAAAAATGACCCGTTTATTCCTACACTCTGTTTTTTGTCTGTTAACCAATTTTCAATCCATGCCAGTATATTCCCCCAATCCCATGTGTTCTAATTTTGTTTACTAACCTCTTGCATGGGACCTTATCAAAAGCCTTCTTAAAATCCAAATACACCACATCCACTGGTTCTCCTTTATCTATGCTACAAGTAACATCCTCAAAAAACTCCACCAGTGTTGGTTTACCTACATAGAACAACCTGGGCAGAGAAACTATTTGAAACGTAAGTTTGCAGCCAACATTAAAATTGAGTGAAGTCAGGACAAAAGACGTAGTCGACCTTTTGCTGAGGATCTGGGTTTGTTCTGCAATTGAACAGACTAATGGCAAATGAAATTTAATACTGAGACATGTAAAGGACTGCATATTGGAACAAAGAGCAACATAGATATTAAATGACGGGAATTGAATCAGCAGAGAGACTTTAAAGTGAATCTGGGCGCGTTAGTAGATGGCATTTGCAATGTCAAGACAATGTGAAGAAGCAATTAGAAAGGCAAATAGAGCCAAAATAGTAGAATATAAAATTCAACAGAGGTTATACTGAGACTTTACGACACACTTGGTTGACCACACTTGAATTTTGCATACACTGGTTGTCACGCTTCAGTAGAGACATACACACATTCGAAGGGTGCAGTGAAGGGCACCAAGAATGATCCCAAATGTAAAAGGGATGAGTTGTGTAGGAGAGATTAGAGAAGCTTCAGTTCTGTAAACTGGAAAGGTGGTTTAGAGGAGATATACATTGGTACTTGAAGTATTAAATGACAAAAGATAAGGTAATTCATAATATGACTTGAAGATAAGTCAGGGCAGTAGGACGTGGGGAAATAAATTTAAAATTACGAAATAATTTAAAACAGTTCTTTATTAAAAAACAGTGTTTTCCTCAAAGGGCATTTAGGAACATAGGGAACAGGAGCAGGAGTAGGCCAAATGGCTCCTCAAGCCTGCTCCGCCATTCAACTAGATCATGGCTGATCTTCCACCTCAACACCATTTTCGCGCACTATCCCCATCTCCCTTGAATCGTTGATATCTAGAAATCTATCCATCTCTGTCTTGAACATTGTGACGGAAACCACACCAGCTAAATGGAAACATATGAATTTTGTCGTATGGAAAGCTGCTTGAACCCTTTTTACTGGACATTGAGCATAACTTGTTTAAAAGGACCACAGAGCTGAACAGCTATAACATGGCTGCACATTTGCATTCTGAGAGACAGTTGCATAGAGAGACAATGGGGGTGCTCACTGATTCAATTAGCGAGATGGGTTTTGTCAATAGTGGTGATCAAAAGACATTGAGAGCCACTGGCTTTGTAAGAGACAAATTTCAACCCCCCCCCCCACCACCAACCCACTGCCCCCCATCCCACCCCACTGATTGTGACTGGAGAACTTTTGAAATCAACAATCCTCGCAGACGGTGCTTTTTCAAACAAGGTGCTGGTCACATGACCAACCTGCTGGCGAACCTGGGGACCTTTTGAATTGTGCCACACAGAAAGGGCAGACTGCAAATTGAAAACCAAAGAGAAGTCCCTCTCTCTCTCCCTGTCTCTTTCTCTCAAACAAAGTTCCAGGGACCCACAGAAGGAGCTTAAGCCTCAAGACAGAGGACCTCTTCAGCCTTCAGGAACCAGCAAAACAAGTTTGAAAGTGTGCACTGGGCCCCAGTGAGAACTGCAAGACTTAACTCCAATCAAGGACATTGCATCCAAACCAAAGACAGTAGCTAAATTCCATTTACGACTCCAACGCCCCCCCCCCTTTATTCTTTCTCCCCCTCTGTATCTATTTGTGTGTGTGTTTATCTCGTATGCAAGCAAGCATGGTTGCGTTGCATATTTTTTGTAATTTTAACTGAGTTAGAGTGTTAAGGCTAATAAACTTACATCTTTCTTGTTTAAACCTAAGGAAACCAGTCTGATTGTAATTGTAAATGTACCAACTAAAGAGCAGTGAGCAAGGACTCACTGAGGTGAAGCTGAAAACACTCTGTTTTAAAAGTTAAACCCTGTTACAACCAAACCAGGAAAGGGGCCAGAGGGGAGCCTGAGACCCCTTCCTCACCTGGTTGTAACAAACATACTCAATGAATGAGCTAAGACGAAGAGGAAGAGCAGGCAAGGAGATGTTGCGGAGCACAGCGGGACTGGTGGTCTGAAGTGCATTTGTTTCAATGCGAGAAGTATAACAGGTAAGGCAGATGAACTTAGAGCTTGGATTAGTGCTTGGAAATATGATGTTGTTGCTATTACAGAGACTTGGTTGAGGGAAGGGCAGGATTGGCAGCTAAATGTTCCAGGATTTAGAAGCTTCAGGCGGGATAGAGGGGGATGTAAAAGGGGTGGGGGAGTTGCATTACTGGTTATGGAGAATATCACAGCTGTACTGAGGGAGGACATGTCGGAGGGGTCATGCAGCGAGGCAATATGGGTGGAGCTCAGGAATAGGAAGGGTGCAATCACGATGTTGGGAGTTTTCCACAGGCCTCCCAAAAGCCAGCGGGAGGTAGAGGAGCAGATATGTAGACAGATTTTGGAAAGATGTAAAGGTAACAGGGTTGTAGTGGTGGGTGATTTTAACTTCCCCTATATTGACTGGGACTCACTTAGTGCTAGGGACTTGGATGGGGCAGAATTTGTAAGGAGCATCCAGGAGGGCTTCTTGAAACAATATGTAGGTAGTCCAACTAGGCATGGGGCCATACTGGACCTGGTATTGGGGAATGAGCCCGGCCAGGTGGTCGAAGTTTCAGTAGGGGAGCATTTCGGGAACAGTGACCATAATTCCATAAGTTTTAAGGTACTTGTGGATAAGGATAAGAATAGTCCTTGGGTGAACATGCTAAATTGGGGGAAGGCTAATTATAACAATATTAGGCAGGAACTGAAGAATTTAGATTGGGGGCGGCTGTTTGAGGGTAAATCGACATCTGACATGTGGGAGTCTTTCAAAAGTCAGTTGATTAGAATCCAGGACTGGCATGTTCCGGTGAGGAAGAAGGATAAGTTTGGCAAGTTTCGGGAACCTTGGATAATGCAGGATATTGTAAGCCTAGTCAAAAAGAAAAAGGAAGCATTTGTAAGGGCTGGAAGGCTAGGAACAGATGAATCCCTTGAGGAATATAAAGACAGTAGGAAGGAACTTAAGCAAGGAGTCAGGAGGGCTAAAAGGGGTCATGAAAAGTCATTGGCAAACAGGATTAAGGAAAATCCCAAGGCTTTTTATACGTATATAAACAGCAAGAGGGTAACGAGGGAAAGTGTTGGCCCACTCAAGGACAGAGAAGGGAATCTATGTGTGGAGCCAGAGGAAATGGGCGAGGTACTAAATGAGTACTTTGCATCAGTATTCTCCAAAGAGAAGGACTTGGTGGATGATGAGCCAAGGGAAGGGAGTGCAGATAGTCTCAGTCATCTCATTATCAAAAAGGAGGAGGTGTTGGGCGTCTTGCAAAGTATTAAGGTAGATAGGTCCTGATGGGATCTACCCCAGAATACTGAGGGAGGCAAGGGAAGAAATTGCTGGGGCCTTGACAGAAATCTTTGCATCTTCATTGGCTACAGGTGAGGTCCCAGAGGACTGGAGAATAGCCAATGTTGTTCCTTTGTTTAAGAAGGGTAGCAAGGATAATCCAGGAAATTATAGGCTGGTGAGCCTTATGTCAGTGGTAGGGAAACTATTAGAGAGGATTCTTCGGGACAGGATTAACTCCCATTTGGAAACAAACAAACTTATTAGCAAGAGGCAGCATGGTTTTGTGAAGGGGAGGTTGTGTCTCACTAATTTGATGGAGTTTTTTGAGGAAGTGACGAAGATGATTGATGAAGGAAGGGCAGTGGATGTTATCTGTATGGACTTCAGTAAAGCCTTTGACAAGGTCCCTCATGGCAGACTCGTACAAAAGGTGAAGTCACATGGGATCAGAGGTGAGCTGGCAAGATGGATACAGAACTGGATCTGTCATAGAAGACAGAGGGTAGCAGTGGAAGGGTGCTTTTCTGAATGGAGGGATGTGACTAGTGGTGTTCCGCAGGGATCAGTGCTGGGACCTTTGCTGTTTGTAGTATATATAAATGATTTGGAGGATAATGTAGCTGGTCAGATTAGTACGTTTGCGGATGACACAAAGGTTGGTGGAATTGCGGATAGTGATGAGGATTGTCAGAGGATAAAGCAGGATATAGATCAGTTGGAGACTTGGGTGGAGAAATGGCAGATGGAGTTTAATCCGGACAAATGTGAGGTAATGCATTTTGGAAGGTCTAATGCAGGTGGGAAGTTTACAGTAAATGGCAGAACCCTTAGGAGTATTGACAGGCAGAGAGATCTGGGTATACAGGTCCACAGGTCACTGAAAGTGGCAACGCAGGTGGATAAGGTAGTCAAGAAGGCATATGGCATGCTTTCCTTCATCGATTGGGGCATAGAGTATAAAAATTGGCAAGTCATGCTGCAGTTGTACAGAACTTTAGTTCGGCCACACTTAGAATATTGCGTGCAATTCTGGTCGCCACACTACCAGAAGGAGGTGGAGGCTTTGGAGAGGGTACAGAAGAGGTTTACCAGGATGTTGCCTGGTCTGGAGGGCATTAGCTATGAGGAGAGGTTGGATAAACTCGGATTGTTTTCACTGGAACGACGGAGGTGGAGGGGCGACATGATAGAGGTTTACGAAGTTATGAGCGGCATGGACAGACTGAATAGTCAGAAGCTTTTCCCCAGGGTGGAAGAGTCAGTTACTAGGGTACATAGGTTTCAGGTGAGAGGGGCAAAGTTTAGAGGGGATGTGCGAGGCAAGTGCTTTACACAGAGGGTGGTGAGTGCCTGGAACTTGCTGCCGGGGGAGGTGGTGGAAGCAGGTACGATAGCGACGTTTAAGAGGCATCTTGACAAATACATGAATAGGAAGGGAATAGAGGGATACGGTCCCCGGAAGTGCAGAAGGTTTTAATTTAGGCAGGCATCAAGATCGGCGCAGGCTTGGAGGGCCGAATGGCCTGTTCCTGTGCTGTACTGTTCTTTGTTCTTTGTTCTTTGTTCCACAGCCCTCTGGGGTAGAGAATTCCAAAGAATCATCACCCTCTGAGTGAAAAAACTCCTCCTCATCTCAGTCCTAAATGGCCTGCACTTTATTCTGAGATTGTGTCCCCTGGTTCTAGACCGCCCTCCACCCCCCAAGCCAGGGGAAACATCTTTACTGCATCTATCCTGTTGAGCCCTGTCAGAATTGTGTTGGCTTTAATGAGATCAAATCTCATTCTTTGAAACACTAGAATATACAGGCCCAGTCCCCTGAATTTCTCCTCATAGTACAATCCCACCATCCCAGGAATCAGTCTGGAGAACCTTCATTGCGCTCCCTCTATGCCAAGTATATCTTTCCTTAGGTAAGGAGACCAAAGCTGTACACAATACTCCAGATGCAGTCTCACCAAGGTTTTATACGATTGCAGTAAGACATATTTACACCTGTACTCAAATCCTCTTGCAATAAAGGCCAACATACAGCACTGAAACACGCCCTTTGGCCCACTGAGTCTGTGCTGACCAACAACCACCCATTTATACTAATCCTACATTAATCCCCATATTCCCTACCACATCCCTACCACCTACCTACACTAGGGGCAATTTACAATGGTCAATTTACCTATCACCCTGCAAGTCTTTGACTGTGGGAGGAAACCGGAGCACCTGGCGGAAACCCACGCAGTCACAGAGAGAACTTGCAAACTCCGCACAGGCAGTACCCAGAACTGAACCCAGGTTGCTGGAGCTATGAGGCTGTGGTGCTAACCACTGCACCACTGTGCCACCCAACATACTATTTGCCTTCCTAATTGCTTGCTGCACTGCATGTTAGCTTTCAGTGACTTATGAACAAGGACACCCAGGTCCCTTTGGACATCACTACTTCTCGATCTCTCACCATTGAAGAAATACTCTGCATTTCTGTTTTTCCTACCAAAGTGGATAACTTCACATTTTTCCACATTATATTCCATCTGCCATGTTCTTGCCCATTCACTTCGCCTGTCCAAGTTCCCTTGAAGCCTCCTTGCATCCTCCTCACAACTCACATTCCCACCTAGCTTTGTATCATCAACAAACTTGGAAATATTACATTTGGTCCCCACATTCAAATCATTGATATAGATTGTGAAGAGGTGGGGTCCAAGCACTGATTCTTGTGGTACCCCACCAGCCAATCTGAAAATGACCTATTTATTCCTACTCTCTATGTTCATTAACCAATTCCCATTCATGCCAGTATATTACCCCCAATCCCATGTGCTCTGACTTTTCCTACTAACCTCTTGTGTGGGAGCTTATCAAAAGACTTCTGAAAATCCAAATACACCACATCCACTGGTTCCCCCTTATCTATTCTGCTAGTTACATCCTCAAAAAACTCCACCAGGTTTGTCAAACATGATTTCCCATTCATAAATCCATGTTGATTCTGCCCAGTCCTACCATTATTTTCTAAGTATTCAGTTATCACATCCTTTAGAATAGATTCTAGCATTTTCCCTACGCCTGATTTACGAAGCAGAGTTAGTCTTCAGCTGAGTTCAAATGGCAGCTGGATGGTAACCTCACAGATGAGCTCGATGGATATAAGTGTTGATATTTCTTACGCTCTTACTAAATATTCTTGAGTTTAAGCAGAACAGTCACAATGGGCCAGATTTTGCAAGAGGTTTGACGACAAGCGGTCAGTGTCCGCCATCATTATCCCTCTGAAACTGACGGCAACTTCAGGATAAAAACGGAAAGTTCTGGAAATACTCAGCAGGTCTGGCAGCACCTGTGGAGAGAGAAACTGAGTTAATGTTTCAGGTCTGTGTCCTTTCATCAGAACTATTTCCAGCACTTTCTGTTTTTATTTCAGATTTCCAGCTCTGCAACATTTTGCTTTTATTTTGAGCAACTTCAGGATGTTGGGCATATGCAGATCAGCACGGAAATCCTGGCGTTGCAGAGTGTCGCTCAGGGTTCCGCCACAGACTGAGCTGTGACCCCAATCTCAGAGCCGGCAATCATTGAAAACAGTGAGAATTTCAACTTTCCCACTCCCTCACTGTTGTTTGAAACCCCTCACATAGTTACAGACCGCTGTAACTGGGTTTTTAAAGGGCGGTGTGAGTCATAGAATTTGATGAACAACAAAACTGGCCCTGAAAAAATAACGGTAGAATCAGAGTGGTGGTAAATGATTAGTTAGTAGATTTTTTATGCTTAACTTCTGAAACTTTTTTTTTAAAAAAGGTTTGTTCAGAATATTTTAGCTTCTATCTACACCCCATATGTACGTCCCAATCTATAATTTGCTCCATGTAAAATTTTTAAGAGTGATTTTATTTTAGTGCTTTTTGTTTCCTGAGTGGGTGTCTGTGAAAATTATTTAATGCGATTGGCTGCTTGGACAGGCTGATGACATCGCTCTGGCTCCACACTGGGGATTCCCAGTAAAGAACGCTGCAATCAGTTGCAGTTCTACTGCACGGAGATAGCGTTAAATTCTCACCAGAGAGATCGCTATTGCTCTCAGCGAGAATTTGTGGTCAGTGGTGAGGACCCTTGCTTTGCCGTTGACTACAAAATCTGGCCCATTGTATATGATACAAGATGTTCCATTATCACATTACTTAATCTATTAGTTTTGTTTTAAGAGGCTTGTTGAAGATAAGTTCAGGAGGCCAATTAGGATTTTCCAGTCAGCCTCCAGTTTCCCGACGCGACCGGGGGTGCAGATCAACTGACTGGACGTGGGCATCCAGCAGCAGGCCGGGGTGACAGTGCTCCTGGCAGGCCTATGGGCCCTCCCTACCTGCCTGGTGTGGGGGGGGGGGGGGTACAGCCAAAGACCACCCTGTAGAGCAGTTCCCCGCCCCCAACAGTGGTAGCCTGGCTGCTTATTCTCTTTCTTATTGGAAGTGTTAAAAAAAGTGACTGAAAGTCCTTCTTCCTGTTGAGGTGCCTACCCAGTTACTATTTTTTATAATCGTTCATGAGATGTGGACATTGCTGGCCAGGCCAGCATTTACTGCCCATCATTAATTGCCCTTGAGAAGGTGGTGGTGAGCTGCCTTCTTGAACCGCTGCAGTCCTTGGGGTGTAGGTACACCCACAGTGCTGTTAGGAAGGGAGTTCCCAGGTTTCTGACCCAGCATCCAGGCTTTGACTGATAAATGGCAAGTAACATTCACACCACACAAGTGCCAGGCAATGACCATCTCAAACAAGAGAGAATCTAACCATCTGCCCTTGATGTTCAATGGCATTACTATCGCTGAGTCCCCCACTATCAACATTCTGGGGGTTACCATTGACAGAAAGTTAACTGGACCAGCCACATAAATGCTGGGGTTACAAGAGCAGGTTAGAGTGGGAATTCTGCAGTGAGTAACTCTCTTCCTGACTCCGCAAAGCCTGTCCACCATCCACAAGGCACAAGACAGGAGTTTGTTGGAATACTCTCCAATTGCCTGGATGGGTGCAGCTCCAACAACACTCAAGAAGCTCGACACCATCCAGAACAAAGCAGACCGATTGATTGGCACCCCATCCACCACCTTCAACATTCACTCCCTCCACCACCAACACACAGTGGCAGCAGTGTGCACCATCGACAAGATGCATTGCAGCAACTCACCAAGCCTCCTTTGACAGCACCTTCCAAACCCGCGATCTCTACCACCTGGAAGGACAAGGACAGCAGATGCTTGGTAACAGTACCATCTGCAAGTTCCCCTCCAAGCCACATACTATCCCGACTTGGAACTAAATCGCCTTCCTTCGCTGTCGCTGGGTCAAAATCTTGGAACTCCCTTCCTAACAGCACTATGGGTGTACCTACACCACAAGGACTGTAGCAGTTTAAGAAGGCAGCTCACCACCACCTTCTCAAGGGAAATTAGGAATGGACAATAAATGCTGGCCTAGCCAGGGACGCCCACATCCCATGAAGGACATCAGGGAACCAGATGGGTTGTTAAGACAATCCAGTAGTTTCATGATCATTATTAGAGAGACAAACATTTTATTTCATCTTTATGAGTTAATTGAATTTAAATTCCCTGTTACCATGGAGGAATTTGAACTCATGTCTCTGGAGCATTAGTCTGGGCCTCTGGATTACTAATCAAGTACCATTATCACTACCACTACGCTACTATCCCCGTACCTATGTTATACTGCAGCCAGATGCCTGTCTGTTGCCCTCAATTGGACAGGGAGCTCATCTCCATGCCAATTCAGGGCTCACCCACATGTAAATCGTAACTTTAATCAGTTTCCTCCTGGAGGCTGGTTTCTGACTTGAAAACAAACCTGGCTGCTGTTTCCCACCTCCGCGGCAAAAGTTCAGCCCATTATCCTGTTTCTCTACATATCTTAGCAACACTTGTACTGGAAATTAGTAACTCACCAACTAGCCTTATTCTGTATCAAACAGTTTACAAGTAAATAAAGAATATAATATGGCTTAATATTAATTCTCTAGCTAATCTGTAGCATTTTTAGAATACAGTGCATAAAGAAGATAGGTCAGAAGTAACTGCCACAGCCCTACAATATACCATCATGCAAGATAGAGCCAAGAAAGAGAGAAAAGAAATTTGCATTTCTATCAATCTTTATTACGTCTGTCTGAAATACTTTCACATACCGTGATTTGCGTTCAAGTGTATTCAAATAATATGCTTCCAAAAACAGTTTTTAGGTGAAGGCCTATTCATCTTTGTTTGTGGTTGTGTTAATTAAGAGACGAATGTTTACTGAAACTCTCTACTCTTCTTAAATAGTCACCCAAACAAGGACTTCAGTTTAATGTCTTCTCTGAAGGATGGTATCTCTGACCATACAGGCCTTCTTCAGTACCACAGTGAAGCGTCAGCCTAGATCCTGAGCTCACTTCCTGGAATGGGACGTGGACCCACAGTATTCTGACTTGGGAGACAAGAGTGCTATGAACTGAGCCCCTCAGAACATCTCTCCTCTCTCCCCCACCGCCTTGAAACATTTTATAAGCAATGGAATACTTTTTGAACTGTAGTCACTATTATTACCTAGAGAAATGCTGCAGCCAATTTGCATACAGCAAGTTCCCACAAACAGCAATGAATGACCAGGTAATCTGCTTTTAGTGATGCTACCAAGGCACTGAATCGTATCAGGAGCTTTTATGTCCACTTGAGCAAGCAGATAGGGCATTGGTTTAATGTTTCATCTGAGAGAAGACCTTCTAACAATGCAACATTCTGCAAGTAATGCAACATTAACTATAGCGCCTTTAGTAGAACATCCCAGGGTGCTTCATCAAACAAAATTTGACAATGAACCACGTAAGGAGATATTAGAACAGATGACCAAAAGCTCAGCCAAAGTGTAGGTTTTAACCTGCACCTTAAAAGGAGGAGAGAAAGTAGATGGAAAATTACAGAACTTGGGGCCCAGGCAGCTGAAGGCATGGCCACCAATGGGGAAGTGATTAAAATCAGGGATGCGCAATAGGCCAGTATTGGGGGAGGGCAGAGAATATGGAGGGTTGTAGGGCTGGAGGAAACTACAGAGATAGGGAAAGGCGAGGACATGGAGGGATTTGAAAATAAGATTTGAGAATTTTAAAATTGAGGTGTTGCCAGACCAGGATCCAATGCAGTCAGGTAGCACCGGGGTGATGGGTGAACGGGACTTGGTGCAAATTAGGATGCAGTGAAGTATCAGCCTAAATTATATACTCCAGACCCATTATGACCATTACTTTCTGACATAGAGGCAAGAGTGCTACCTACTGAGCCAAACTAGCTGCACCAATAGCTCTGTTGACTAAGGCACCCTATAGCTGATCCATACAAATCTGGAGGTGCCAGATTCAGTTCCAGCTTGTAATCAGTTAGTTGATCTCAGCCATGGTGCCAGTTGAAATACCACAATTGGCATTAATGCCTCTGGACTAGGGTGGGGCTCGGAAAATCAGCCTGTTTTTCCTCATTCATCTCCATTGACCTATGCTATTGGGAAGTGAACATACATTGAGAGCAGGATTGGGTTTGATTGTGATCCCGTTACAGTCAATTTGCCTGCCAATACTCACTGCCTAGGCCCATGCATGGAGAATGGCCACTTGAACAAAGTACTGGGTGACAAGTGAAGCAGCGATTTACTTGTACTTCTTTCAATGTAGTACACTGTATTCGCTGCTCACAATGTGGTCTCCTCTACATCGGAGAGACCAAACGCAGATTAGGTGATCGCTTTGCAGAACACCTCCGCTCAGTCCAAAAGCATGATTCGGAGCTTCCATTTCAACACTCCCCCCTACTCTCATGCCCACATATCTGTCCTGGAATTGCTGCAGTGTTTCAGTGAACTTCAACGCAATCTCAAGGAACAGCATCTCATTTACTGATTAGGCACACTACAGCCTGCCAGACTGAACATTGAGTTCAATAATTTCAGAGCATGACGGGCCCTCCTTTTTATTTTTAGTTATTTTTTCTTTTTTATTATTTATTTATTTATTTTATTTTTGTTTGTTTCATCATTCCTTTTTTTTACCGTGTGCTTTGGGCCAGGGCTGTTCATTTTCCTGTCAATTAACACCCTCTCTGTACTAATGCTTTGTCTTTCACCACACTATTAACATATTGTTTGCCTTTGCTCCATGACCTTCTGGTCAGTTATTCTCTGTGACCCTGTCCTATCAACACCTTCCCTTTTGTTATCCCTTGCCCTACCCCCACTTTATTTGCTCAAAACCTATTACATTTCTAACATTTTCCAGTTCTAATGAAGGGTCACTGACCTGAAATGTTAAATCTGCTTCTCTGTCCACAGATCCTGTCAGACCTGCTGAGTATTTCCAGCATTTCTTGTTTTTATTTTATATCTGGGAGACAACTGACACTGTGAAACAGTACCTCAGCATAACTCAGCACCATTCAGGAAAGGAAGATAGGAGAACAAGCAAAACTAGCTGGAACCGTTTTATGCAATGTCTAAATAGACCTGTGAAATACGTTACTACAGAAGGTGATGGGACAAACCAGCCCACTTGATTGGCATGCCATCCACCACCTTCAACAGTGAAAAATAGTGGGAAGGGGCCAAGTAATGTTAAAAAGACAAGCCTTAAGGCTTTGTGCCTTAACGCGCGGACCATTTGCAATAAAGTGTATGAATTAATGACGCCAATAGATGTCAACAAGTATGATATAGTCAGGATTAGGGAGACATGGCTGCAAGGTGACCAGGGTTGAGAAATGAACATCCGGGGGTATTCAGTATTTAGGAAGGACAGACAAAAAGCAAAAGGCGGTGGAGTTGCATTGCTGGTTAAAGAGGAAATTAACTCAATAGTGAGGAAAGATATTAGCTCTGACGATATGGAATCTGAACAGGTAGAGCTGAGAAACACTAGGGGTAATAAACATTAGTGGGGGTTATATATAGACCCCCAAACTATAGTGATGATGTTGGGAATGGCATTAAACAGGAAATTAGAGCTGCATGCGATAAAGGAACATCTGTAATTATGGGTGACTTTCATCTGCATATAGATTGGGCAAATCAAATTAGTCATGATACCGTAGAGGAGGAATTCTTGGAGTCTATACGGGATGGTTTCCTGGACCAATACATTGAGGAATTGACTAAAGAACAGGCCATCCTAGACTGCGTATTGTGTAATGAGAGAGGAATAATTGACAATCTAGTTGTGCGAGACACCTTGGAGACGAGTGACCATAATGTGATAGAATTCTTCATCAAGGTGGAGATTGACACAGTTGATTATGAGACTAGGGTCCTGAGGCGTGAGTTGGCTATGATGGATTGGGAAATGTTACTAAAAGGGACAACGGTGGAAAGGTAATGGCAAACATTCAAAGAGAGCATGGTAGAACTGCAACAATTGTTAATTCCTGTCTGGCACAAAAGTAAAACAGGAAAGGGAGCCAAACCATGGCTTAGAAGGGAAATTAGAGATAGCATTAGATCCAAGGAAGAGGCATATAAATTTGCCAGAAAAAACAACGGACCTGAGGATTGGGAGTAGTTTAGAATTCAGAAAAGGAGGACCAAGGGATTGATTAAGAAGGGGAAAATAGAGTACAAGAGCAAGCTTGCGGGGAACATAAAAACTGACTGTAAACGTTTTTATAGGTATGTTTTTTTCATTCACTCATGGGATGTGGGTGTCACAGGCTATGCCAGCATTTATTGCCCATCCCTAATTGCCCTTGAGAAGGTGGTGGTGAGCTGCCTTTTGAACCTCTGCAGTCCATGTGAGTTAGGTACACCCACAGTGCTGTTAGGAAGGGAGTTCCAGGATTTTGACCCAGTGACAGTGAAGGAACGGCGATATAGTTCCAAGTCAGGATAGGGTGTGACTTGGACGGGAACTTGCAGGTAGTGATGTTCCCATGCATCTGCTGCTCTTGTCCTTCAAGATGGTAGAGGTCACGGGTTTCGAAGGTACTGTTTAAGGAGCCTTGGTGCGTTGCTGCATTGCATCTTGTAGATGGTACACACTGCTGCCACTGTGCGTCGGTGGTGGAATGAGTGAATGTTTGTAGATGGGGTGCCAATCAAGCGGGCTGCTTTGTCCTGGATGGTGTCGAGCTTCTTGAGTGTTGTTGGAGCATCACCTAACCAGGCAAGTGGAGAGTATCCCATCACACTCCTTACTTGTGCCTTGTAGATGGTGGACAGGCTTTGGGGAGTCAGGAGGTGAGTTGCTTGCCTCAGGATTCCTAGCCTCTGACCTGCTCTTCAAGCCATGGTATTTATATGGCTACTCCAGTTCAGTTTCTGGTCAATGGTAGCCCCTAGGATGTTGATAGTGGGGGATTCAGCGATGGTAATGCCATTGAATGTCAAGGGAGATGGCTAGATTCTCTCTTGCCTGGCACTTGTGTGGCGCAAATGTTACTTGCCAGTTATCAGCCCAAGCCTGGATATTGTCCAAGTCTTGCTGCATTTCTACACGGACTGCTTCAGTATTTGAGGAGTTGCGAATGGTGCTAAACATATTGCAATCATCAGTGAACATCCCCATTCCTGACCTTATGATTGAAGGAAGGTCATTGATGAAGCAGCTGAAGATGGTTGGGCCCAGGACACTACCCTGAGGAACTCCTGCAGTGATATCCTGGAGCTGAGATGATTGAGCTCCAACAACCACAGCCATCTTTCTTTGCGCTAGGTATGACTCCAACCAACAGAAAGTTTTCCCCCTGATTCCCATTGACTCCAGTTTTGCTAGGGCTCCTTGATGCCATACTCGGTCAAATGTTGCCTTGATGTCAAGGGCAGTCACTCTCACCTCACCTCTTGTGTTCAGCTGTTTTGTCCATGTTTGAACCAAGGCTGTAATGAGGCCAGGTGCGTGGTCCAGTCGGAACCCAAACTGGGTATCACTGAGCAGGTTATTGCTAAGCAAGTGCCGCTTGATGGCACTGTTGATGACACCTTCCATCACTTTGCTGATGATTGAGAGTAGACTGATGAGGTGGTAATTGGCCGGGTTGGACTTGTCCTGCTTTTTGTGTACGAGACATACCTGGGCAATTTTCCACACTGCTGGGTAGATGCCAGTGTTGTAGCTATACAGGAACAGCTTGGCTAGGGGTGCAGCAAGTTCTGGAGCACAAGTCTTCAGTACTATTGCCGGAATATTGTCAAGACCATAGCCTTTGCACTATCCAGTGCCTTCATTTGTTTCTTGATATCATGCGGAGTGAATCGAATTGGCTGAAGTCTGGCATCTGTAATGCTGGAGACTTCAGGAGGGGGCCGAGATGGATCATCAACTCGGCACTTCTGGCTGAAGATTGTTGCAGATGTTTCTGCCTTATCTTTTGCACTGATGTGCTGGGCTCCCCCATCATTGAGGATGGGGATATTTGTGGAGCCACCTCCTCCAGTTAGTTGTTTAATCATCCACCACCATTCACTGCTGGATGTGGCAGGACTGCAGAGCTTCGATCTGAACCGTTGGTTATGGGATCGCTTAGCTCTGTCTATCACATGCTGCTTTTGCAGTTTGGCATGCAAGTAGTCCTGGGTTGTAGCTTCACCAGGTTGACACCTCACTTTGAGGTATGCCTCATACACTTTTCATTGAACCAGGGTTGGTCTCCTGGCTTGATGGTAATGGTAGAATGGGGGATATGCCGGGCCATGAGGTTACAGATTGTGGTTGAGTACAATTCTGCTGCTGCTGATGGCCCACAGCACCTCATGGATGCCCAGTTTGGCATTGTTAGATCTGTTCGAAATCTATCCCATTTAGCACGGTGATAGTGCCACACAACACGATGGACGATATCCTCAATGTATCCACAAGGACTGTGCGGTGGTCACTCCTACCAATACAGTCATGGACAGAAGCATCTGTGGCAGGCAGATTGGTGAGGACAAGGTTAAGTATGTTTTTCCCTCGTGTTGGTTCACCCACCACCTGCTGCAGACCCAGTCTAGCAGCCATGTCCTTTAGTACTCGGCCAGCTTGGTCAGTAGTGGTGCTACCGAGCCACTCATGGTGATGGACATTGAAGTCCCCCACCCAGAGTACATTTTGTGCCCTTGCCACCCTCTGTGCTTCCTCCAAGTGTTGTTCAACATGGAGGAGTACTGACTCATCAGCTGAGGGGGGGGGGCAGTAGGTGGTAATCAGTAGGAGGTTACATTGCCCATGTTTGACCTGATGCCATGAGACTTCATGGGGTCTGGAGTCAATGTTGAGTACTCCCAGTGCAACTCCCTCCCTACTGTAGACCACTGTGCCACCACCTCAGGGATGGTGATGGCAGTGTCTGGGACATTGTCTGTAAGGTATGATTCTGTGACTATGACCATGTCAAGCTGTTGCTTGACTAGTCTGTGGGACAGCTCTCCCAACTTTGGCACAAGCCCCTAGATGTTAGTCAGGAGGACTTTTCAGGGTCGACAGGGCTGGGTTTGCCGTTGTTGTTTCCGGTGCCTAGGTCAATGCCGGGTGGTCCGTCCGGTTTCATTCCTTTTTATTGACTTTGTAGCAGTGAGGTACAACTGAGCGGTTTGCTGGGCCATTTCAGAGGGCATGTAAGAGTTAACCACATTGCTGTGGGTCTGGAGTCACATGTAGGCCAGACCAGGTAAGGACAGCAGATTTCCTTCCCTAAAGAACATGAATGAACCAGATGGGTTTTTACAACAATTGGCAATGGTTTCATGGCCATCATTAGACTAGCTTTTAATTCCTGATTTATTAATTAAATTTAAATTTCACCTTCTGCTGTGGTGGGATTCGAACCCATGTCTCCAGATCAATATCCTGGGTCTCTGCGTTACTAGTCCAGTGATAATACCACTACGCCAGCGCCTCCCCCCTGCCCCCAAAGAAAAAGATTAGTGAAGACAAATGTCGGTCCCTTACAGTCAGAAACAAGGGAATTTATTATGGGGAACAAAGAAATGGCTGACCAACTAAATGCATACTTTGGTTCTGTCTTCACAAAGGAGGACAAAAATATCATGTTGGGGATCACAGGGTTTAGTGAGAGAGAAGAACTGAAGGAAATCAGTATTAGTAGAGAAATGGTGTTGGGGAAATTGATGGGATTGAAGGCCGATAAATCCCCAGGGTCTGATGGTCTGCATCCCAGAGTACTTAAGGAAGTGGCCCTAGAGATAGTGGATGCATTGGTGGTCATCTTCCAAGATTCTATAGACTTTGGAACAGTTCCGACAGATTGGAGGGTAGCTAATGTAACCCCACTATTTAAAAAGGGAGTTCGAGAGAAAGCAGGGAATTATAGACCAGTCAGCCTGATGTCAGGCTGGGGAAAATTCTAGAGTCCATTCTCAAAGATTTAAGAGCAGAGCAGTTGGAGAACAGTGGGAGAATTGGACAGAGTCAGCATGGATTTACGAAAGGGAAATCATGCTTGACAAATCTACTAGAATTCTTCGAGGATGTAACTAGTGGAGTTTGATGAGGGGGAGCCAGTGGATGTGGTTTATTTGGACTTTCAGAAGGCTTTCAACAAAGTCCCACATCAGACATTAGCATGTAAAATTAAAGAGCATGGGATTGGGGGTAGTGTATTGCGATGAATAGAAAATTGGTTGGCGGACAGGAAACAAAGAGTAGGGATAAATGGGTCTTTTTACAAAAGGCAGGCAGTGACTAGTGGGGTACCGAAGGGTTCGGTGCTGAGACCCCAGCTATTCACAATATACATTAATGATTTAGATGAGGGAACTAAATGTAATATCTCCAAATTTGCAGATGACACAAAAATGGGTGGGAGGGTGAGTTGTGAGGAGGATGCAGAGAGGCTTCAGGGCGATTTGGACAAGTTGAGTGAGTGGGCAAATGCAAGGCAGATGCAGTATAATGTGGATAAATGTGAGGTTATCCACTTTGGTAGCAAAAACAGGAAAGCAGATTATTATCTGAATGGCTATAAACTGAGAGAGGAGAATATGCAACGAGACCTGGGTGTTCTTGTACACCAGTCACTGAAGGTAAACATGTAGGTCCAACAGGCAGTAAAAAAGGCAAATGGTATGTTGGCCTTCATAGCGAGAGGATTCGAGTACAGGAGCAGGGATGTCTTGCTGCAATTATACAGGGCCTTGGTGAGGCCACACCTGGAATATTGTGTGCAGCTCTGGTCTCCTTATGTTCTTGTTATGGAGGGAGTGTAGCCAAAGTTTACCAGACTAATTCCTGGGATGGTGGGACTGACGTAGGAGGAGAGTTTGAGTCGGTTAGGATTATATTCGCTGGAGTTCAGAAGAGTGAGGAGGGATTTCATAGAAACCTATAAAATTCTAACAGGACTTGACAGGGTAGATGCAGGAAGGATGTTCCCGATGGTGGGGGAGTCCAGAACCAGGGGTCATAGTCTAAGGATACGAGGTAACCATTCAGGACTGAGATGAGGAGAAATTTCTTCACCCAGAGAGTGGTGAGCCTGTGGAATTCACTACCACAGAAAGCAGTTGAGGCCAAAACATTGTATGTTTTCAAGATGGAGTTAGATATAGCTCTTGGTTTTAAAGGGATCAAAGGATAGGGGGCAAAAGTGAGAACAGGTTACTGAGTTGGATGATCAGCCATGATCATAATGAATGATGGAACAGGCTCAAAGGGCCAAATGGCCTACTCCTATTTTCTATATTTCTATGTTTAACATTCACTCCCTCCACCACCGACAGACAGTGGCAGCAGTGTGCACCATCTACAAGATGCACTGAAGCAATTTACCAAGCCTCCTTTGACAGCACCTGCCAAACTTGCGAACTCTACCACCTAGAAGGACAAGGGCAGCAGGTGTATGGGAACACCACCACCTGCAAGTTCCCCTCCAAGTCACACACCATCCTGACTTGGAACTATATCACCGTTCCTTCACTGTCACTGGGTCAAAATCCTGGAACTCCCTCCCTAACAGCACTGTGGGTGTACCTACACGTGAGTGGGTCAAGAAGGCAGCTCTCCACCACCTTCTCAAGGGCAATTACGGGTGGGCAACAAATCCAGTGACGCCCAGATCCCATGAGATGAATGAAAAAAAGAAATTTAAATTCAGTGTTTTCTGCAAATGAAGAAACTTGCAGCAGGAATGAAAAGCATTACACTTACAACAATATCCTGGGTAACATGGCTGAGCACAGAGTTAATACTGAGGTTACAAACAATTTCTACAAAAAGCATACTTCTATGAAAGCTCTAGTGCAAGGTCATACAAGACTATATAATGATAAAGTGACTGGCAAATGCCATATGGGTTTTGAATGACTTTTTTCTAATATTCATGAGGTTTCACATGTGAAGCTGCAGTTCATTTCTTCCTTTAGGTCAATGAGATACTGGTTGTATAAGTAATGGCTTTTGACCCAGTGACATTTATGAACATTCAAAAATACAATCAAATGAGCCAACCAAAGACACAAAGCCTGTCAACAGGCTAATCTGCAGGGAATTAGCCTGACAGCTGTCCCAGAGAGAACCCCCCCAAAAAAAACAAAAGCAGGGTCCTGAGGGAACACTACTTATGATCTCTGCTTCAACCTCTGAAAATGGGTTAACCAACCTGCTGCAGAGGCAGGTTTTATTCACTACTGTCTGAGATTTGTCAGTCAAGACAACCAACAAAATAGCACGAGGCAACAACATATCTGTGAGCAACAGCTCAAGTCCAATAGACTTGCACCTTGTGTTTATTACTTAAAATCACAACTACTGAAGTGATATGGTTTGTTAAAACACTGGCAGACTGAGAAGAATGAAGAATAAAATCACAAAGCCATCCAGCAAATAATTCCATTACATAATGGGGCATGAGTTCCCGTATTTCCACTTACTGTAATTCTAAATTGCCTTCCCATAAAATTCAACACTCCAAGCTCCTGTATGCAGAACATGCTTTACAAGAGAATCTATGTGGGTTATAGGCAGCAGAGTTGCATGGAGTTGCTTTGCTTTGTTACTGTAGTAAGTATATGATCTTCCAGGATTTGGTGGTATTGCAATATCAGATTTCCTGCTACACTAGCTGGCAGTGCCGAATAAATTTCAGATTGTTTAGATCAGGGTTGTCTAACGTACAACCAAATGTTTTCATCCGTCCCACGGGTGTAAACTGTTCCCGGGGCCATTCCTCATCCTCACCGTGACTGGAGGTGAGAAATTTCCCATTGTCAGTCCGGCTTTTAAACTATTGCACTGTCAGTTTCACAGCTGATAGTTGCTGACATTGGGAACAGCCGTTTCCCAACAGACTCGGGGTTTTCCGGCGAGTTCTGACTTTTTTTTTTAAAAGCCGGCCGGTTCTTATCAGGAAATCACACCTTGATCTGTCCCCTTACTCCTCTGGCACTTTCTCCTCTTTTAAGGACCTCATCTTGTTCCTCCCCCTCTCACCTCAGTTAATTCCTCATTCTTTACCACCCACCAAAGTACTATAAAAACTCTCCCTGAGATATATTCAATACTTTCCTCCCTCAGACTTTGCACTGAGCAACTTCTCACGTTTGGTGATTTCAACCTCCATCGCAATTTATCATGCTCTTTCTCCTCCTCCTATCCCACTTTTAGTCTCTCCCCGCATGTAAACTGCCCAACCCAAACTCACAGCCATCCCCCTGACTTTGCCGTTTCACGTGTCCTCACTACTCCCATCACATCAATCACAGATAAGGCCATCTGTGATCACTTCCTTGTATTACTTTCAATCCACATCCCCCTTTCCCCTCCCAACTCTACTCCCTTCTATATCCAGCCTTGGAAAAAAAACTCACAATACAATTAAAACTGCACTTTTGAAATCCCAACAGTCCAGCCTTTGACCCTCCATTCACCGTGACATTTCTGCAGCTACCAACCTGCTCACCTCCATCTTCGATTCCCTAGTCCCTATTAAAACTATTACTCTCTCTCACCCTGGCTATTCCTGCCGGTACAGCCCTCATCTCCGCTCCCTGACATCCAAGGGACACAGACTTGAACAGATATCGTGCACAACTGGTTTCACCATTCACCGCCAGATCTGGCTGGACCACATAAAACACGATCAGGTTCTGCTCTTGTGTACTAAAACTGGTCAGTATTCCAGAATCATCCTGGAATGCAAAGATAATCCCTGGCTTCTTTTCTCTCCTCGAGACCATCTCTTCAAAACCCTCTCCCATGTTCCCTCCCACCCTCACCTCCACCAACACATGAGGAACTCATGGGCTTTTTTTTTCTAAGGTTCAGTCCATCCAATCAGCTGCCTCTGCCATTTCCCTCACTTTCCGTTTGTCCACTGGGCTAAACTTCCTCCAAGGTTCCTCCCTGCCCTAGCCCTGAACTCGCATCTTTCTCTGGTTTCTCTTCTATCTCCTGTCATGCCCTCTCTGAACTCTACTTGTCCATGAGGCCCACCTCCTGTTCCCTTGATCCTATTCACACTCCACTTCCCATCCTGGCTTCCCAAGTTAGCTGATATTGTTAATGGTTCTCTCTCATCAGGTCGTGTCCCCTCTCTTTCAAATCTGATACCATCATCCCTCTCCTCAACAAACCAGCCCTTGACCACTCTGCCCTTGTAAACTGCTGCAGCATCTCCAACCTCCCTTTCCTCTGTAAAGTCCTTGAACATATCATCGCCTCCCAGATCTGTGTCCATCTTTTCCGGAATTCCAAGTTTGAATCCAGGTTTCCACCCCTGCCACAATACCAAAACAGCTCTTAGCGAAGTCACAAATGACACCCTGTGTGACTGTTACAAAGGTAAACTTTCCCTCTTCATCCTTCTCAACCCATCTGGAGCCTTTGACACTGTTGACCGCACCATCCTCCTCCAACACCTCTCCACTGTCATCCAGCTGCCTGGTACTGCACTTGCCTGGCTCCACTCTTAAACATCTAATCTTAGCCAGAGTATCTCTTGCAATGGCTTCTCTTCCCACTCCTGAACTGTTACCTCTGGTGACCCCAAAGATCTACCCTTGGCCCCCTTCTATTTCTCATCTACATGCTGCCCCTTGGTGACATCGTCCAGAAAGACAGCATCAGTTTCCACATATACATTGATGACATTCAGCTCTACCTCACCATCAGCTCTCTCAATGCCTCCACTGCGTTTAAATTGTCAGACTATCTATTCAACATCCAGTACTGGATGAGCAGGAATTTGGGGAAGATCGAAGCCATTGTCTTCAGTCCCTGCCACAAACTGTTCTTTAGCTACCAACACCATTCCTCTCCCTGGCAACTGTCTGATACTGAACTAAACTGTTCATAACCTTGGTGACATATTTGACCCCGAGATGAGCTTTCAACCGCATATTCACACTAACACTACGACCGCCTCGTTCCATCTCTAACATACCCAATTCTGATCCTACCTCAGCTCATCTGCTGCTGAATCCAGCATCCATGTCTTTGTTAGCTCTACCTTGTCTCCTACATTTTACTCTCCGTAAACTTGAGGTCATACAAAGTTCTGCTGCCTGTGTCCTAATTCGCCCCAAGTCTTGTTCACCTTTCATTCTTGTGCTCGCTGACCTACATTTGGCTCCTGGTCCAGCAATGCCTCGAGTTTAAAATTTTCATCCCTGTTTTCAAATCCCTGCATGGTCTCACCCCACCTGATCTCTGTAATCTCCTGCAGCCCCAGAACCCTCCAAGATCTCTGCTCCTCTCTAATTCTGGTTTCTTGAGCACCCCTGATATTAAATTGCTCCACGGTGGCCGTGCCTTCAGCTGCCTAGGCCCTGAGCTCTGGAATTCCCTCCCTAAACCTATCTGACTCTGCCTCTGTTTCCTCATTTATGGTGTTCTGCCTTAATATCTCACGTGGCTTGGCGTCAAATTTGTCTGGTAACACTCCTGTGAAGCACCATGGGAAGCTTTACTATGTTAAAGGTGCTATATAAATACAAGTTGTTTTTGTAGTTGTTGTTAAACAGGGAACAAATAAATACCATACAGTCAGGAAGTCCACAGCTAGCACGCACAGAATCAAAATCACCATAGCAACCTCCTGTGCATTAATAACCTAGCTGAATAGATAATGCGTAAATATCCACAGGAACTTCATGTACAGTCTAGCACCAATAAAAACAAATTTATAAGTAAAATGCTCCAGCAAGCAGTCCACATAGCTGACAACATTAAATGGCACTTATTCAGATCAGAACGTTTAGAAATTGTTTATGAAATCTGTAAAATGGTGCAGTGTGCTTCATATTCTATGAAACAGGAGTGTCGGATGTTTTGTGTATTTGACGGAAATCCCCCACAAGCTACTGTCATCTTGCAATTCCTTTGTCTGGACTGCAAACTAATAAACTTCGACCTGGCCTGGAAATCTCAAAAGATGTACCTTAGTTTTAGTTTTCATGTGGTCAACTCACCAAATCCATGTTAGTCCATATAATGTTAGTACATTTGGCTTGGTGCACTGAACACTGCAAGCAGTAGATGTAACAAAAACTCTTCACACAACATCTTTAATACCACAGATATTTGAATAAATGTTAGCCCCATAGAATTATTCACAATTCCATCAGCTTTAAGGTTAGCAGGCTCATTCTGTACTTATACTAATTCTGCTGCTTAAGAAAACTCCACGCATGACTGAATTAATGCTCATTATAAAAGAAAAATATAAAGAACTTAGGCCTGGAAGAATCACGCATGGTGTTCTATTTTAGAGCAGATTGCATTAAGTCATTCTGTAGCTTCCATTTCCAAAAATGTTACAGGAAACGTGGAATGGGATTGGTATTATAACATGCCTAGTTATTGCACAGGATTATGATCAGATCAGTAATGTGGAGGTACGACCTGTGAGAGTAGGAATCTATCAGCGCAAGTGGTTTCCAATAAATGTCAGCAAAGAAGATTTCAAAATGAAAATGAAACATCACAGGAGGCACAGTCCAACTCACCTAACACGGGAGATATTCAGTACCCATCACACTTGGAAATCGCAGTCTCATTTGCCAGGAGAAACGTCCCAATATATATTTCTGGTTGGGGGAGGCTCCAGTCAGCAATGACATTTAAAATTACTCCCACTATTTCTATTACACTAACACATAATTAATTTGTGACATGATGTCTTCTCATTCACGAGACAGTTTTGGTGGGCTAAATTTTAACTTATAGGCCCACTCACAGCCAGGGAGCCTGGCAGCGTGTCAGGTATCAGCATCCTGGGGGTTACTATTGACCAGAAACTGAACTGGAGTAGCCATATAAATACCGTGGCTACAAGAGCAGGTCAGAGGCTCTGAATCCTGCGGCGAGTAACTCACCTCCTGACTCCCCAAAGCCTGTCCACCGTCTACAAGGCACAAGCCAGGAGTATGATGGAATACTCTCCACTTGCCTGGATGGGTGCAGCTCCAACAACACTCTAGAAGCTGGACACCATCGGGGCGGCACAGCGGCGCAGTGGTTAGCACCGCAGCCTCACAGCTCCAACGACCCGGGTTCAATTCTGGGTACTGCCTGTGTGGAGTTTGCAAGTTCTCCCTGTGTCTGCGTGGGTTTCCTCCGGGTGCTCCGGTTTCCTCCCACATGCCAAAGACTTGCAGGTTGGTAGGTAAATTGACCATTATAAATTGCCCCTAGTATAGGTAGGTGGTAGGGAAATATAGTGACAGGTGGGGATGTGGTAGGGTTATGGGATGAGTGTAGGGTTAGTATAAATGGGTGGTTGATGGTCAGCACAGACTCGGTGGGCCGAAGGGCCTGTTTCAGTGCTGTATCTCTAAACTAAACTAAACTAAACCATCCAGGACAAAGCAGCCTGCTTGACATCCCATCTACAAACATTCACTCGCTCCACCACTGACGCACAGTGGCAGCAGTGTGTACCATCTACAAGATGCACTGCAGCAATGCACCAAGACTCCTTAACAGCACCTTCTGCAACCTCTACCACCTAGAAGGACAGGGGCAGCAGATGCATGTGAACACCACCATTGTCGAATGGCCTGCCAACACACAGTTGAAATAGGTTCAAATATGACTAGTTACCAAAAAGAGCAGAGCAGAGCACCCAGAGGAGTCAACAACATCTGTGCTAGAGTAAGGGAAAACATTGGCGAAAATCTGAGAAAAATAGGTTGAATTACATTTTTAAGAATCAACATTAAACAGAAGAGTTATCATAGCTACAGAGCTGGAGAATTCAGTGTACAGTCAGAGACCTGAACTTCAATCCCAGGACAGAGCTACACACTTCAGAATGGAATGTATTTAAATATGGGGAAGCAGTGTCTAAAACACCAGCAGGGAGACTTATGTCAGGGAGAGATTTTGCAAACAGACAGGTTACAAATTAGAGCCAACATTAGCACTCTTTTGATTTTTCTATCGCTCTTCGAACATTTTAATTTTTGTTCAAACAGCAATCAGCGGTGAAGTGACTGAGGGGGTGGCTTGGAGGAGTTAGCAAGACCAAGTATATGGGGCCAAATGCCTCGATAATTTATAGCTCACAGCTGCTTTTGGAAGGTAATGTCAGTGCATGGACACTTGCGCTGAATACGAGTACAGTTTAAAGACACTTCCTGGCAAGTTTCTCTTGTTGCTGGAGAAGTGCTGTGAAAGTGTAACAAATGCAAAACTGATTTGGGTGGATTAAGACGACAGATGGTGGTCATTTCTGTTTAGGCCATGCTGTCTTTGCCTTTGGCACATACACCATTTGTAGCAACAGTTTCCAGCCATTGCACGGAATGATATCACTTCTCAAAGTTGAGACTGCAGAAGGTCACGCAGTTTATAACAGATGTAAAATAGCCTGCTATAAAAGTAAAATACTGCGGCTGCCGAAAATCTGAAATAAAAACAGAGAGCAGCACATACTCGGCAGGTCAGGCAGCATCTGTGGAGAGAGAAAGAGAGGCCAGAATTTTATTCGGGTGATGGGGCTCTTGACCTCCGACTGCTGAGAGCCTCACATTGCCCCTTCCGTGGGAGGCCCGAAGAATCAAGTGCCAATCAGGCAATTAACTGGACAGCAGCGGGCCTTCCACAAAATCAAGGATCCTGGCGACATAAGTGATTATAATTCAGTCACTTTTGATAATTATGGAAAAAGACAGAGATAGAACAGGAGTTAGAGTTCTCAATTGGGGCAAGGCCAATTTTACTAAACTGGAGTGATTCAGCAGAAGTGGTCTGGAAACAGCTACTTGAAGGTAAATCAGCGTCAGAACCGTGTGAGGCGTTCAAAGGGGAGATTCAAGCAGTTCAGGGTAAACATGTTCCCACAAAGAAAAAGGGCCTGGCGGCCAAATCTAGAGCCCCATGGATGTCAAGGAGCCTACAGAGTAAGATAAGGCAGAAAAGGAAAGCTTATGTCTGACACCTAGAACTCAATACTACAGAAAGCCGAGAGGAGTATAGAAAGTGGAGGGGTGAAATCAAAAAGGAAATTAGGAAAGCAAAGGGAGGGCATGAAAGAATATTGGCAAGCAAAATCAAGGTGAACCCAAAGATGTTTTATTAATACATTAAGAGTAAGAGGATAACTGAGGAGAGAGTAGGGCCCATAAAAGACCAAAAAGGTAACGTATGTGTTGGAGCGGAAGATTGTTCTTAATGAATACTTTGCATCTATCTTCACAAAAGAGGGGGACGATGCAGATATTGTAGTTAAGGAGGAAGAGTGAAGTATTCGATGTGATAAACATAGGGAGAGACGAAATGTTAATGGGATTAGCAGCCTTGAAAGTTGATAAATCACCAGGGCTGGATGAAATGTACTCCAGGCTGTTAAGAGAAGCAAGAGAGGAAATAGCAGAAGGTCTGACCATCATTTTCCAGTCCTCACTGGATACAGGTGTGGTGCCAGAGGATTGGAGAATTGCTAACGTTGTACCTCTGTTTAAAAAGGGAGCAAAGGATAGACCGAATAATTACAGGCAGTCTAACCTCAGTAGTGGGCAAATTATTGGAATCTATTCTGAGAGACAGGATAAACTGTCACTTAGAAAGGCACAGGTTAATCAAGGATAGTCAGCATGGATTTATTAAAGGAAGATCTTGTTTGACCAACTTGATCGAATTTTTTGAAGAAGTAACAAGGAAGAGAGATGAGGGTAGTGCAGTCGATGTGGTCTACATGGATTTTAGCAAGGTTTTTGACAAGTCCCACATGGCAGACTGGTTAAAAAAATAAAATCCCATGGGATCCAGGGAAATGCAGCAAGATGGATACAAAGATGGCAGGAAACAAAGGGTAATTGTTGGCGGCTGTTTTAGTGACTGGAGGGCTGTTTCCAGTGGCATTCCGCAGGGCTCACTTCTGGGTCCCCTGCTTTATGTGGTATATATTAATGATTTGGACGTAAATGTAGGGGGCATGATCAAGAAGTTTGCTGATGCCACAAAGATTGGCCATGTGGTAGATAGAGAGGAGGGTAGCTGTAGGCTGCAGGAAAATATTGATGGTCTGGTCAGATGGGCAGAAAAGTAGCAAATGGAATTCAACTTGGAGAAGTGTGAGGTGATGCATTTGGGGAGGTCAAACAAGGCAAAGGAATACACGATTAATGGAAAAATACTGAGAAGTGTATAGGAAGTGAGGGAGCTTGGAGTGAGTGTCCACAGATCCCTGTAGGTAGCAGGACAGGTCGAGAAGGTTGTTATGAAACAATATGGAATCCTTTCCTTTATTAGCCAAGGTATAGAATACAAGAGCGGGGAGGTTGTGCTGGAACTGTATAACTCATTGGTTAGGCCACAACTTGAGTACTGTGTGCAGTTCTAGTCACCTCATTACAGAAAGAATGTAACTACACTAGAGAGGGTACATAGGAGATTTACGAGGATGTTGCCAGGACTGGAAAAGTGCAGCTATGAGGAAAGATTGGATAGGCTGGTGTTGTTCTCCTTGGAACAGAGAAGGCTGAGGGGAGATCTGATTGAAATGTACAAAATTTTGAGGGGTTGAATAGAGTGGAGGTGAAGGGTCTATTCACCTTAGCAGAGAAGTCAGTGCCGAGGGGGTTTAGATTTAAAGTGATTGGTAGAAAAATTAGAGGGGAGATGAGGAAAAACTTTTTCACCCTGAGGGTGGTGGGGGCCTGGAACTCACTGCTTGAAAGGATAGTTGAGGCGGAAACCCTCAACTTATTCAAAAGGAGTCTGGATATGCACCTCAAGTGTCGTAATTTGCAGGGCTACGGACCAAATGCTGGAAGGTGGGATAAGAATAGGTAGATCGTTTGTCGGCCGGCACAGACACAATGGGCCAAGTGGCCTCTTTCTGTGCCTTAAAGTTTCTTCTTCTTCTTCTATGATATATTTAACTTTTGGTGGTATCAGTATGTAGTACACCCATTCCTCTACCAGAGCTGCAGTTCATTTTAACTAAAAGCCTAATTCAATCTAAAGTAACGAGTAATGGTTCATGCATTCCCTACCAGCCCTGACGATAGGTAGAGAGTAAATGTGGTGAATGAATCATTTCTCTTTCTTACTATGCAGCATCTTCATACACTGTTGGTGACTAACCTAATCCTGTAGTGCTCAGGACTAGAAAGATAGGATGGAGAGTGGAGGGAGACACAAATGATATAGATCTATTAAAGGTGCTGTCTCTGGTTGTTCAATCGAAACAGTAGAGTTTTGTAAATTCTGGATGTTACTGTGATTATCCACCTGCTACTCCCAGGTCTCTCATCTCCCATTGTACTTGAAGTACAAGGGACCAGATTTTCAAAGAGACACGAGGGTCGGGACCCGGTGCGGGCAGGATTTCAAAATCGTGGTCCTGCAGGTCGTCTTGGGATCCCGGAGCTTCCGGGCCAGTTTTGAATTTTCGAAGGGATTAGAATTTCCCACCTTTAATTCGGCAAAGTTGAACATTCTGGTGCATGTTAGTGCGCAGCTGTGGGGACATCAGAAACTTTCTCTCCATTTAATTTAAGCTGACCTTTCCAGGAGCTCCTTGCACCAGTTCGAGTGTCGACCCATATCGATCCTGCACGGCCTCTCCCATCCCAGAGGATGGTGCTGGCCCTGTAAGGAGCTGTCTGCTCTCTTTGGCAAGGCAGCAGCCGCCCCCAGTATGCCTTTGCCGCTGATGCCAGCCAGGCAGCTCCCGCCACCTGGAGGCGTTTGGTGCCTCTATTTGCATTTTTAAATCGCATCGCGAGAGCAACACAGCTAAGGCGTGGGGTCGGGATCTGTAATTCATCCTGGTGCCGGGTTCCCGAACCCGCATTGAAAATCTGGCCCAATATATACCAGTCATGCACAGTTGTAACATTATTGACAAGAAACACTGCTAGTTTTCCCTCAGTGACATAGCAAGTGTCAACATCTAACAAAGATACTGAGATGCCAGCTGTCAAATTAAACTGCATTCTGATAGGTTCAGATCAAGTAGGTGGGCATGTAATTAAACATCTCAGAAAGACCTCAGGGGGTCAAACATATTTTGCAATGGAGTTAAAAATGGATAAATGGCCAACATTAAAGAAAAGCAGGTTCTGATGAAAGTTTATTGACCCGAAACGTTAACTCTGTTTCTCTCTCCTGCTGAGCATTTCCAGCATTTTCCGTTATTTTTTCCAGATTTCCAGCATCTGCAGAATTATACTTTTGTGTTTAAAAAAACCTTTTAATTATTGTCTGCATTCACAATCACAGAAGGAGGTTATTCGGCCCATTGAGTCTATGTTAGCTCTCTGCAGAGCAATCCACGCCCCCTCTTGATCCCCATTGCTCTGCAAATTTATTTCCCTCAAGTGCCCATCCAATTTCCTTTTGAAATCATTCATCGTCTCTGCTTCCACCACCCTCGTGGGCAGCGAGTTCCAGGTCATTACCACCCTCTGCACAAAAAAGACAAACTGCCTTGCATTTCTATAGCACCTTTTATGACCTCAGGACATCTGAAAGTTCTTTACATCCAATGAAGAACCTTCGAATTGTAATAATCACTGTTGTAACATAGGAAACACACCAGTCCTACAAACAGCAATGTGATAATAGTCAGATAATCTGTTTTTATTTTGTCGGTTGAGGAACTAATATTGACCAGGACGCCAGGAAAAAAAATCCCCCGTTCTTCTTTGAAATCATGAGGGGTCTGGACAGAGTAGATAGGGAGAAACTGTTCCCATTGGCCGAAGGATCTAGAACTGGAGGACACCAATTTAAGGAGATTGGCAGAAGAAGCAACAGCGGCATGAGGAAAAACATTTTTACGCAGCGAGTGGTTTGGAGCTGGAACGCACTGCCTGAGGGTGTCATGGAGGCAGACTCATTCGAGGCCTTCAAACGAGAATTGGATAATTATCTGAAGAGGAGAAAATTGCAGGGCTGCGAGGAAAAGGCAGGGGAGTGAGAGTTGCTCTTGCAGAGAGAGCCAGCACGGCCACAACGGGCCGAATGGCCTCGTTCTGTGATATAACCATTCTACGATTCTATGAAATAATGCCATTAGATCTTTTATGTCTACCTGAGAGGGCAGACAAGACCTTGGTTTAACATCCCATCCAAATGACGTCCCCTCCAACAGTGCAGCACTCCCTCAGTTCTTGACCGAAGCTCTGCCTAAACCTGGTAAGTAAATAATAATTGGTGCTCAGGTAATGTCTTCCATATTGAAATCTCCATGCACCACATAATAAATTCTTTTTTTTAAATTGTTATTCAGGCAAATGTGGCAGCCACTCTGCAGCAACTTCATCTGACAAATGGCCATGAGATGAAGGATGGATTTGGTGATTTTTTTTTGTCAGGGTGAAGTGAGGCCAGGACACGAGGAGAACCTTCTACTGCTCTCTGAATAGTGTCATGAGATTGTTAATGTCAATGTAAACCACTGCAACAAGCAGATGGGATCTCATGCGAAGAATGAAATTATTGAAGCAAAAGCAGTCAGCTATAACAAGCCAACTATTCATCATCATAAACACATTTTAAACAGAAAAAGCATAATATCTAGTGAAATAGAATAAATGAATCACTATTACTGGCAGCACTGGTGAAATCAGGTTTTAAAAAGCAATTGTAAGGGAAGTACTTATGCAAGCATAATATATCTCCAGAATCTCCAACAGCTGCTGAATTAAAAGGTGTTCTCCTGGGCTAAAGTTACAATACAGAGACTCTCCTTACAACCAAGGTTATTAATATACCATGTGTCTTAAATGGTAAATATTAATGACAAATGTTCTTACTGTATCCCAACTGCTGCTAATTACCTTACCTTGAAAATATACCAACTGCATTAAGATTTGTATTCAGATTCTGCCTCCTGTCATTTACAAACGAAAAGCACTCAGACTGCAATTTAAAATCTCATCCGTGGTCCACTGCTCTTCTGTCCTATGGTAATGACAAGTCGAAAAATTCTTGCCCAATCCAGTATTTACTTACTAACTCTGATAGAATAATTTGCAGGATCACCTGACTGTCACATGGCTCTGCCCAATTTATTTAATGACCCCCTTTTTAAATGTGCATCTGCCCTGGATACTACAGTAAAAACAAAAATTCATATAGCACCTTTCACAACCACCAACACTACTGAAGAAGCTCGACACTAGCCAGGACAAAGCAGTCCGCTTGATTGGCACCCCAACCACAAACATTCTCTCCCTCCACCACCGACGCACAGTGGCAGCAGTGTGTACCAGCTGCAAGATGCACTGCAGCGATGCACCCAGGCTCCTTAGACAGCTCCTTCCAAACTCATGACCTCTACCAACTAGAAGGACAAGGGCAGCAGTTGCATGGGAACACCACCACCAGTAAGTTTCCCTCCAAGCCACACACCATCCTGACTTGGAACTATATCGCCGTTCCTTCACTGTCGCTGGGTCAAAATCCTGGAACTCCCTTCCTAACAGCACTGTGGGTGTACCTACACCATGTGGACTGCAACAGGCAGTTCACCACCAGCTTCTCAAGGGCAATTAGGGATGGACAATAATAGCCAGCGATGCCCACATCCCAGGAACTAATTTAAAAAAAAACAGATATCTCAAAAGTGCTTTACAGCCAATGAAGTACTTTTTGAATTGTAGTCACTGTTGTAATGTAGAAAACACAGCAGCTAGTTTGCAAACAGCAAGCTCCCACAAACAGCAATGTGATAACGACCAGATAATCTGGTTTTTTTTTAGTAATGTTGATTGAGCAATAAATATTGGTCAGGACATCAGGGATAGCCCTGCTCTTCTTTGAAATATTGCCACAGGATCTTTTACATCTACCCAAGCAAGCAGATGGGACCTCAGTTAAATGTCTCATCCCAAAGACAGCACTTCCAACAGTGCAGCACTCCCTCAGTACTGCAGTGGAGTGTCAACCTTGATTTGTGTGTTCAGGTGCTGAAGTGGGATTTGAACCTAGAGACTCAGAGGTGAGAGTGCTACCAAGCAAGTCACAGCTGTTACATTACATCGCTGACAGCTATGTTATTATATGCTAAGTATTCATTTGATTCCGTGATTTTTGTTGCCAAATCCACAACGTATTCAAGTGAGGAAAAACTGGTGAGTCGACCGCCTACAAAATTAATTGGGATTCAAAAAACTAAAATGCTTTCAGCTCAGAAACAACGGGCTGAATTCTACGCCGCTCCAGCGGGTCAGTTGGTGGCGTGGGGGTGGCGTAAAATTGAGCAGGAGACTCCGGGAGGTCTACCCGCCCCGTTCCTGCCTCTGGTCGACTTTACGGCAGTCGAGCAGGGTGGGGGGAGCGACCCGCTGGCCCGAGACCAATCAAGGCCCTGAAGTGGCCACTTAATGGCCTTACCGCGCCCCAGGGGTGGGGGAGGGACGCCATGGCGGTCGGGCACAGGGTGCTCGATTGAGGGCTGCCCCTGCCTCCCAACCCACTCCCGGGAACCAAGACGCTCCCCCCCCCCTCTTTCCTAAACGACCACTCCAGCTTCACCAGGGAACGACCAATCTGCCTGGTGAGGCATGCCCAACTTACCTTCACTCCTGGATCCATCTGGTCAGCTGGGCTGCAGTCCCAGCAGTGGCCACCACTCCCAGTGACACTGCTAGGATTAAGAGCTGCGAGCCCGCTGATTGGCCGGCATTCACTGAGGCGGAACTTCCTCCCACAAGCGGGTGGAAGTCCTGCCTCGGGACAATTAAAGCCCGGGGACCCGTAAAATGCAGGACGGATCCCCGGGCTAAGTGGAAGCGGGCTTGCCACTGACTTTTACGTCGGTGGCGAATTCCCGTCCGCCTAAGGTAAAATCCAGCCCTATAACTCACCTGATGCGTCATTTTGGCTCTAAGATTTCTCTGCTACTCCCCACCATTCTTGTAGTTTCTACTGTATTCAAGGAGGCTTAACAGCCCAGCTTGTCTCCCACTGAAAACAAAATTATCTACAAATAGGGAGAGTCGTCATTTTCCAGCTTGAAGCTTACTCCGTAAATACAGCGGCAAACCCGCATGACTATCATCTGGATTCATTCCTGTGGCATGTGGATGTAAAAATGAAGCAGGAGAGCTAAATTAGAGGTTTAAGGTTAAGATCTGAAAAGCATTCCAATAACATTCTCAGTTACACATATACAGAATGGCCATTCAATTTCAAAACCTGGTCTTTAATATCTAGCTCCCAACGACTGTAGATTCTGCTACAAAGCGAAATCACTAATAAAGAGCAAATAAATTATAAACATAGGCCTATTATTGTTACTTTTTCTCTTTAACACAGTCTATACAATATTTGGGCAGTTAAAGCTAAACACAAACTGAAAACCCAGCACTGTGTTGTTTTTCTATCAAATTGAGGGGTATGGATTTTAATTTGTAATCAATTTGTTTGTAATTTTTACAATCATGCTTCACATACTGTAACTCTCTAGTTGGAGAGATCTATTAGGTTACATATTCTGATAATGTTAAAGACTAGCAATAAAAGTCCCTGCACAAAAATTGATTGCCCTGTGGTATTCAGCCATTCAGAACAGAGAGAGTCCATTTTCAAATTCTGGTGCGTGCTGATTTAACAACTTTGAGTTGGGCTGGTAATAATGATGCAATATTTCCCTCAGTGCTTAAACAACAAGACAATCAGTCTCACTGCTGATAGCGGTACCATAAACCCTGCCCAATGGAAAAGGTCCACACCTGGACCTCAGGTACTGCCTCAGGGGTCCAGTAGCTTATCAGTACTTCATAGGAGGGCATGAAATACCAGAGAGCTGTCTCACTGATGGAACTGTAGTGCAGTGAGAGTTAGTGGCTTCATGACAGGAGGGGAAAATAGTTGGGACAACATTTATCATGCTTTAGGAGTCGCTGAGCAAGACAGAGTCCTAGAATTCTGTCCAAGTGGTGCTCGTTTTTCAGATGTCAAGTGGCCTGCTAAGATTGAAGACAACTCAAGAAAAATTTAAGTGGGGGAATGAGAATTCTTTTTTCACTTAACGAGTTATGATGACCTGGAATGTGCTGCCTGAAAGGGTGGTGGAAGCAGATTGTTTTTTTTATTCTGGGATGTGGGCATCACTGGCCAGGCCAGCATTTATTACCCATCCCTCGTTGCCCTTGAGAAGGTGGTGCTGAGTTGCCATCTTGAACCGCTGCAGTCCATGTGGGGTAGGTACACCCACAGTGCTGTTAGAAAGGGAGTTCCAGGATTTTGACCCAGCGACAGTGAAGGAACGGCGATATAATCCCAAGTCAGGATGGTGTGCGACTTGGACAGGAACTTGCAGGCGATGGTGTTCCCGCGCTTCTGCTGCCCTTGTCCTTCTAGTTGGTAGAGGTCGTGGGTTTGGAAGGCGCTGTCTAAGGAGCCTTGGTGCGTTGCTGCAGTGCATCTTGTAGATGGTACACACTGCTGCCACTGTGCGCGGTGGTGGAATGAGTGAATGTTTGTGGATGGGGTGCCAATCAAGTGGGCTGCTTTGTCCTGGATGGTGTCGAGCTCCTTGAGTGTTGTTGGAGCTGCACCCATCCAGGCAAGTGGAGAGTATTCCATCACACTCCTTACTTGTGCCTTGTAGATGGTGGACAGGCTTTGGGGAGTCAGGAGATGAGTTACTTGCCTCAGGATTCCCAACCTCTGATCTACTCTTGTAGCCATGGTATTTATATGGCTACTCCAGTTCAGTTTCTGGTCTAATGGTAACCACCAGGATGTTGATAGTGGGGGATGCAGCGATGGTAATGTCATTGAATGTCAAGGGGAGATGGCTAGATTCTCTCTTGTAGGAGATGGTCATTGCCTGGCACTTGTGTGGCACGAATGTTACTTGCCACTAATCAGCTCAAGTCTGGACACTGTCTAGGTCTTGCTGCATTTCTACAAGGACTGCTTCAGTATCTGAGGAATCGCGAATGGTGCTGAACATTGTGCAATCATGAGTGAACATCCCCATTTCTGACGTTATGATTGAAGGAAGGTCATTGATGAAGCAGCTGAAGATGGTTGGGCCTAGGACACTACCCTGAGGAACTCCTGCAGTGATGTCCTGGAGCTGAGATGATTGACCTCCAACAACCACAACCATCTTCCTTTGCACTAGGTATGACTCCAACCAGCGGAGAGTTTTCCTCCCGATTCCCATTGACTCCAGTTTTGCTAGGGCCCCTTGGTGCCATTCTTGGTTAAATGCTGCCTTGATGTCAAAGGCTGT
This sequence comes from Heterodontus francisci, assembly GCF_036365525.1. Classification (NCBI taxonomy): domain Eukaryota; kingdom Metazoa; phylum Chordata; class Chondrichthyes; order Heterodontiformes; family Heterodontidae; genus Heterodontus; species Heterodontus francisci. Next base: position 107,884,300 of record NC_090382.1, read on the forward strand.
CACTTTCACCTCACTTCTTGAGTTCAATCCTTTTGACCATGTTTGAGCCAAGGCAGTAATGAGGTTAGGAGCTGAGTGGGTCTGGCGGAACTCAAACTGAGCGTCAGTGAGCAGATTATTGCGAAGCAAGTGCTGCTTGATAGCACTGTTGATGACACCTTCCATCACTTTACTGATGATTGAGAGTAGACTGATGGGGCGGTAATTGGTCGGGTTGGATTTGTCCTGCTTTTTGTGTACAGGACATACCTGGGCAATTTCCGCATTGCCAGGTAGATGCCAGTGTTGTAGCTGTATTGGAACAGCTTGGCTAGGGGCGCGGCAAGTTCTGGAGCACAGGTCTTCAGTACTGTTGGTAGAGTAAAACCAAAGACTGGCAGGAAAAGCTGTATTGGAACAATGGGTTATCTTTAAGGAAGAGATGCTTCAGGTACAGGCTAGGAACATTGCAACAAGGGTGAAAGATAGGGGAACGGACAGCAGGGTTACTTGGTCGACGAGGGAGATAGAGATGATGATGAAACAAAAAAAAGAGGATGTCTGATGCATATCAGGTGAAGTCATCAAGTGAGAACCAGGCCATATACAATAGGTTGAGAGGGGAGGTGAAGAGGAAAAGACGACTGGCAAAGAGAGAACATGAAAATAGAATGGCAGTCAACAAAACAGAATGGGCGGCACAGTGGCGCAGTGGTTAGCACCACAGCTCCAGGGACCCGGGTTCGATTCTGGGTACTGCCTGTGCGGAGTTTGCAAGTTCTCCCTGTGACCGTGTGGGTTTCCGCCGGGTGCTCCGGTTTCCTCCCACAGCCAAAGACTTGCAGGTGATAAGTAAATTGGCCATTGTAAGTTGCCCCTAGTGTAGGTAGGTGGTAGGGAATATGGGATTACTGTAGGGTTCGTATAAATGGGTGGTTGTTGGTCGGCACATACTCGGTGGGCCGAAGGGCCTGTTTCAGTGCTGCATCTTGAAATAAAATAAAAGGGAACCCAAAGATCTTCTACTGGCATATAAATAGTAAGCAAGTAATAAGAGGAGAAGTGAGGCCTATTAGGGACAGAGAGGGTACTACATGCTTAGAGACACAGGGCAAGGCTAATATACTTAAGGAGTACTTTGTATCAGTGTTCCCTAAGGAAATGAAGGCTGACAAAATATCAGTAAAAACAGAGAGAATAGAGGCAATGGATAGGATAAAAATTGAGAAGGGGGCGGTACTTAAATGTTGGCTATACTTAGGGATGATAATTCTCCTGATCCGGATGGCTTGCATCCCTGGTTGCTAAAGGACATGGGGGTGGAGAGACCGGAAGGGATATGGGGGAGGTGCCAGAGGATTGGAGAGTGGCAAATGTGACACCCTTATTCAAGAACGGCTGTAAGGACAGTCCTAGCAACTCCAAGCGGATTAGTTTAACATCAGTGGTGGGGTCAGGTTTTAGAAATGATAATCAGGGAAAATATTAATGGACACTTAGAGACTTTCGAGTTAATTAAGGATAGCCAGCATGGATTTGTAAAAAGGAGATCACACTTGACTAATCTAATTGAATTTTGTGATGAAGTAACTGAGAAGGTTGATGAAGGGGATGCGGTAGATGTTGTTTGTATGGATTTTAAGAAAGCATTTGATAAGATACCATATAAAAGGTCAGTTAACAAAATTGAGGCTCATGGAATAGGAGGGTCAGTGTCCAATTGGATAAAAAATTGGCGTATGGACAGAAAACAGAGTTGTTGTAAATGGTTGCTTTTCAGACTGGAGGATGATAGACAGTGGTGTTTTCCAAGGGTCAGTGCTGGGACCACTGTTTTTTTTCTGCTACATATAAACGACTTGGATCTTGGAATACAGAGTAGAATCTCAAAATTTGCTGACAACACAGAACTTGGAGGTGAGGCAAACAGTGAGGATGATATGAATCGCCTGAAACAGGACATAGATAGACTAGCAAAACAGACAGAGGTGGCAGATGGAATTTAATTCTGACAAATGTGAGGTGATGCATTTTGGTAGAAGGAATATGAAGAGGCAATATATACTTAATGGCACAGTTCTAAGGAGTATGCAGGAATAGAGGGACCTGGGGGTTCATGTGCATCGATCTTTGAAGGTGGTAGGACATCTTGAGAGAGTGTTTAGTAAAGCATATGGGATCTTGGGCTTTATAAGTACAGGCATTGAGTACAAACGCAGGGAAGTTATGCTGAACCTTTATAAAGCGCTGTTTAGGTCCCAATTGGAGTACTAAAGCCAGTTCTGGCCACCACAATTTAGGAAGGATGTGAGGACCCTTGAGAGGGTGCAGAGGAGATTTACCAGAATGGTCCCGGGGGTGGAGGATTTTAGTTACAAGGTTAAGTTGGAAAAGCTGTGTTTGTTCTCCTTAGAAAAAAGAAGATTGAGGGAGATTTAACAGATGTGTACAAGATTATGATAGGCTTAGATAAGTTAGACAAGGAAAAACTGTTCCCATTAACAAATGATACAAGGACTAGGTAGGGGACACAGATTGAAAGTTTTGTGCAAAAGATTCAGGGGGAATATAAGGAAGAACTTTTTTTACACAGCGGGTGCTAATGACCTGGAACTCGCTGCCCACAAGGGTGGTGGAAGTGGAGATGATCAATGGCTTCAAGAGGAAGTTGGATGGCCAGCTGAGCGAAATAGACTTGTAGGGCTATGGGGATCGAGCTGGGGAGTGGGACTGACTGCATAGCTCCATGGAGAGCCGGCATGGACTCAATGGGCTGAATGGCCTCCTTTTGTGCTATAAATGACTCTATGGCTCTATGTGTGCCTGAGGTCCATGCATTCAGGTGTGGGAATTGTTCCCTGTGCCCCCCCCAAGAGCCATTTCTTCTGATTTTTAGGACAATCGTAATAGTCTGCATTTTACTTTCCTTTTATTTGAAAGAATCAAAATGATAGAAGGTTGTAGGACCAAACGAGCATTCCATTAATTCTAGGCAATGAATTGAGGTTTCGTGGTTTTATCTCATGTTGAGCATTAGAAAAGAAAAAGCAAATTCCGGGAGAAAAGAGAAATAACAGGCTAAATGAACTTGAATATATTAAATCAAGGAAGAATTTCAGGACAGATGAGGTCAATATGTTAAAGAGCATTTTCCTTTTGTTACTTGTAATGGATTTTTTGACGGAGCAAATGCAGTTTAATTTCTAAAAGCAATCTAAAGGCTTGAAGTCATGGTTTACATTCTGCAAATTTGGACTTCATTTTGAAAGCCGGACAGGAAGATTTAGAGTATAATTGAACTTGTGGTCATTGCCAAAATTGAAAAGCTTATATTCATTTGGATTATTCACCCAAAAGTCATTAAAATTAGACCAAAGCTCATTAACTATAGACCATTTAACAAAATTACCAGTGTCTATCTCATTATAGAAAGAATGCAAGGGATGATTCAAATGGAATGCATTATTGAAAGCTCACTGGACAGATAATATCTCTATAATTTCAAAGTAACTTTCCCATTTTATTAAAAACAGAATAACTGAAATGAGGAATTTCATTTAAAAAGTTCCATTTGTCACTTAAAGCTAATCTAGCAGAATTCATACTTGGCAGAAGAACAATTAAGTATACTTCAAATAAGTCTGTTCAATTTGAAGTCTAAAATAATGTTCCCATTAATAAATAAGAATGTAACAGACTAATTATGTAACCATAGCATAAACTCACATTAATTAAAAGTTTATGCATTTTTTGGAAATGTATCAAAGCAACAATACCTGTCCCTTGATAGTTGCAGTAAAATGAAATCCAATCTAAAATGCCACAAAAATTACAAAAATTCTATTAAGGCTCTATTTGTTGATTTCAGCTTGTTACTAAAGGCACCAAGTGGTGATTCTAGTTCTACAGTCTAGAATTGTTCCTGGTTTGATCATCGCTATCTGAATGGAAGTAGGGATACTTTTAGTTTTCTGGGCTAGAGGTCCTGTTCCTGATTATGATCCAGTGACCCCCAATTAGAAGGTACATCTGTGTGGACATTGGAGTTGGTCAGAGTTGTGATGTCTCCCGTAAATCAAATATCCTCTTCGTAATCACTATTTGGCTTCACAGATGGAGCGTGGTACTTGTCAGCTACTGGTACCAATGAAACTGTACCCTTAGTAAGAGTCAATATTCTCAGGATAAGAAGGAAGAAAACTGGGAGAGATAATGCCTTTGAAACAGTTATCAAACACTTATAGTAAGGTTTTTTGGAGAAGCATCAGGGAAGGAGGAGGGAGAAAACAAGAAATAGTTACAAAGCAAGTTCCACTTGAAAAAACTTATATAAAGCACAAAGTTACGGTACGTGTGGAGGGCATGCAGGCAAAAGGAAAATGCCAGGCTGTACATTGGATGAATTCAAACTGATTGTTCTAACAGCCTATAGTTGAAAATATATATTCATACATTTAAAAGTCTTGCCTCTAATGTGGGCTACACCCAAAGCACCTATTTGCAATGAATAATAATGAAGCATAATGACCATTTCCAACAGGAGAGAGCCTAATCATCTTTCCTTAACATTCAATGGCATTACCGTCACTGAGCCCCTCCCTCCACCCCCCACAACATCACTGCCTGTTGAGGGAGGCGGTGGTGGGGGGGGGGGGGGCACCATTAAGCAGAAACTCAACTGGACCTGGCATATCATCATGGATACTAGAGCAGGTCAGGGACTGGATATTCTACAATGAGTAGCTCACCTGTTGCTTCTCCAAAGCTTCTCTACCACCTACAAGGTTCAAGTCTAATGGAATATTCACCACTTATCTGGATGGGTGCAGCTGCAATGACGCTCAAGAAGTTCAACACCATCCAGGAAAAAGCAGTGTGCTTGATAGGCACTTCACCTGATAACCTACACATCTGCCCTTCTGTCACCGGTATACCACGGTTGCCATGTGTATGACCTAGAGAATGCATTGCAGCAATTTGCCAAGGCTTCTTTGGCCACGTCTCCCGAACTCACAACCTCTACAACCCAGGACAATAAGAGCATGTGAACATCATCATCGCCTTCAAGTTCCCCTCCAAGTCACAAACTATCTTGAGTTGGACATGTATCACTTTCCTTCATCGTTACTGGGTCAAAATCCTGCAACTCCCTCCTACCTAATGGCATCTAGGGACCACCTTCACCACATGGACAGCAGCGGCTCAAGAAGAATGCCCACCATCACCTTCTCAAGGACAATTAGGGCTGGACAATACATGCCGGCCTTGCCAGGGATGCCCACAACTCAAGAATGAATTGAAAAATTGAACTCAAAGATATGCCTCTACCTGGATTTCAGATCAGACCTTCCAGGGTTAAGATAATTTTATGAGGGTGAAGACTCAGCCAAGAGCTGGGACAGGCCAGGCTTGGCCAAACTGATTAGGGATTGAAGGGTTGCTTTGAGTCCCTTGGACCTCTGGGTTGATGGAGACCCTCGATTTATTCTGTATGATATAAATTATACCGTCAAACTAAATAATTAAATAAGTGTATATCCGTTAAAAATTCAAGTGATTGCTCAAGAAACGTCTCTTTCAAAATGAAGGGAGATAGAAGTTCTGTTTTTAACACTGTTGTTTGGAATAAACAAAGCCCAATAGTAAAACACAATTTGGGGTAACAGATTATTCTATCTACAATACAAAGACACTAGAATATAACTCTTATTAAATAAGTAGTCATTTATTTTGAAACAGATATCCAAATGGTAGTCCCACTCCCCTGCTTTATTCTTGCATTTGTTTCCTTTCAAGTACTTTACCAATTCCCTTTTGAAAGTTACTATTGAGTCTGCTTCCACCATCCAAATCACAGCACCTTGCTGTGTAAAAAAAGTTTCCTCATTTTGCTTTGTGTTCTTTTGCTCATTACATTAAATCTGTGCCCTCTGGTTATCAAGCCTGTGCCAGTTGAAACAGTCTTCTTATTTGCTTTATCAAAATCCTACATGATTTTGAACACCTCTGTTAATTCTCCTCTTAACCTTCTCTGCTCTAAGGAGAACAATCCCATCTTCTCCTATCCCTCCAAATAGCTGAAGTCCCTCATCCCTCGAACCATTCTAGTAAATCTCTTAGAGTCATAGAGTCATACAGCATAGAAACAGGCCCTTCGGCCCACTGCATCCATGCCGACCATAATGCCTATCTATACTAATCCCACCTGCCTGTATTAATTCCATATCCCTCTATGCCTTGCTCATTCAAGTACCTGTCCAGATGCCTCTTAAATGTTGCTACCGTTCCTGCCTCCACCACCTTCTCAGGCAGCTCATTCCAGATACCCACTATTCTTTATGTGAAAAATTTACCCCTTTGATCCCCTTTAAACCTCCTCCCTCTCACCTTAAATCTATGCCCTCTAGTTTTAGTCACCCCTACCACGGGAAACAGACTCTGGCTATCTACCCTATCTATGCGTCTCATAATTTTATATACCTCTATCATGTCCCCTCTCAGCTTGCTTCGCTCCAGGGAAAACAGACCCAACCTATCCAATCTCTCGTTATAACTCAAGCCCTCCAAACCAGGCAACATCCTTGTGAATCTTCTGCATCCTAAGGCTGCTATATCTTTCCTATATTGTGGTGCCCAGAATTGAACACAATACTCCAACTAAAACTGAAACAGTATTGTATAGAGGTTTAACATAACTTCCTTGCTTCTTACATAGAATTATATAGAATATACAGCACAGAAACATGCCCCAAAGCGTACGAGGGATAGGCTGAATAATTATAGGCTGGTCAGTCTGACCTCGGTGGTGGGCAAATTATTAGAATTAATTCTGAGAGATAGGATAAACTGTTACTTAGGCATGGATTAATCAGGGATAGTCAGCATGGATTTGTTAAGGGAAGGTTGTGTCTTACTAACTTAATTGAATTTTTTGAGGAAGTAACAAGGAGGATTGATGAGGGTAGTGCAGTGGATGTTGTTTACATGGATTTTAGTAAGGCATTTGTAAGGTCCCGCATGGCAGACTGGTCAGAAAAGTAAAAGCTCACGGGATACAGGGGAATGTGGCGAGTTGGATCCAAAATTGCCTCAGTGACAGGAAACAAAGGGTAGTGGTCGACAGATGTTTTTGTGAATGGAAAGCAGTTTCCAGTGGCATTCCACAGGGTTCAGCATTGGGTCTTTTGCTGTTTGTGGTATATATTAATGATTTGGACTTAAATGTGCGAAGCATAATTGGGAAACTAGCAGAAGACACAAAAATTGGCTATGTAGCTAATAGTGAAGAGGATAGCTGTAGACTCCAGAATGATATCAATAGTTTGGTTGAGTGGATGGAAAAGTGGCAAATGGAATTCCATCCGGAGAAGTGTGAGGTAATGCATTTGGGGAGGACAAACAAAACAAGGGAATACACAATAAATGGGAGGATATTGAGAGCGTTAGAAGAAGTAAGAGACCTTGGAGTACATGTCCACAGGTTCCTGAAGGTGGCAGGACAGGTAGATAAAGTGGTGAAGAAGGCATATGGAATGCTTTCCTTTATTGGCCGAGGTGTAGAATACAAAAGCAGGGATGTAATGCTGGAACGGTATAAAATGCTGGTTAGGCCACAGTTGGAGTGTTGTGTACAGTTCTGGTCACCAGATTACAGGAAGCACATAATTGCTCTGCAGAGAGTACAGAGGAGATTTACAAGAATGTTGGCAGGGCTTGAAAATTGTCGCTATGAGGAAAGATTGGATAGGCTGGGGTTGAACAGAGGAGGCTGAGGGGTGACTTAACTGAGGTGTACAAAATTATGTGGTGCCTAAATAGATTAGATAGGAAAGACTTGTCTCCCCTAGCGGAGAGATCAATTACCAGGGGCACAGATTTAAGGTGATTGGGAGAAGGATTAGAGGGGGACATGAGGAAAAACTTTTTCATCCAGAGGGTGGTGGATGTCTGGAATTCACTGCCAGGAATGGTGGTGGAGGCAAAAACCCTTAACTCATTTATAAAGGTACCTGGATCTGCAGCTGAAGTGCTGTATTCTGCAAGGCTATGGACCAGAAGCAGGAAGCTGGGATTAGAATGGGTGGCAAGGTTTTTTGGCTGGTGCAGACACGATGGGCTGAATGGCCTCTTTCCGTGTTGTACCTTTGATGGCTTCTATGTTTCAAACTAGTCTGTGCTGGTGTTTATGTTCCACACAAGCCTCCTCCCATTCCACCTACCACAACTCAGTCTTTCAGCAAATCTTCTAGTCCCTTTTCTCTATTGTATTCTATGCCTTTATTAATAAAATCAAGGATCCCATATGCTTTTTAAAACAGCCTTCTCAACTTGTGCTGCTACCTTCAAAGATCTGTTCCTATATCCACCTTAAAATTGTATAATTTAATTGATATTCCTACCAAGAAGTATCACCCAATATTTATCTGCATTAAATTCCATCTGCCATGTTTCTGCCCAGTTCATATCCTCTTGAAGTCTATTACTATCCTCCTCACTGTTTACTACGTTTCCAAGTTTTGTGTCATCAGCAAACTTTGAAATTATGCCCTGTATACCTTCCTAACCCTGGAAGTGAAAATTGAAGTAAATGGACAAGTCCTGGAAAAAATGTAAAGGTTAACATACCTTGGGCAGCTTATCACAGATGATGGGAGATTTGACTGTGAGATTCGAAGGAGAATTGAGATAGGCAGGACCAGCTTTGTCAGAATGAAGGACTTGTTAACATCAATGAAACTGAACCTGAATCTTAGGAAAGGAATGCTGAGGTGTTACACTTTGCCATCTATGTTATATGCCTCGGAGACAGGGACAACAAACAAAGAGATTAATAAACTGAACACATTCGAGATGTGGACATATCGGAGGATGTTCCACACATCCTACACAGACAGAAATACTAATGAGGAAGTGCTGGAAATGGCTGGAGAAAAGAGGAAATTGGTGCATCACATCAAAGAGAGAAAAATGCAATATTTCAGTCACATCATTAGAGCAGAAGGTAGACAGAGATAATTATTGGAAGGAAAGATCGACAGAAGATGTGGGAGAGAGAAGCAGAGAAGAAAATGGATGATAGATGTAATGGACTGGGTGTAGTTGACCTAGGCAGAATGTGTAAGGACAGCACAGGACAAACAGAGGTGAAGTCAACCTGGGAAGAAGATGACACCAACGAACGAATGAACCCAAACCAAGGACATTAATATACATATCAAATCTCTTCATATCTCTTTAGTCATAAAGCTCTAACTTAATTACTGGCTTAGCTTAGTGATAGCACTCTGACCTTGGGGTTAGAAGTTTGCAGGTTCAATCCCACTCCAGACCTTACGTGCACAACTTCAGTCCAGTACCAAAGGTATACTGCATTTAATCAATGTATTAAATATAAACCCCTCTGTTCTGGTGTGAATTTAAAGAAAAATCCAATATTGCTTTTTGGAAGAGGAGCAGTGAGTTTTTACAGTGTACTAGCCAATATTCAGCTCTCAACAAAGACCACAAAATCAAACTAATTGGTCATTTATCTCATTCGCTCTTTATGGGATGTGGCTACGCATAAATCTGCTGCCAAACTTGCCAAAAAATTTTTTAAAAATCATTGCTAATGAAATACTTTGTGATGGCCTGAGGGGACGGGCTGAATTAATGCAAGCTCTTTCTTACTGTAACGTACTGCTGTGTAAAAAACATTTCCTCATATTGTCAAGCTTCTTCTGCCAATCGCCTTCTATCTATGTCCTTTGGTTACTGACCCTTCTGCCACTGGAAACAGTTTCTCCTTATTTACTCTATCAAAACACCTGTAAAGTTTTGAACATCTCTATTAAATCTTGCCTTAGCTTTCTCTGCTCGAAGGGGAACAATCCCAGTCCACCATAGTTTCCCCTCCCCACCATTCTACAAACAACAGGGACAGATAATACAACATTATTGGGGACATAGCCCGAGGTCGACAACATGTACGGAGTGCCTAAAAGTGAGCTCAAAGGAGGCTGGCAGACTGCGTATAACAGGTGTGCTAGGCTTATTAGCTACCTGACGTTAATGTGAATTAAGTAAGCCCAACACCTACCCCAAAGCAGAATAGCACTTGTTAGGAACCGAGGACACATTAGGAGAACAGGAAAATCCCTGGCCACCTCTGCTTCCTGGGCTGGTGTCTTCCACAGCACCATTTTCCTGCACTATCCCCACATCCCTTTAATATCTAGAAATCTATCGATCTCTGCCTTGAACATACTCCACCATCCTCTGGGTCTATCGATCTCTGCCTTGAACATACTCCACCATCCTCTGGGTCTATCGATCTCTGCCTTGAACATACTCCACCATCCTCTGGGCTAGAGAATTTCAAAGATTCACCACCCTCTGAGTGAAGAAATTCCTCCTCATCTCAGTCCTAAATGGATGACCCCTTATTCTGAGACTGTATCCCTGATTCCTGAACCTCCTCCCCTTCCCAGCCAGGGGAAACATCCTACCTGCACCTACCCCTGTCAAGCCCCTGTAAGAATTTTGTATGTTGCCTGGCAAGGCCAGCATTAATTGCCCATCCCTAATTTTCCTTGAGCAAGTGGCAGTGAGTCACCTACAACAGAGTGGCTTGCTAGGCCATTTCAGAAGGCAGTTAAGAGTCAACCACATTGTTGTGGGTCTGGAGTCACACAGAGGCCAGATCAGCAGAGATTCTTCCCTGAAGGGCATTAGTGGTTTTTAACAACAATCTGGTAGTTTCATGATCATTATTAATGAGACTAGCTAATTCCAGATTTATTAATTAACTGAATTTAAATTCCCTCTGCTGCTGTGGTGGGATTTGAATTCATATCTCCAGAGCATTAGTGCAGGTCTCTGGATTTCTAGTAACATTACCGCTATGCTACCATCCCATGATTACTACATCCTGCATGAGCGATGCACCCGGAAGTTCAGAAAATTATCCAAATGGACTGGCCTTGTGATATCTGATGAGATCAAATTATTATTAGATGCAATGCTTCTGTAGCATGTGCAGATTATCAGCTCCACAGAGAGTATAGCTATTGTTTAAAAATACATGGTATTTTAGAAAAGTAAATAGTAAGGATCCAGATTTTGGACGATTTGATGCTATAGCCATAGCAGTAACCAAAAACAGACAATGGACATTTCAACAGCTGACAATAACTGTGCTGACAAGTTTCTAGTTAGTTTTGCTAAAGCTGGTTCAGTAGGCCAGGTTGTAGCTTGATCCCTTTATGATGATATAAATGAGCAGCATGTAAAATTTGTAACATACCAACTCACGCACAATTTTTTGGCTGTAGTATTTCTTTCTCTGAACATGCAGAATTCAGTAAACACTATCAGAAGATTAGGTCAGATAACTAATTTCCAGCTAGCTTCTTGGATTGTATTACGTAAGTAAATTACTAAATCACAGACTGTATACATGTTACATTTAAGTCTAATAAAATGTGATTTAGAAAGCAGCACAATTAGGTAGCAGAGTTCTAGCTCAGAGGATTCATGGTGAAGCACTGTCTTCTGCAATTCGAGTCCAAATAGATCTTTTTAACCTTAAATCAAAAACTAAAATTTTGCCTGAGGCCTTTTGTTTGTTACCTTCAGATAGATTTTTTTGAAAGTGTGCAAAATAAATCCTTTTTTGTTCATAAATCCGGTGCTTTCTGCTTATTAACCTAACACCTCATTTGCTGATCTCATTCTAAAAATTATGTAGCACCTTTTCACATTCTCAAGATATCTCAAAGCTCTCCACAACTGAGTCTTTTTTGTTATTCATTTGTGGGATGTGGGCGTCACTGGATAGGCCAGCATTTATTGCCCATCCCTAATTGCCCTCGAGAGAAGTGGTGGTGAGCTGCCGTCTTGAACTACTGCAGTCCACGTGGGGTAGGTACACCCTCAGAGCTGTTAGGAAGGGAGTTCCAGGATTTTGACCCTGCGGCAATGAAGGAACGACGATATAGTTCCAAGTCAGGATGGTGTGTGACTTGGGAGAGGGAACTTGCAGGTGGTGGTGTTCCCATGCAACTGCTGTCCTTGTCCTTCTAGGTGGTAGAGGTCATGGGTTTAAGGAGCCTTGGTGCATTGCTGCAGTGCATTTTGTAGATGGCACACACTGCTGCCACTGTGCGTTGGTGGTGGAGAGAGTGAATGTTTGTGGATGGGGTGCCAATCAAGTGGGCTGCTTCGTCCTGGATGGTGTCGAGTTCTTGAGTGTTGTTGGAGCTGCACCAATCCAGGCAAGTGGAGAGTATTCCATCACACTCCTGACCTGCGCCTTGTCGTCATTGATGTTTGCAGAAAAATGCAGCAATCAATTGCACGCAGCAGGGCTCCATAAAAAAAGCAATGAGATAAATGACTAGTTAATTAATATTCCCCCATCAACCTTACCAAAAGGAGATTAACTGGTCATCGATCTCATTGCTGTTTATGCTACCTTAGTGATTGCTAAATGGTCACCACATTTGCCTCTACTACAACAACCCACATTTATATAGCGCCTTTGGTTTAGTAAAATGTCTGAAGGTGAAAATTTGCCACTGAGCCACATAAAGGAGATATTAGGATGGGTGGCCAAAAACTTTGTTCAAGAGGTAGGTTTTAAGAAAAATCTTAAATGAGGGAAGAGGCAGAGATGAGGAAAGGTTTAGGGAGGCAATTCGAGAGTACAACTATAAGTATTAGGGAAAAGAAAATCAGGGATGTACAAGAGCCCAGAAGTGGAACAGCACAGGAATCCTGGAGGGTTATTTGGCTGGAGATGTTGGAGATACAAAGGGTCAAGGCCATTGAAACACAAGGATAAGAATTTTAAATTTGAGGCATTGCTGAGCCAGAAGCCAATAGGTTATCGAGCGCAGGAGTGATAGAACAGGGCATGGTGCGAGTTTGGATATGGACAGCAAAGCTCTCGTCCAGCCCCAAACTCAGCCTTCTATCTTCTTAATCTGCCTGACTATGAAACGGAGGAACAGACTGCAGCTTTGAGAAGATTCTTCAGCTATAAACCTACAAGTTAAATTACTGTAAGTAAAATAAAGGAATTGAAATGGGAACAGTTTACTTCCAATTTATTTAGGCAGAAATACATAAATGAAAATGAGAAAAAGTCCCTGGGGGGCATGGAGAATGAGAGAGAAACAATACAAATGGAAGATTAACAGAACCCGAGAGAGAGAGACAGAATTTGGTAATTACATTCAGAAACAACTTTTAAAAAACATGTTTTCTGCAAAGAGCTACAGCAAATCAACCAGTACTGTAAAAAAAAAGTCTTTGGGAACATTCAAATGACTCTTTAATTTCTACACTTATCATAACTCGGGATTTGAATCTATTCTATTCCCATAACATACACTGGTGGGGAAATAGGATGAAACAAATGGGGAGGAATGCACAGCTGCAGCTTACATTGTTGGCTTTGTGCCAAGTCAATTGGCTTGCCATGGGGAAAGGCAGAAATCTTTCAATAATTATTCCTCCCAGTGTCCAATCAGAAATATTGATTAGCTTGCATTTTCTCAATCTTGATATACAAAGGCTTTCAGCGTAAGTGAGGCAGTCAAATGTTTTAATATGCCAGTGGTCACTCTCTGAGTAAAGGTAGCCTCAGGAGGGATGTGACAGGTACAGAAGCCCAGTGGTTATAATGCTGGACTAACAACCCAGAGATCACATGAATTTAAATCAAACCACGATCACTTGTGAAACTGAAAGCTTCTGATTTGTTATAAAAAAGCCAATTGGTTCGTTATTTCTCTTTAGGGTAAAGAGCCTGTCAGTCCTATCCAGCCTAGCTATTAATCCAGGCCCACACCATATGGTTGAATTTTAGTGCCATCCAGTATTTGTTATTCTTTTTTGGGATGTGGGCATCACTGGCAAGGCCAGCATTTGTTGCCCAGCCTAACTGCCCCTGAACGGAATGGCTTGCTAGGCCATTTCAGAGGGCAGTTAAGAGTCAACCACATTGCTGTGGGTCTGGAGTCAAATGTAGGCCAGACCAGGTAAGGACAACCAATTTTATTCCCCAAAGGGCAATAAACAACCACTTCAGTTCAGTAGTAAGCACCTTTGAGGGATCACCAGCACAAATGCTCACGACCACATTTTGAAGGCAAGCTGGCAGACTCTTCAACCAGCTTCCTAAGATGAGGTGAATGACCTAAATACCTCAGTAGTTAAAACCTACTGGCTGTAGATTTTATCACCCTCAATTACTGGAGGATTCTATAGAATTATACAGAATAAAAACATAGAAATAGGCCATTCGGTCCAACCAGTCTATGCCAGTGTTTATGGTCCATTTGAGCCTCCTCCCATCCTTCCTCATCTCACTCTATCATCAGAACCCTCTATTCCCTTCCCTGCCATATCTACAATCCACTATTTGAAATATTAATTCAATCCACCACCGCCCTTGGCAGCAGTGTGTACCATCTACAAGATGCACTGCAGCATCACCAAGGCTCCTTCGACAGCACCTTCCAAACCTGCGACCTCTACCTCCTAGAAGGATAAGGGCAGCAGATGCATGGAAACATCACCACCTGCCAGTTCCTCTCCAAGCCACACACCATCCTGACTTGGAACAATGTCATCGTTCCTTCACAGTCGCTGGGTCAAAATCCTGGAACTACCCAACAGCACTGTGGGTGTACTTACACCACAAGGACTGCAGTGGTGCAAGAAGGCAGCTCACCACCACCTCCTCAAGGGCAATTCGGGCTGGACAATAAATGCTGGCCTGGCCAGCGACACCCACATGCCATGAATGAATTAAAAACAAAAGATACTCTTATCTAATCTCCCCTTAAATGCATCTGAACCATTTACCTCAACTACTCCTGAGAGTAGGGCGTTCCCCATTCTTATCACACTCTGGGTAAAGAAGTTCTTCTGAATTTCCTATTTGATTTCTTGGTAAATGGTCTAGCCTCTAGTTTTGCTCTTTCTTACAAGTGGAAACAATCTGTGTCTACTCTATCAAAACCTTTCATAATTTTAAAGGCCTCTAGCATGTCACCCCTCAGCTTTCTCTTTTCAAGAGAAAGAGACACAGCCTGTTCATCCTTTCCTGATACATATAACCTCGAAGTTATAGTCATAGAGCCATTAGCGAACAGAAGGAACCCATTTGGCCCAAAGAATCTACGCTAGCTCTCTGTAGAGCAATCGGTCAATCCCACACCCCCGCTCTATCTCAGTAGTCCTCTACGTTTATTTCGCTCAAGTGCCTATCCAATTTTCTTTTGAAATCAATAAATGTCTCTGCTTCCACCACCCTCGTAGGCTGTGTGTTCCAGGTCATTACCACGTGTTGCATAAAAATCTTCTTCCTCACATCCCCTTACACCTCTTCCCCAAAAACCTTAAACCTGTGCCCCCGTGTTCTTGTATTATCAGCTAATGGGAACATCTTTTCTTTGTCTCTTGTAATGACCAGGTGAGAAAGGGGTCTAGGGTTCCCTTTCAGCCTTCACCTGGTCTTACCGTAACAGGGTTTAATTTCAAATACATCCTGTTTTTAGCTCCCCCTTGGTGAATCCTTATTCACCGCTTTCCAATTATAAGGCAAAGAAACCAACAAAAACAGGCTTTCTTAGGTTTAAAGAAGAAAAGTTGAAATTTATTAAACTTAAACTCTAATTCAGTTGATGCCTACGGATACACGATGTGCCCACGCTAGCATGTATAGACGATAAACACATGCAAATAGAGACAGAAAAGAGCAGAAAAATAAAGTGGAAAAGTTTGAGGCAATATCTGAAGAGTTGTTGTTACGGCTCTTCGAGCTCACTGTAGAGTCCTTGATTGTAGGTAGATCTTGCTTTTCGTTGGGGCCCATTATTCTTCTTAAACCTTGTTCTCTGTAGGAGACTTTTCTCTCTTGGGGTTCATGTGTCTTCAGTGGATTCAGAGGCTTGTGAGAAAGAGGTGGGAGCAGACAGGAGAGATCTTCTCAGTGCAGGAGCAAACAGACACCCTCAGTTCAAACTATTTGTACAATTCAGAAAAACCCAGGTTGCCAAGCAGGTTAGTCATGTGACTAACTGGTCTGACCATGTCTTGGATTGTATCATAAAAGCAAAATACTGCAGATGCTGGAAATCTGAAATAAAAACAGGAAATGCTGGAAATACTCAGCAGGTCCAGCAGCATCTGTGGAGAGAGAAGCAGAGTTAACGTTTCAGGTCAGTGGCCCTTCTTCAGAACTGAAGTTCAGTTGCTGGAACCATTCTGGTAAATCAATTCTGCACCCAATCAAGGTCTCTAAAGGATCCTTCCTAAAGGGTGGTGATCAGAACTAAACACAATAGTTGTAGCCTAAGCTGAGCCTTATAAAGGTTAGCATAACTTCCCTGCTTTTGTACTAGTTACCTCTATTTATGAAGCCCAAGATCCTACTACCCTCTCAATATGTCCTGCCACCTTCAAGGCACATCAACCCCAAGGTCCTACTGTTTCTGCACACTCTTTAGATCCTCACCATTAAGTCTATGTTACTTCACTCTATCCCTTCTGCCAAAATGCATCACCTCACACTTGTCTGTATTATATTCTGTCACTTGTCTGCCCATTCTGCTCATTAAATGCCAGAAAGCTCATTTTGGAAAGATAATGCTGGAGCTTATATTTAACTCAGTTTCACATTTATTGTGCAGAATAAAAGCATTTTAAACATACAGCTCCTCACTCAAAACCTCTCCCAGTCCCAGTGAGTGTCTGCTGAAAAGTACTCAACTAAAACCCTAATTAACACCTTCACCTGCAGATAATCAAAACATTGACACACAATTAACACTGCTAGCCTATCTGTGTCCTGTTGTAGACAATTGGTATCAGTCTCACTGTTTGCCACAACTCCAAATTTGATAACATCAGAAAATGTTGAAATTTTTCCTGCTTTCCAATATCCAAATCATTTATATATATATATATATGGCTGGCGGGCAGCCATAAAGGCGGGGCTAAAGTGTGGCGAGTCGAAGAGACTTAGTAGTTGGCAGGAAAAGAGAGAGGCGCAAGGGGAGAGCCAACTGTGTAACAGCCTCGACAAACAAATTTTTCTGCAGCACCTGTGGAAGAGCCTGTCACTCTAGAATTGGCCTTTATAGCCACTCCAGGCGCTGCTTCACCTCCAGGCGCTTACCCATTGTCTCTCGAGATAAGGAGGCCAAAGATATATATATCAAAAAAGCAATGGTCCTAGCACTGACCCTTGTGGACACCCTGGTCTACCATTCTCCAGTCTGAAAATCAACCATTTACTGCAATTAGCTGTTTTTTGTCCTGAAGTCAATTTTTTTATCCAAGCTGACACTGACGCACACCCCGCCCCTCCCATTCCATGAGCCTCAATTATGTTGACCAGCCTTTTAGGTGATACTTTGTCACTTCCTTAAAATCCATAAAAACAACATCCGTTGCATTCCCTTCATCAACCTTCTCTGATACTTCATCAAAAAAATTCAATGAGATTAGTCAAGCACATTCTGCTTGACTAATTATCCTTAATTAACTCAAACTTCTCCAATTGCCTGTTGATTTTTTCCCCTGATTATTGTTTCTAAAACCTTACCCACCATTGATGTTAAACTGACCAGCTTGTAGTTGTTAGGAACGTTCTTACACCCTTTCCTAAATAAGGGTGTTACATTTGCCACTCTCCAATCCTCTGGCACCTCCCCCGTATCCAGGGAAAATTATAGCAAGCCCTTCTGCTATCTCCATTCCCACTTCCTTGAGCAACCTGGGACGCCAGCCATCCAGACCAGGTGACTTATCCACTCTAAGCATAGCCAGCCTTTCCAGTATATCCTGCCTATCAATTTTCACCCCATTCATAACCTCTACCATCTCCACTTCTACCGATATTTTATCAGCACTCCCTTTCTTAGCAAACACTGATACAAAGTACTCGTTAAGTATTCCAGCTTTGCCCTGCACCACTAAGCATATATCATCCTCATTGTCCCTATTAGGCCCCACCCCACCTCTTATGATTTACATGCCAGTAGAAGATTTTTGGGTTCCCTTTTATGTCAACTGCCATTCCATTCTCATATTCTCTCTTTGCCAGTCTTATTTTCCTCTTCATTTGCCCTCTCAACTTATTGTATTTGGCTGCGTTCGCACTTGAAGAATTCACCTGATATGCATCACACACCCTCTTCTTTTGTTTCATCATATTCTCTATCGCCCTTGTCATCCAAGGAGCCCTGGCTTTGGTTCCCTTACCTTTCACCTTGTTGGAATATACCTCGTCTCTTGCTGAAACATCTCCTCCTTAAAGGTCACCCATTGTTTGGTTACAGTTTTTCCTGTCAGTCTTTGGTTCCCTTTCATCCTGACTGGATCCTCTCTCATCCCATTGAAATTAGCCCTCTTCCAATTTAGAAGTTCTACTTTAGATTATTCCTTGCTCCTCTCCATTACTAATCTAAACCTTAAGATCACTCTTACCCAAGTGTTCCCCCTAGACACTCGATCCACTTGGCCCACCTCATTCCCCAGCACCAGATCAAGCAATGCCTCCTTCTTATTTGGACCGAGAACATACTGGTCAAGGAAGTTCTCCTGAACACATTTCAGAAATTCCTCCCTCTCTTTTCCCTTTACTCTAACATTATCCCAATCGTTATTTGGATAATTAAAGTCCCCCAATATCATCATTCTGTATTCTTGCACACTTCTGTGATTTCTCTGCAGATTTGATCCTCTATCATTCATTATTTGGAGGTCTATAAAATACCCCCCGTGGTGAGATCATTTCATTTTTGCTTCTCAGCTCTAACCAAATGGATTCTGTCCTTGCCCCCTCAGGGATATTCTCTCTTTCCAACAATCCAATGTCTTCCTTAATCAGTCCTGCCACCCCATATCCCTTTTTTCCTTCCCTATCTTTTTTGAATACTCATATCCCTGAATATTAAGCACCCAGTCCTCACCATTTTTAAGCCACGTTTCCATTATTGCCACACAGCTATTTGTGCTTCTGGCTCACCAGCCTTATTCACCGCACTTTATGTATTTACATACATGTATTGTAAACCTGTCTTTGTGTTCCTTGTAGTCCTCCTTAGTCGGCTCCTATCTAATATGGTATACTTCCTTCTCTACTTCTGTCGAACACGCTTACATTATGCACCTTATTCCTCTTTTCTACTTCCATATGCTGGTGCCCATTTGCCTGCCAATTTATTTTAACCCCTCCCCAACCACATTAGTGAACCTCCCATGAGGACATTAGTCCCAGTCCTGTTGAGCTTCAACCTGTCCATTTTGTATAGGTGCCTTCTGCCCCAGACTGGTCCCAATGCCCCAAGAATCTGAAGCCCTCCCTCCTGCACCATGCCTCATGTCATGCATTGACCCTCCCTATCTTCCTATTTCTACTCTCGCTAGCACGTGGCACTGACAGTAATCCAGAAATTACTACCTTTGAGGTCCTACTTTATAACTTCCTCCCGAGCTCCTGAAAGTCCATCCGTAGGACCTCAATACCTGCTCTGTCTACGTCATTGGTACCGACGCGTACCACAGCTTAGGGTTCACCCCCTTCCCCCTGCAGAATATCCTGCACCCTGTCCGTGATGTCCTTTACCCTGGCATCAGGGAGGCAATGCATCAAGCAGGACTCACTATGACAGCTACAAAAATGCTTGTCTGTACTCCAACTATGGGATCTCCTATAATGATTGCATTTCTACTCTTTGCTGTTCCCTCCTGTGCTGTCCCTTGCCCATTGGTGCCATGGTCTGAACTGCACTCCTTCAAGGTGTCATCACTCCCAGCAGTCTTCAAAGCTGAGTACTGGTTTGAGAGTGGCACACACCCCAAAGATTCCTGTACCTCCTGCCTGTTTCTACTCTTCCAGATGGCCATCCATTTACTATCCTGAACTCTCACTACCTGTGGGGTGACCATCTCCTGGAACGTACATCCAGGAAACTCTTATCCTCTCTGATGCTCCGCAGTGACTCCAGCTGCCCCTGAGCTCAAACCCAAGCAGCTAGAGGCACTTCCTACACATGTGCTCACCCAAGACACATGAAGCATCCTGAAGTTCCCCATGTGGCACAGGAAATTTCAAGCAACAGGTCTCAGCTGCTCATCCATGATCTAAAAAAATCTCTATTCCCTCTTTTAGAATGTAGTTAGCATCTTGTTTAAACTATTAATTTTAATTATTACCTCTAGACCTGCTCTGTACTACTACTCTTATTAATTCACTTACTGTTACCCCGATTGAAATTTTATCAATTACTTTAACTAGCTAAGATGGAAATTTAATACAGTACTTTATAGTTTCCCGGTCCTTAGCTTAAACCACTGCCAGAGTTTAGAGAGCAAAATAACCTTAAATCTCACCAAACCAATCACTTACCTGCTGTCCTGTGATTTCACTCTGCTTTTATTTGGAATGTACTGTGGAAGGTTCAAGCTCCTCCCCACTCTGATTTATCCGCTACACTGATGCGTCCAATCAGATCCGCTCTTCCCCACTGTCATTTACCACCTGCCACTGCTGCCTCTAAGTTGTGGAATCATCTTTTTGAAACCTCTCCACTTCCTCTATATCCTTTTTATAATATGGCGACCAGAACTGTTCACAGCACTCTAAGTGTGGTCTACCCAAGGTTCGATACAGATTGAGCATAAATTCCCTACTTTTCAATTCTATCCCTGTAGAAATAAACCTTAGTGCTAGGTTTACTTTTTATAAATGGCCTTATTAATCTGTGCCACTAATTTTAGTGATTTCTGTATGGAGCGTTCTAATTCCGTAAGTATACACTCAGTACTAAGCCAATGACGTTTGCGATGGCTTGGCCATGTTCTTCTGATGGATGACAGCCATATACCCAAAGACCTTCTGTATGGCAAACTGGCCCCTGGGTTATGACCTGCTGCATGTCCATACCTCCACTACAAGGACACCTGCAAGCAGGATATGAAGCTGGCGGACATCAACACAGTCAACTGGGAGACAGCCGCCAATGATCGGGACCTCTGGAAACTGATTGCTCGGAGGACCATCGGAAGAGGCGAAGAGAAACGGAAAGCTCAGTTGGCTGAGAACAGAGCCCAGAGAAAGCAGAGGGCTGCGAATCTTGCACCTTCTCAGCCCACTGCCTTCATCTGCATTATGTGTGGCAGAGACTGCCATGCCAGAGTGGGGCACCGGAGCCACACCAGGCAATGTTTAATGCAGAGTTGACCAGCAAGGCGCAAACCATCATCTCAGAGAGACGGAAGTCTGCCAGAAGAAGTGTAGAGACAGACACAGAGCAAACATAGTCCTTCAAGGATCACCTGTGTACGGGCCACACTAAACCAAATTACAATAACCTAGATGGAAAGGGAAGTGAACTATTATATTCATACACAACGAGAATTGTTCCTCTGAGCACATCTCCTGAAAGTAATGGAGAAGATAATGCACTGCCAATTATTGCTGACAAACTCCAATTGAGACTAATAAGCAGGTGTGAGAAAGGTCCAGAAAGGTTGGCGTCACCAAATGTACGATCAGAGGGATCCAAAATGATGGCCGTGACAGCTAAAGTCATCACCAAATCATTTGTATAAAGCCAAAATACTGCAGACGCTGGAAATCTGAAATAAAAACAGTAAGTGCTGGAAATACTCAGCAGGTCTGGCAGCATCTGTGGAGAGAGAAGCAGAGTTAACGTTTCAGGTCAGTGACCTTTCATCAGAACTGATCTGATTCTATCACATTCTTTCCCTTTTGTTCTTTTTCCACCCTCCCCCTTACTTAAAGCTTATTACATTTCAAACTTTTCCCAGTTCTGATGAAAGGTCACAGGCCTGAAATGTTGGGTGGAATTTTACCGACCCCCAATGAGCGAGCTGGTGGCAGGGGTGGGGGTGGGGGGGCGTAAAATTGAGTGGGAGGCAGGGGGCGGGGCCATTCTGACTCCTTCCCAGCCCCCTGTTGCAATTTTACACAGGGCGGCGGTGGTGAGAAAGGGCTTGCCCGCCCCAGGCCAATCAGGGCCCTTAAGTGACCAATTAACTGCCACTTGAGGGCCTCCTCTCACCGCCGCTGGTATTTCACCCGCGGAAACTTTCTGTTTTTATACCAAATCATTTGTGCTCGGCTCCCTCCCGGGATGCTGGAAATCAGCTGTGCTCACCAGGGCACACAAAATAGGCCATTGTGAAAGTAGCCATGGAGTCGGGGCGAGCAGCTGTGGCAGCAACAGCAAAAGTGGAGGATGACATTGGATCAGGCTGGAGATAAGGAGAAAAGAGGGAAGGGAGGTACAGCCAAACAAATAATTTTTGAATGTGAAATATGAATATTTCTATATGGAGGCACTGGATATTTGAGTAGGCCGTGGATTTGATTTATTGTGATTGCAGATACTGAATTTTTATGTATGATGTATCTATAGAGTTTTCAGTTGTGAGAAAGCCTTGGAATTTTATATCTACAGCTTCACTATTCTGGGTATGAGACTTGGAGTGCGGTAGGGGGGTGGGAAACGTTGAATATTTTGTGTATGAGGAGTGTAAATTTATTCCCTACAGCCAAGTCTTTGTTTTATATAAGTCTCAGTGCACGCAGTGTTGCCAAACACTAACATTTTATGACGTTTTGGAAATATTTTATTTAACTATTTAAGTCAAATAGGAAACATTAAACAATTTTATACATCTTTAAGTTTTATGAGCAAACCGTTAATATTAACAAAACAAATTCCAATCATCACACTGGCCACATGTGTATCACAAGGACTGGGAATACTGAACCGCAAATGGTTTTGTGTAGCTACTTCGAGTTGCCAAGTAGAAAGTAGGAATTGTGGGTTATTTGCAGTCCCCCCCAACATCTATTGTGATATACATAAATGATTTGGAGGAAAGTATAGGTGGCCTGATTAGCAAGTTTGCAGACGACACTAAGATTGGTGGAGTAGCAGATACTGAAGGGGACTGTCAGAGAATACAGCAGAATATAGATAGACTGGGGAGCTGGGCAGAGAAATGGCAGATGGAGTTCAATCCGGGCAAATGCGAGGTGATGCATTTTGGAAGATCCAATTCAAGAGTGAATTATACAGTAAATGGAAAAGTCCTGGGGAAAATTGATGTACAGAGAGATTTGGGTGTTCAGGTCCATTGTTCCCTGAAGGTGGCAACGCAGGTCAATAGAGTGGTCAAGAAGGCATACGGCATGCTTTCCTTCATCGGACGGGGTATTGAGTACAAGAGTTGGCAGGTCATGTTACAGTTGTATAGGACTTTGGTTCAGCCACATTTGGAATACTGCGTGCAGTTCTGGTCGCCACATTACCAAAAGGATGTGGATGCTTTGGAGAGGGTGCAGAGGAGGTTCACCAAGATGTTGCCTGGTATGGAGGGCGCTAGCTATGAAGAGAGGTTGAGTAGATTAGGATTATTTTCATTAGAAAGACGAAGGTTGAGGGGGGACCTGATTGAGGTGTACAAAATCATGAGAGGTATAGACAGGCTGGATAGCAAGAAGCATTTTCCCAGAGTGGGGGATTCAATTACAAGGGGACACGAGTTCAAAGTGAAAGGGGAAAAGTTTAGGGGGGATATGCGTGGAAATTTCTTTACGCAGAGGGTGGTGGGTGCATGGAACGCATTACCAGCGGATGTGGTAGACGCGGGCACGATAGCGTCTTTTAAGATGTATCTAGACAGATACATGAATGGGCAGGAAGTAAAGAGATACAGACCCTTAGAAAATAGGCGACAGGTTTAGATAGAGGATTTGGATCGGCGTAGGCTTGGAGGGCCGAAGGGCCTGTTCCTGTGCTGTAATTTTCTTTGTTCTCTGTTCTTTATGCTTCTCTAAAGTTATGCAGACCCAATTCTTTCAGCTTATCTGGACAATAAATATTTCACACTGGGAATCAATCTTGTGGCCCTATTTAGGAATCTTTTCCAAACAATTTGATATAAAAACAAACATTTCAGACAATGACCTTTCATCAAAATAGCAAATAACTTGCATTTCTGTAATGTCTAAGTCACATGTGACCAATTCATTGGTTGTGACACATGATCTGGCCCCTGCTGCAAAAGGGTGGAGACCCCTGGCTAATGGGTAAAAGCACAGCTCTTCACATACAGGGAAAAGTGTAGGATAGTCAACTATCAATAATGGAACTGATTCTCTCCTCACTAGATTGCTTCATGAGATGAAAGGGCTGGCCTATGAGATTGAGTAGAATGGACCTATATTCTCCAGAGTTCAGAAGAATGAGACATGATCTCATCGAAACATGTAAAATTCTTAGAGGGTTTGACAGAGTAGTTGTTGAAAGGCTGTTTCCCCCCTGGCTGAATGGTCTAGAACTAGGGTCAACATCTCAGAATAAGAGGGCAGCCATTTAGAACTGAGATGAAGAGAAATCTCTTCACTCAGAGCTTTGTGAGTCTTTGGAATTCTTTCCCCCGAGGGCTGTGGCTGCTCAGTTGATGAGTGTATTCAAGACTGAGATTAATAGTCTTTTGGGGAATAAGGGAATCAATGTACATTGGTTGGAAAGTGTTGATTTCGGAGTCAGCAATGAATGGTCATATGGCCTACAGATGTTCCTATTTCTTATTCGGTAGAAGTCCGAGAAAAAAAAGGGACTTGGATTTCTACAGACTGAGAGCGGCCTTCCCACCCAGAGAGCAACTGAGGCCATTAATTGACAGACTAACAGCCACTTAAGGGCCTCTTCCCACCGTCACTGGTACTTTATCAGCGACTGGTGGGAGGCCTGCCACCTGGGGAGATTGCCCAGTAGAACCAGGCGGCCTCCTTGTGGGCTGTTTTGGGGGAGAGCCTCCTGCTTGGGCAATCTGTAGTCCACGGAGGGACCCCAGCAGCAAAGGCCGCCCCTGTGTCAACACTCAGCAACCATCCACTCCCCACCCCTAGCTGGGTCCTGCCCAACTGGGCCCAGCGAGCCCATCCCCGTCACCTGCAGTCCGAGGCTCCATGGTCGACCCGCTCCTCGTGGTGCTGCTGGGACTGCTGAGCTGCCAGCCTTCTGATTGGACGGCAGCTCTTGGAGGTGGGAATCTCCATCCTTAAAGGAACGGGGACCCTGGTGGCAGGCAAGTAACTACCTGAAATCTATTAAATGTGGCCGGGGGTCCTTCAAAATGGAGCCGGGGTTCTCCTTGCTTTTATACCACCTACATAAAATCCAGCCCAATATCTGCACAGTAAGCTCCCACAAACAGCAAGGTAATAATGACCGGATAATCTGTTTTTGTGATGATTGACAGATAATTATTGGGCAGGACACAAAGATGAACGCCCTGCTCTTCTTCAAAATAGCACCATGCAATCTTTCACATTTGCCTGAGAGCAGACAGGGCCACGGTTTGGCATCTCATCCAAAAAGACAGCACCTCCAACAGTGCAGCACTCCACTGGAGTGTCAGCCTAGACTCTTATGTTCAAGTCCTGGAGGAGGATTTGGAACTCACAACCTTCTAATTCCAGTGCAAGACTACAACCAACTAAGCCACAGCTGACACTAAAGGGCTTTGTGGCCCCAATTACTGTCCCAATTTAGTTCAACAAACTCAACAATAACCACTCGTACTTCGCAAGCATCTCACATGCAGAAGAACATCTCAGAGCACTTTGGGGGCAGCAATGAAGCACATTGCTTCTCACTCCAGATCAATAAGGAATACTGTGTGGTGGGGAGCGTAAAAGCGGAAAACAAAAAAGGAGAAAAGGAAAGGCACAAAAGAAATGCTTAACTTTAATGGGAAACCAACCATGTACAATCAACAAAAGCTGGACTCCCAAATCGGAGATCCCAATTTCAAATCCAAGTCTCAATTGGTATTTGTGGGATGAGACTTGTCCTTATATATTTATTGCCTTAATCCTACTCACAAAAGGGTTTGAAAGTGTTTACAATGAGCTACTTTGAAGTGCATTAACTGTTGTTACGAGCACAAGAATAAAATGCCTCAGCTTCTCCATGAAGGCAGGTTTACCAATACTGTCTCTTGTTGGTTCAGTACACGTTCCTCTTGGAGAGAAGGATGGGTTTGAATCTCATAGTAATGATTGTCTCATCTGCAAGATGGCGGCTCCAACCATGTAGGATTTGCACAGTAGTGTACTGGCAAGTGCCATACTGTCAGAGGTACCATCCAAATAAACATATTCTCTGACCCCTTTCACACCATGGGAATTTTCCAAAGTGCTTCACAGCCAATGATGTATTTTGAAGGAAAGGTTCGGCCTTTATTCATTGGAGTTTAGAAGAATGAGAGGTGATCATATAGAAACATATAAGATTTTAAGGGGGCTTGACATGGTAGATGTCGAGAAGATGTTTCCACTGGTGGGAGAATCTCGAACTCGGGGACATAGTTACAGAATAAGGGGGCAGACATTTAAAACTGAGACGTGAAGGAATTTCTTCTCTCAGAGGGTGGTGAATCTCTGGAATTCTCTACCTCAGAGAGTTGTGGAGGCTAGGTCACTAAATGTATTTAAGGAGGAGGTAGATAGATTTTTGAAATCTCGGGGAGTCGAGGGTTGGGCACAGCAGACCCAAAAGAGGAGTTGAGGCCTGGGACAGATCAGCCATGATCTTATTGAATGGCGGGGCAGGCTTGAGGGGCTGAATGGCCTACTCCTGCTCCCATTTCTTATGCTCTTATGTTCTTATGTGGCAATCAATTTGCACACAGCAAGGTCTCACAAATGGTAATATGATAAATAACCAGATAAGCTGTGTTTGATTGACATTGGTTGAGGGATAAATATCAGCCAGAACACCAGGAGAACTCTCCTGCTCTTTGAATAATGACATTGAATCTTTCACACCTATCTGAGAGGCCATTGTGGCCTCAGTTTAACATCTCTTCAAAGATGGTAGTTCCCTTGGTGCAGCACTCTGTCAGTACTGCACTGGAGTGTCAGCCTAGATTATGTGCTGAAGTTTGTGAATTAGTTTGGGGAAGAGGGAGGATAGTTTGCACCTGTGACTTTCGCACTCATCGACAAGACTACAGCTGCTGAGCCTCAGGGAGAAAGGTATTGCTTTCTTAAAAACATAGATTTCTACTGCTGGTCTTGGACAAAATCTTTCTCTCAGCCAAGGCCTCTAAAAAATACAGTTTAACGAGACAATAATCTCATTTCTATTTGAGAGATATTTCAGAATGGATATACACACTCAGTCTAAAAAAGTAATTAATGTGTGAAATCCTGAGACATTTAGACTATGTAGTGAGGTGCTGTATAAAAATACTTATTACAATGTGCCATAGTAAAAAATGCCCCGAAGCCAACATATTTCTTGAGTAATATTCTCAATTTATCACCTGAAATTGCTCAATTTGGAGGCAAACCTTAACCTAAGTATTTCACCCCATCTGAAAATGCTTCCTCCAAGCATGATTCAGGTTTGGAAGGATAAATCTATAAACCAATTGCGACCCCGGCAAATTTTCACAATTCACTTGTTCATAGTGTGCATGTTAGACATAGCAACCATTAAACTTTATTAAATATAGCGACAGAGAAATTTAAAGACACCTAGACAAAAAAATTGCAACATGAAGGCAACATATTGAAAGTCTCGACAGAATATATTGCCAAACTGCTTAAAATCCTTATCTGACTCCGGATACAATGATTAAGAGCAACTTGTCGAGGAAGGGTGGACAGGGAAATTCTGACAGGTTGGGCTGGATTTCCAAAATGGGGTCAGGAACTCGACACCTGGATGACGATATCTTCAAATGGTAATGCCCTAGTTGGGCAAGAAGCAAGGTTGGCGCCCAATTAGTGGCACAGAGGGTCTGCTGGGGGCGGGAGTTGCCCGCAGAGTGCGAGTGGCAAAGGCAGGTGGCAGCCATGAAGGGGCCCACCGCTGCCTTGCTGATGAGAGCAGGGCCCTTGGAGGGCCAGCGGAATAAAGAGGCAAGGCAGCGCTTCCATAATGAAAAGAAATGTCCTACCCTTGGCCAAGCACAAGACCCCCGTGGGCCTCAAACATTTCATTGTTCAGAAATAAAGTTTGCCCCTGTGGTGTTCTCGGGACTGGAGGTAAGATTTAGCCGAGTTCAGCAAAAGATGTGAGACTTCGTGCTGTTGAAAACAATGGATTCTACTTTGTTTTTTTTTACTTTCACTTTCCAGTTCCTCTGATAGCATGTATGTATAGTAGCCTCAATGGAACAAAATGCACAATGCAATTTTCAAAACACGATACCTCCTGCCTGTCGTGAGCCTGACAGCTATGCACTATTGTGAGCTCACTGGAATTGCCTTTGAAAATTGCAATGTGTACACCACCATCCACCGCACCCCCCTCAACCCAGCCCCTGACCCCTTAACGAGCTCCTTCATGGCCTTAATGGACCCTTAATTTGAGGCTAGCAGCTTCTCCATTCACTCCCCCCTCCTGCCCTCACATTGACGATTTCGGACCATCCCAGAGGCGTCAGATTCCAGGGACGAACTCCAGGACCGTGACTTTCAAATCACACCGGCACCGGGTCCTGACGCCGTGATCCTTTGAAAATCTGGCCTATTGTTTCTCATTTAGTGCAAGCAAATATGCACAGCTGTTAGCATTGTATAGGAATGGTACCTCCCCATGCAGCCAAATCCTGATCATTCCCATCATTTTTCCTGAAATTATTCACCTACGAATTTGAGTTCATATCAGCTGGTTCGTGGGTGGATTGGTATGTGTGATTTGATGGGTACGTGTGTTGCAAAATGGAACAAGGAAAATAGAAAATCCACAAAAATAGAGCAGAATAAAACAGCAAGACCCGAATAAAGATGAAACAGCAAAACGAAAACTTTGCGGAATGACGCCAGTTCAATAATAGATCACAAGCAGGTCAGTCATCCATTTCCTAGCTTGTGCAGCCAAGTCCTACTACATTTCAGTTCAGGGTGCTTTGAGTTTTTATTCAAAATACAATTACTTTAATCATCCTTACAAACAGGACTGTCACTGACCTCATCTCTTCTGGAGATCTTACTTCCATGGCCTCCAACCTCATAGTTTCCCCAATCCCGCACAGCCCACTTCTACCTCCTTTCCAAAATCCACAAACAAGACTATTCTGATAAAACTATAGTTTCATCCTGTTCTTGCCCCATGGAACTTAGTTTTTCCTGTCTCGACTCTATTTTTTCTCACCTTATACAGTCTGTTCCCACTTGCATCCACATCACCCTCTGTCAGTTGAACAGTTTCCTGGCCCTAACCAATCCCTCTACACCTCCATCCCTCACCAGGATAGCCTGAGGACCCTCTGCGTCTTTACTGAATTGAGACCCAACCAGTCTCCACCCATCCTCCTCTGCCTTGCTAAACTTGTTCTCACAATGAACAACTTATCCTTTGACTCCACTCACTTCCTCCAAATAAAAGGTATTTCTATGGGAAACCATATGGGTCCTAGCTATGTCTGTCTTTTCATATGATATGTGGAATATTCATTGTTCCAGTCCTACTCAGGCCCTCTCCCGCAACTCTTTCTCCGGTACATTGATGACTGTATCAATGCCATTTCTCACTCTCACTCAAACTGGAAAATTTCATCAAAGTTACTTCTACTTTCCACCTTTCTCTCACATGTCCCACCTCTTATGCTACCCTTTTCTACCTTGACTTCTCTGTCTCTATTTCTGGGGATAGGCTACTAACCATTATCCACTATTAGTGTAAAAGCAAAACACTGCGGATGCTGGAAATCTGAAATAAAAACAAGAAATGCTGGAATCACTCAGCAGGTCTGGCAGCATCTGGGGAAAGAGAAGCAGAGTTAACGGAACTGGATGAAGGGTCACTGACCCGAAACGTTGACTCTGCTTCTCTTTCCACAGATGCTGCCAGACCTGCTGAGTGATTCCAGCATTTCTTGTTTTTAATCCACTATTAGTGTACTGGCTCTCACAGCGACCTTGACTACACTTCCTCAAACCCCGCTTTCTGTAATTACTCTACTCCATTCTCACAGCTTTCCTGCCTCTGTCACATCTGTTCTGTTGATGCCAACCTTTGTACCCGTTTCTGGTAAGTCTTCCATTATTCTCGACCAAGGATTCCCCTCTACCGTGGTTGACAGGGCCCTCGACTCTGTCCATTCCATTTTCCGCACTTCTGCTCTCATCACTTCTCCCCCACCCTGAGAGCCTTGATAGGATTCCCCTTGTCCTCACCTTCCTCTCCACCAGTCTCTGTATTGAACTGTTCATCCTTTGCCTCATGATGCCACCACCAAACACATCTTCCCTTTTTCTTTCCGCATTCCAAAGGGACCATTCCACCCATGACACCCTGGTCCAGACCTCTATTAAACCTCCCCCTTGCCACTGCAACTTCTGGTGAAAGTGCAGGAGGTGCAACATCCGGCTTTTTACATTTTCGCTTCTCATTGGCCAAACCCACAACTGTTCCGTCCAGGTGAAACAGCAATTTACATGTACCTCTTTCAATTTAGTATAGTGTATTCACTGCTCACAATGCAGTCTGCTCTACACTGGGCAGATCGAACGCAGATCAGCTGAATACCTCTGTGCAGTCCACAAGCATGACGCGGAGTTTCCCATCCCCTGTCATTTTAATTCTCTGCTCCACTCTCACTCTGACCTCTCTGTCCTCGGACTCTTACATTGTACAATGAAGCTTAACATAAGCATGAGGAACATCACCTCTTTCGATCAGACACTTTACAGCCTTCTGGACTCAACATTGTGTTCGACAATTTCAGATCATAAACACTGTTCCCATTTTCCCAGACTGCAGCTGTTGGTAATGATTCTGCTTTTCCCATTCATACCTCTGCCAGACACATCCTTTGTTTCTTTACTTGTCCCATTACCATCTCCTTTTCCCTTGCACCATCTTCCCTCTTGTCATTTAATCGCTGCTGTCTTTCACCCTATCACAGATCTTCCCTTTTGTTCTTTTGCCCTCCTGCTCCCACCTCCCCCCTTCCCTGCCTCTGTACTTGCTTAAAACCTGTTACATCTCTAACTTATCCCTGATCTGATGAATGGTCATTGACATGAAACGTTACTGTTTTTCTCGCCACAGTTGCTGCCGAATATTTCTAGCATTTCCTGGTCTTATTTCAGATTTCCAGCATCCGCAGTATTTTCCTGTTCTTTCTTGCCTTACAGACAGGTAGTTCGTGGCGGGGGTTGGGGGGGAGTGAATTTTTGAATTATTCAAATTAAATCAAGACTTCTCAGTATTTCAAAATTGACAGCTCTAGTTCAAAACTATTTGTCAATGAATCTCACTAGCTACTCTACACTGCTCACGGTATTTTTAAAACCCTGCTTTAAAAGTGCAGGCTTTGAACTGCACTAAGCCTCAGCAGTACAGAATCTAACTGGCTGACTCTGCAGCTCCCGCACTTCACTCTTTTTCTCTCTTTCCCTACCCGGATCACCACTTCACTTGCAATTTCAATCGCCTGCTCTGTCCCTCGTTCTTCTTTCCTGCTAAACCAACCTTGCTTCCAGATTTTGGGGGAGGGCCATTGTTCCTCATGTTCATTTGACTACTTTTCTTTAAGCAGACACTGAACGACTGTTTAGGCCTGCAGAATACACACACACACACATATACACAGCCATGTATATATAGACTAGTCATTCATCACAAAGACTCAATGCATGGAAGCCGGCAACTCACCCACCACACGACTAATTCTTTAAAGATGTAGAGACTCTGGGTTTTGTTAAATCCTGAAATTTTCCATTCTCTGGTTAAGCTCTTTCAGTCATTCCTCCTCTCTCGTCAACTCTGAGGAAAAATACGAGGAGGGCCTTGCTTTCTGCACAAAGGGGAAAGGCAGGCAGCTAAACCACAACACTCACTAGAGGGCATCTTGCAGACATGACAGAGGCCTCGAGCTTAACTGTTTCATCACCATCCGACTCTCTGCAATTAGGTTTCAAAATGCTTAACTTTTTTTTGAAAGGGTCTGATCATTTGTTAACAGAATAGATTTTTGCTGGAATATATTGGGTTTAAGTGTCAGTCATATCAGTTGATAGCAATGTCGCCTCTGAGTTCCAGTCGCACTCCAGGGCTCGAGCACAAAAATCAAGGATGACACTCTACTGTAGTACTGGGGGAGTGCTGCACTGTCTGAGGTGCTGTTTTCAGTAGAAGTGTTAAACTGAGGTCCCATCCACCTGTCAGTTCCGAAGAAGGGTCACTGACCCGAAACGTTAACTCTGCTTCTCTTTCCACAGATGCTGCCAGACCTGCTGAGTGGGTGTAAAAGATCCCGTGGCACTATTTTGAAGAAAAGCGGGGGAGTTATCCCTGGTGTACTGACTTCAATCATCATCACAAAAACAGATTGTCTGGTCATCATTACATTGTTATTTGTGGGATCTTGCTGTGTGAAAATTGGCTGCTGTATTTCTTACATTACAACAGTGACTATCCTTCAAAAGTACTGCATATTGCTTGTAAAGCGCTTTGAGATGTCCAGTGGTTGTGAAACGCGCTATATAAATGCAAGTCTTTTTATTTTCCCTTTTTAAAATTTTGACTTGAACTGTCTGGTGGGAAATGGCTGTTGGGATTGGCCTTCCATGGCGGAGATGAAAATCGGGCGGGTTGTAAAATGAGCAGACAACGCACTGCAGCTCGGCACTAAAAGTGAAAATTCATCCCATTGGTTTAATTGAGAGCTCTTTTTGTATTAGACTCACTTTAGTGGTGGACAGCTGGAGCTGTACGTCCCATGATAATGATAACCAACCTAGCCATTAAATCACATACTGAGATATATGGAAACTCTTTATTGAATGAGTGTCTCCAGTTTGTGTTCAGTTACCGATCTTTGCCATGGGCAGCAATTTGGGCAGTGCAACTATAGAGTCATAGAGTCATATATTTATTTTAAAACATTTTATTTATTTTTTTCAAAAATATATACTTTATTCATAAAATTTGTAAAAGAACATTATATAACAGTTCAAATTTGACATTACATAAAGTGCAATACAGTTCAGTTTCTTTCAGTCCTGCTCTTACAATCACAGGTTATATTTACAATATACATTTCATGTCAAACATACAGCCCAAAGGGTTTAATGCAGGTTCTGGCCCCTTGGTACACTATGGTGGGAGGATCCTATAGAGTGGCCTTTCCGCATTGAGCCTATCCGGCAGTTGTCTTAAGTTTTAGTGCATTCCTCAACACATAGTCCTGGAACTTGGAATGTGCCAGTCTGCAACACTCGGTCATCAACAGCTCTTTATACTGGAAGACCAACAAGTTTTTGGCAGACCAAAGAGTGTCTTTCTCTGAGTTGATGGTCCTCCACTAGCCGTTGATGTTTATTTTGGTGTGCATCCTTGGGAACAGCCCATAGAGCACTGAATCCTGTATAATGGAACTGCTCGGGATGAACCTCAACAAAAACCACCGCGTCTCTTTCCAGAGTTGCTTTGCGAAGGCACGTTCTGGAAGGAGATGGGCGATGGTCTATTCCCCACTGTAGCGGCTGCAAGAACAGCGTGCGGAGGCTGTGAGATTCCGGGTGTGCATGAAGGATCTGATGGAGAGGGCCCTTCTCACCACCAGCCAAACTACGTCTTGGTGCTTGTTTGAAAGTTCTGGCTTTGACACTCTGCTCCGAGAACCATCGACAGGATCCACCATCTCCTTTTCCCACAGAGCCTCAAGGATGTTATGTGCAGACCACTGTCTGCTGCACTTGTGGTCAAAGATGGTTTTCTGTACAAACTTTTCCGAGTGACAGGTGGTGTGACCTTGTCCAATTGAATGGACTGTCTGCGGCAGCATGACCAGACCCATCCTTTGCAACACCAGGGACAGATAGAACCTCAGCACATAGTGACACTTGGTGTTTGCATACAGAAGGTTCACGCACAGCTTGCTGCAGCCATACACAAAGGAGGCTATCAGGATGAGGGTGACATTGGGTATGTTTTTCTCTCTTCCTTATCTATAGATTTGTACATAGTGGCCCTGCGGACATGGTCCATTTTCGAACTCCAGATAAAGTGGAAAGTGGTTCAGGTGACTGCCATGGTGTGGGGGCTGGGCCGGACCTGCTCCACGTACAGCAACACCGAGAGCACCTCGCACATGATGACCAGATTCTTGACCATAATGGAAAGGACGCATCGCTCCCACGTGACCAGTCTCTGTTTCACGATGGCTATACTCTCCTTCCAGTTTTTGGCGCATGCCCCAGCCCCTCCGAACCATATCCCCAACACCTTCAAGTAGTCTGACCTGATGTTGAAGGGAGCAAATGATTGGTCGGCCCAGTTCCCAAAGAACTTGGCCTTGCTCTTGCCATAATTTACTTTGGCTCCCAAGACCAGTTCAAACTGGTCACAGAAGCTCGTGAGTCAGTGAACTGACAATGGCCTGAGCAGAAGATGGTGACATCATCCATGAACAGACAGGCTTTGACCTGAGTGCTTCCGCTGCCTGGGATTGTCACCCCTCTTATGCTCACATCCTTCCTGATGAACTCAGCAAAAGGCTCGATACAGCAAACAAACGAGACAGAGGAGAGAGGACAGCCCTGTCTGACTCCAGATTTAATCAGAAAGCTTTCCGATTCCCACCCATTGATTGAAACTGCGCTACTGATATTTGTGTAGAGCAGTTGGATCCAATTGCAGACTCCATCCCCTAACCCGTTTCGGAGAGCACATCCATCATGTAAGTGTGTTATATTCTGTCAAAGCCCTTCTCCTGCTCCAAGCTGATGAGGCAGGTGTCCACCCTCCTTTCCTGCAAGTAGGTGATTATATCCCTGAGTAGCATAAGGCTATCAGAGACCTTCTTGCAAAGTACAGCACAGGTCTGATCATGATTCATCACCAACTCCAAAGCAGACCTGACCCGTTTGTCAACAGCCCTGGACAGAATCTTGTAGTCCATATTAAGCAGTGGAATGGGCCACCAATTTCTGATTTCCTCCCTCTCAGCCTTCCGCTTGTAAATGAGGGTGATGATGCCTTTCCTCATGGATTCTGACATACTGCCAGCCAGAAGCATACTCTCGTACACTTCCAGCAGGCCTGGGATGACCCAGTTCCCCTGAGTCAAATACAACTCGGCTGGCAAATTGTCAGGATATAGGAATTGCTGGCAAATCCAACACTAATTTGTCCATCCCAAGTTTCCCTGAGAAAGTGGTGGTGGTGGGACACCTTCTTGAACCGCTGGTACCAAGTTTTCACACAACTGGCTTGCAAGACCACTTTAAATTACAGTTGAGAGTCAACACATGTTGGTGTGGGACTGGAGTCACCTATAGGCCCAGACTGGGTAACGACAATAGGCTTCCTTCAGTAAAGGACATTAGTGAACCAGTTGGGTTTTTAACAACAACCCGACAGTACTCTAATCCGTAATAATTGAAATCATTGGTTTTAACTTTGTCTCAAATAATACCTGAACATTTGGTACAATCATCAGCCGTAAGTATACTGCTCCTTGGGGAGGGTGCAATCTAAATCAAATCAAATGTATCACTGCATATGCTATTGATCAGCAGGGAGCCTGAT
Source organism: Heterodontus francisci (assembly GCF_036365525.1). NCBI lineage: Eukaryota > Metazoa > Chordata > Chondrichthyes > Heterodontiformes > Heterodontidae > Heterodontus > Heterodontus francisci. The sequence continues at coordinate 107,919,876 of NC_090382.1, forward strand.
TTACTCCAGTTAATTATATAACCAGAGATTACTCCATATTTAGAAATTATATCTGCCACATACAGAAAGAAGGGATTATATATCAACAGTAAAATATCATCTGTATGTAAACAATTCAGAATTCTTTCTCCCTCACACAGAAGCATTCATCCAAGGCTTTCATCAGTTTGGCAAGAGCAAGTAGTCTCTCTGCTAAAGCAAACAGTAACAGCGAAAGCAGGCAACTCTTTTTGTCTTCCTTCCCAAAACAGGAAAGAAATAGCTTTCATTACCACCCAAGAGCCATTGCCCATAACTAATGGATAAAGTTGGGCATGATTGAGAACCAGGCCAGATTTAAGTTGGAGGACGTGGGTTGGACCCCCAGAAATAAGTTAGTAGAGAGAATTTAATTGCAAGAGCCTTGTACCACACAAAGTATTAGGCGACTATTTCACTTGATAACCATTTCGAATAGGCATAATATAACTTGTTTCAGGGCAATTAACTGTTCCTAAGTGAAATAAGCTTTGTTTAATGTGACCTCAGCATCTAACTGACGAGGGCAGAATATAATCCGGTACCTGGTCAGTTACTACCAATGGGAAACAGCTCGAAGTAGGCATTTCCCGAGTTCAATTAGAGATTAATCAGTGTAGCGCAAGAAAAGTTGGTTAAAGCAGAAAACCTGCAAACATTTCTAAAATATGCTACATGTTTATTGATGCTCGGTTGTGTTTTGTTGCACTAAGTTTACACAAATGGTACTTTCAAGTGCGATATTGGGGAGATGGTTCCATCGTGGTAATGAACTAGTAATCCAGAGCCCAGGCTAATGCCCTGGGAACAAAGCTTCAAATCCCACCACAGCAGCTGGGTGGAATTTAAATTCAGTTAATTAATAAATTCAATTAATTAATACAAATTTGGAATTGAAAGCTAGTCTCAGAATTGGTGCCATGAAACCATCATCGATTGCCGTAAAAATCCATCTGGTTCACCAGTGCCCTTGAAGGAAGGAGATCTGTTGCCCCGACCTGGTCTGGCCGACATGTGATTCCAGACACACAACAATGTGGTTGACTCTTAACTGCCCTCTGAAATGGCCTAGGAAGCCACTCACATGTCAAGGGCAATTAGGGATGGGCAACAAATGCTGGCCTTGCCAGTGACACCAACCTCCCATGAAAGAATTTAAAAAAAACTAAGGTATAACATGCAAATTTATTACCTGCACATGTAGATAGGCTGACAAGTAGATAAGTGAGTGAATTAATATGCCTCCTTTTGAGCATTATAGAAAATATAGGGGGGTACTTAAAAAGTAATTAGGAGAGCGAAGAGGGGACATTAAAAACACTGGCGGACAAGATAAAGGAAAATCCCAAGGCATTTTATGTATATTAAGGGCAAGAGGATCACTCGGGAAAGAGTAAGGCTCATTAGGGACCAAACTGGCAATCTGTGTGTGGAGCCGGAGGACATAGGTGAGGTTTTAAATGATTACTTTTCATCGGTGTTCACTATGGAGAAGGATGATGTAGATGTAGAGATCAGGGAGGGGGATTGTGATATACTTGAACATATTAGCATTGAAAGGGAGGAAGTATTAGCTGTTTTAGCAGGCTTAAAAGTGGATAAATCCCCAGGCCAGATGAGATGTATCCCAGGCTGCTATGTGAGGCAAGGGAGGAGATTGCAGGGACTCTGAAACAAATTTTCAAATCCTCTCTGGCCACAGGAGAGGTAGCAGAGGATTGGAGGACAGTGAATGTGGTACATTATTCAAGAAGGGTAGCAGGGATAAACCAGGTAATTACAGGCCAGTGAGTCTAACATCAGTGGTAGGGAAACTATTGAAAAAATTCTGAGGGACAGGATTAATCTCCACATGGAGAGGCAGGGATTAATCAGGGATAGTCAGCAGGCTTTGTCAGGGGGAGATCGTGTCTAACTAACATGATTGAATTTTTCAGGGTGACAACTAGATATGTCGATGAGGGTAAAGCAGTTGATGTAGTCTACATGGACTTCAGTAAGGCTTTTGATATGGTCCCGCATGGGAGATTGGTTAAGAAGGTAAGAGCCCATGGGATCCAGGGCAATTTGGCAAATTGAATCCAAAATTGGCTTAGTGGCAGGAAGCAGAGTGTAATGGTCGAGGGTTGTTTTTGTGAGTGGAAGCCTGTGACCAGTGGTGTGCCGCAGGGATCGGTGCTGGGACCCTTGCTGTTTGTAGTAGAACAAAGAACAAAGAAAATTACAGCACAGGAACAGGCCCTTCGGCCCTCCAAGCCTGCGCCGATCCAGATCCTCTATCTAAACATGTCGCCTATTTTCTGAGGGTCTGTATCTCCTTGCTTCCTGCCCATTCATGTATCTGTCTAGATACATCTTAAAAGACGCTATCGTGCCCGCGTCTACCACCTCCGCTGGCAACGTGTTCCAGGCACCCACCACCCTCTGCGTAAAGAACTTTCCACGCATATCCCACCTAAACTTTTCCCCTCTCACTTTGAACTCGTGACCCCTAGTAATTGAATCCCCCACTCTGGGAAAAAGCTTCTTGCTATCCAGCCTGTCTATACCTCTCATGATTTTGTACACCTCAATCAGGTCCCCCCTCAACCTCCGTCTTTCTAATTAAAATAATCCTAATCTACTCAACCTCTCTTCATAGCTAGCGCCCTCCATACCAGGCAACATCCTGGTGAACCTCCTCTGCACCCTCTCCAAAGCATCCACATCCTTTTGGTAATGTGGCGACCAGAACTGCACGCAGTATTCCAAATGTGGCCGAACCAAAGTCCTTTGCAACTGTAACATGACCTGCCAACTCTTGTACTCAATACCCCGTCCGATGAAGGAAAGCATGCCGTATGCCTTCTTGACCACTCTATTGACCTGCGTTGCCACCTTCAGGGAACAATGGACCTGAACACCCAAATCTCTCTGTACATCAATTTTCCCCAGGACTTTTCCATTTACTGTATAGTTCATTCTTGAATTGGATCTTCCAAAATGCATCACCTCTCATTTGCCCTGATTGAACTCCATCTGCCATTTCTCTGCCCAACTCTCTAATCTATCTATATTCTGCTGTATTCTCTGACAGTCCCCTTCACTATCTGCTACTCCACCAATCTTAGTGTCGTCTGCAAACTTGCTAATCAGACCACCTATACTTTCCTCCAAATCATTGATGTATATCACAAACAACAGTGGTCCCAGCACGGATCCCTGTGGAACACCACTGGTCACACGTCTCCATTTTGAGAAACTCCCTTCCACTACTACTCTCTCTCTCCTGTTGCCCAGCCAGTTCTTTATCCATCGAGCTAGTACACCTTGGACACCAAGCGACTTCACTTTCTCCATCAGCCTACCATGGGGAACCTTATAAAACGCCTTACTGAAGTCCATGTATATGACATCTACAGCCCTTCCCTCATCAATCAACTTTGTCACTTCCTCAAAGAATTCTATTAAGTTGGTAAGACATGACCTTCCCTGCACAAAACCATGTTGCCTATCACTGATAAGCTCATTTTCTTCCAAATGGGAATAGATCCTATCCCTCAGTATCTGCCCCAGCAGCTTCCCTACCACTGACGTCAGGCTCACCGGTCTATAATTACCTGGATTTTCCCTGCTACCCTTCTTAAACAAGGGGACAACATTAGCAATTCTCCAGTCCTCCGGGACCTCACCCGTGTTTAAGGATGCTGCAAAGATATCTGTTAAGGCCCCAGCTATTTCCTCTCTCGCTTCCCTCAGTAACCTGGGATAGATCCCATCCGGACCTGGGGACTTGTCCACCTTAATGCCTTTTAGAATACCCAACACTTCCTCCCTCCTTATGCCGACTTGACCTAGAATAATCAAACATCTGTCTCTAACCTCAACATCCGTCATGTCCCTCTCCTCGGTGAATATCGATGCAAAGTACTCGTTTAAAATCTCACCCATTTTCTCTGACTCCATGCATAACTTTCCTCCTTTGTCCTTGAGTGGGCCAATCCTTTCTCTAGTTACCCTCTTGCTCCTTATATATGAATAAAGGCTTTGGGATTTTCCTTAACCCTGTTTACTAAAGATATTTCATGACCCCTTTTAGCCCTCTTAATTCCTCGTTTCAGATTGGTCCCACATTCCCGATATTCTTTCAAAGCTTCGTCTTTCTTCAGCCTCCTAGACCTTATGTATGCTTCCTTTTTCCTCTTAGCTAGTCTCACAATTTCACCTGTCATCCATGGTTCCCTAATCTTGCCATTTCTATCCCTCATTTTCACAGGAACATGTCTCTCCTGCACGCTAATCAACCTCTCTTTAAAAGCCTCCCACATATCAAATGTGGATTTACCTTCAAACAGCTGCTCCCAATCTACATTCCCCAGCTCCTGCCGAATTTTGGTATAGTTGGCCTTCCCCCAATTTAGCACTCTTCCTTTAGGACCACTCTCGTCTTTGTCCATGAGTATTCTAAAACTTACAGAATTGTGATCACTATTCCCAAAGTAGTCCCCTACTGAAACTTCAACCACCTGGCCATCTCATTCCCCAACACCAGGTCCAGTATGGCCCCTTCCCGAGTTGGACTATTTACATACTGCTCTAGAAAACCCTCCTGGATGCTCCTTACAAATTCTGCTCCATCTAGACCTCTAACACTAAGTGAATCCCAGTCAATGTTGGGAAAATTAAAATCTCCTATCACCACCACCCTGTTGCTCCTACATCTTTCCATAATCTGTTTACATATTTGTACCTCTATCTCACGCTCGCTGTTGGGAGGCCTGTAGTACAGCCCCAACATTGTTACCGCACCCTTCCTATTTCTGAGTTCTGTCCATATTGCCTCACTGCTCGAGTCCTCCATAGTTCCCTCCTTCAGCACAGCTGTGATATCCTCTTTGACCAGTAATGCAACTCCTCCACCCCTTTTACCTCCCTCTCTATCCCGCCTGAAGCATCGATATCCTGGGATATTTAGTTGCCAATCATGCCCTTCCCTCAACCAAGTCTCAGTAATAGCAATAACATCATACTCCCAGGTACTAATCCAAGCCCTAAGTTCATCTGCCTTACCTACTACACTTCTTGCATTAAAACAAATGCACCTCAGACCACCAGTCCCTTTGCGTACATCATCTGCTCCCTGCCTACTCTTTCCCTTAGTCACGCTGACTTCATTATCTCGTTCCTTACAGGCTTTAGTTACTACCTCCTTACTGTCCACTGACCTCCTCATTTGGTTCCCATCCCCCTGCCACATTAGTTTAAACCCTCCCCAACAGTGTTAGCAAAAGCACCCCCAAGGACATTGGTTCCAGTCCGGCCCAGGTGTAGACCATCCAATTTGTAACAGTCCCACCTCCCCCAGAAGCGGTCCCAATGTCCCAAAAATCTGAACCCCTCCCTCCTGCACCATCTCTCAAGCCACGCATTCATCCTGACTATTCTTTCATTTCTGCTCTGACTATCACGTGCCACTGGTAGCAATCCTGAGATTACTACCTCTGAGGTCCTACTTTTTAACTTGGCTCCTAACTCCCTAAATTCTGCTTGTAGGACCTCATCCCGTTTTTTACCTATATCATTGGTGCCTATGTGCACAATGACAACTGGCTGTTCACCATCCCCCTTCAGAATGTTCTGCAGCCGATCTGAGACATCCCTGACCCGTGCACCTGGGAGGCAACATACCATTCGGGAGTCTCGTTTTCGACCACAGAACCGCCTATCTACTCCCCTTACAATCGAATCCCCTATGACTATGTCTGCGTGGGTTTCCTCCGGGTGCTCCGGTTTCCTCCCACATGCCAAAGACTTGCAGGTTGATAGGTTAATTGGCCATTATAAATTGCCCTTAGTATAGGTAGGTGGTAGGGAAATATATAGGGACAGGTGGGGATGTGATAGGAATATGGGATTAGTGTAGGATTAGTATAAATGGGTGGTTGATGGTCGGCACAGACTCGGTGGGCCGAAGGGCCTGTTTCAGTGCTGTATCTCTAAACTAAACTAAACTAAACTATAGCCCTTCCACTCTTTTTCCCGCCCTTCCGAACAGCAGAGCCAGCCACGGTGCCATGAACCTGGCTACTGCTGCCTTCCCCTGGTGAGCCATCTCCCTCAACAGTATCCAAAATGGTATACCTGTTTTGGAGGGAGATGACCGCAGGGGACACCTGCACTGCCTTCCTGCTCTTTCTCTGCCTTTTGGTCACCCATTCCCTTTCTCCTTCAGCAATCCTAATCTGCGGTGTGACCAATTCGCTAAATGTGCTAGCCACGACCTCCTCAGCATCGCGGATGCTCCAAAGTGAGTCCATCCGCAGCTCCAGAGCCGTCATGCGGTCTAACAAGAGCTGCAGCTGGACACACTTCCAGCACGTGAAGGAGTCAGGGACATCAGCCGTGTCCCTGAGCTCCCACATTGAGCAAGAGGAGCATAACACGGGTCTGAGATCTCCTGCCATTTTTAATCTTAAGCTTAACTTAGATGAATGAAAAGTGAACGAAAAGTTTTTACCAATCTCACGATAAAACAAAAAGAGAAATAGGAAAAGCCTTACCTTATCTACACACCACCGAGTCCTTTTTTTTGGTTAGAGGAGGAGGGCAGGTGGGAGACACTACACGTGTAGTGTCTCGGGTTCAGAAACAGCCCAAATATATAAGTTTTTACTTACCCAGCAGCCCCCTGGTTCGCCGAAAACAAAAGGAAAATTAAGTTTAAGTTGAAACTGACCTTCCCAGCTGATCACTCGCTCAGCACTCTCTGCTTCCGAATAAGCTGCTGCAACGAAAGTGTACATTAATGATTTAGACGTGAATACAGGAGGTATGATCAGTAAGTTCGCAGATTACACAAAAATTGATGGTGTGGTAAATAGTGAGCAGGAAAGCCTTAGATTACAGGACAATATAGATGGCCTGGTAAATGGGCGGAGCAGTGGCAAATGGAATTTAATCCTCCTGAGAAGTGTGAGCTGATGCATTTCGGGAGAACTAACAAGGCAAGGGAATATACAATGGATAGTAGGACCCTAGGAAGTACAGAAGGCCAGAGGGACCTTGGTGTACTTGTCCATAGATCACTGAAGGCAGCAGCATAGGTAGATAAGGTGTTTGGGAAGGCATATGGGATACTTGCCTTTATTAGCCGAGGCACAGAATATAAGAGCAAGGAGGTTATGATGGAGCTGTATAAAACGCTAGTTAGGCCACAGCTGGAGTACTGTGTACATTTCTGGGCATCACACTATAGGAAGGATGTGATGGCACTGGAGAGGGTGCAGAGGAGATTCACCAGGATGTTGCCTGGGCTGGAGCATTTCAGCTATGAAGAAAGAATGGATATGCTAGGGTTGTTTTCCTTAGAGCAGAGAAGGCTGAGGGGGAACATGATTGAAGTATACAAAATTATGAGGGTCATTGATAGGTTAGATAGGAAGAAACATTTTCCCTCAGCGGAGGTGCCAATAACCAGGGGACATAGATTTAAGGTAAGGGGCAGGAGGTTTAGAGGGGATTTGAGAAAATATATTTTCACCAGAGGGTGGTTGGAATCTGGAACACACTACCTGAAGAGATGGTAGAGGCAGGATCCCTCACAACACTTAAAAAGTATTTAGATGAACACTTGAAACGCCATAGCATACAAGGCTACGGGCCAAGTGCTGGAAAATGGGATTAGAATAGATAGGTGCTTGATGGCCGGCACAGCCACGATGGGCTGATGGGCCTGTTTGTGTGCTGTATAACTCTATGACTCTATGACTTTATGACTCTAATAATTTACTATTCCCTATTCTCGTGCTAGCTATCTCCCCCAGTATTCTGTGCACCTTGGTATTCCTCTCTGATACTTGCTCCTGTTTCCCACACCCCTGACAAGTTACCAGTTTTGCTTTCTTCCAATCTGAGCTCCCTCTCAGGTTCCCATCCCCCTGACTATTTAGTTTAAACCCTCCCCAAGAGCACTCGCAAATCTCCCTGTGAAGATATTCGTCCAAGACCTGCTAAGATGCAATCCGTCCATCTTGTCTAGGTCCCACCTGCCCCAGAACCAGTCCTAATGTCTGTTGCCCTCCCTCCTACAACAGTTCTCCAGCCACATGTTCAATTGCTCAGTTCTCCTATTCCTATGCTCACTTGCACGTGGGGCTGGGAGTAATCCTGAGATTACTGCTTTTGAGGTCCTGCTTTTTAATCTCCGTCCTAGCTCCCTAAAATCTGCTTTCAGGACTTCATCCCACTTCTAACCTATGTCATTGATACCAATGTGGACCATGATTTCTGGCTGTTTACCCTCCCCCAGAAGAATTTCCTGCAGCCTCTTCATGACATCCTTGACCCTGTCACCATGGAGGCAACACACCATCCTGGAGTCACATTTACTGCCGCAGAAACACCTGTCTGTTCCCCTAACTGAGTCCCCTATCACTACTGCTCTTCGACTCTTCTTCCTCCCTTCCTGTGAAGCTGAGCCACCTGTGGTGCCACAAACTTGGCTCTGATTGCACTTCTCTGAGGAACCATCACCCTCACCAGTATCCAAAACAGAAAACCAATTAGCGGGTGAGATCATATCAGGGGACTCCTGCACTACCTGCCTTGTTCTCTTGGACTGTCTGGCGGTCACCCATTCCCTATCTTCCTGCATGCTCCTAAACTGCGGTGTGACCACCTCCCTAAACATGCGATCCACATAGTCCTCCGTCTTGCAGCCTCCGCTCAAGTTCTGAAACCCGGAGCACAAGCTTCTGCAGCCGATAACACTTCCTGCAGAGGTGTTTATCTAGGACACATGGTGCATCCATAACTTCCCACATACCACAGGCTGTACATTCCACTCAGCAGAGCTGCCCTGCCATACCTTAACTTTACAGACTATTTATTATGAGTAGAATAGCTGACCAGTTACTCACCAACCAGCTCTTTCCACTGCACCGAAGCCAGGACCAATTACTGGAGGGTTAAAAAAGTAGAAAAATGGAGCACTTCCTCCCCCACTTCACCGAACTCGCCACTCACCAAACTCGAATCTCCACACTCAGCTTGCAATCGGCACACTGGTTTCCCAGTGTTTACTTCTTCAAAGCGATGTGACAGTGTTTTTGTTTTGCCTTATCAAAGTGAACAATTAGGTCTTCTTAAAGTAAATGTTGTAAATCTAGTCCCTTCATGATTGTTCTTTACTATTCTAGCTATTGCAGAGGTTTTATTTTCAACCGGCCAACATTTTTTTTTAAATGGTGCGAAGTGTGGAACCATCGTTGGTTGACTAAATTGCCTCCTCGTCCTGGTGAGGTCTCCTGAGCCACCCTTTTAAACAGTCTCAGGATGTCTTGTCATGCGAAAGGCATCATAAATGTGAAAGCTGTTGTGAGTTATGTGTACATCAACAACAAAACCGAGAGAGGTGCAGAGCACATTCAAGCAATTATCAATTGTTTTCTCTTCCCTCGAGTTTTTGCCAAGAAGAGAACTATTCCCTGCCGACAATCAATGCAGATTACATTGTTAATGCAATGGTTATTGACAATTCAGCCCTACTACTTCACAAGCAGTTACTTTGATTACAATTGCTCTCATATCAGGGTTGTAGCTTTGCCTGTACAGGTTGATGAAGGCTCCCCAGTGCTCCACAGAAATGTTGCAACAAGAGTCATTAAACAATCTATAAAGAATTGCAGTGTTAACAATGCCAACAACATTACAGTTTGGCCAGCGCAGATCCCAAATACATTGCCAGATTTTCCCCTTAGAATGCACCTCAATCTTCCATCAAAGTGAATCACAGTACAAAATAGATCATGGAATTGTTTGTGTTTTCCTCATTCAGACCCGGCTTGACTGAAAACCTTGCACAGACACGTATCGATACAGCATTCCAGATACTAACAGTGGATGGTCTCTGGCTCGCATATCCTTGAAATGGAAGTGTTGAATTTGGAACGTCGGAAACTGTTCTCAGTAACATTCCCGGGTAACCGATATATTATAGAAGGATACAGTTTAGAACGAGTCCACTCAGCCCCCATGCCTGTGCCAGTGTATTGTGCAAGTATATCCTGCCTAAAAACATACACCCACAAATGTCTGCACTCATGTCAAGGCTCTAACTGAATCTCAGCCAACTCGGAAAATGACAAATTGTTAACTTAATTAAGTTAAATTAGGACTGTGATTACTGGTAACATTTCCCTACTGACTTTCCAAACTCAAGGTGTTGCTATCAAGTTATTCAGCTATAAATTAGTCACCATTTGATTTGAATCCTTATCCAGTTACAGCCATTGGTGATACTTGTTGGAATAAACCATCATATAAAGTCAAACTACAGTGTGAGTGAATAAATGAACATCTCGTGACGAATTTGAAAAATGATAAAATATTTCAACAAATCACGATGACCCAAGTGGGCAGAAATTTCAAGACATTGTGTCCCAAGATGGGACAGGTTGGAGTTAAGGATACAGCACTGTACTTCAATACTGCACACTGTGCTCACATTTAGTAAGATTCATTGCAATTGTAATACACTCTCACAATTTCCGTCCTAATATTACGTACAGATGTATTAGAAAAGAGGTTCAGCTGGCTGGTCCCAAAGTCTAGAAAGCAGAATAGAACATTGAGTGGAATTCTCAGAGGTCATGTGACATTTCTGAGACATCGGAGCTTAACAGAGAATTTTTGTTTTATTCATTTGTGGGATGTGGGCGCTGCTGGCTAGGCCAGCATTTATTGCCCATCCCTAATTGCCCTTGAACTGAATGGCTTGTTAGGCCATTTCAGAGGGCAGTTAAGAGTCAACCCCATTGCTGTGGGTCTGGAGTCACATGTAGGCCAGACCAGGTAAGGACGGCAGATTTCCATCCCTAAATGACATTAGTGAGCCAGATGGGTTTTTACAGTAATCAACAATGGTTTCATGGTCACCATTAAATGACCTTTTTAATTCCAGATTTATTAATTGAATTCAAATTTCACCATCTGCTGTGGTGGGATTCGAACCCATGTCCCCAGAGCATTAAAATAAAAGCAAAATACGGCAGGTGCTGGAAATCTGAAAAAAAAACAAAAAATGCTGGAAATACTCAGCAGGTCTGGCAGCATCTGTGGAGAGAGAAGCAGAGTTAACGTTTCAGGTCAGTGGCTCCAGAAGCTGGCTGAGCGAGTCTACCCTGAGACACAGTGCGGCTTTCGAGCAGAGAAATCCATTATTGACATGCTGTTCTCCCTTCGCCGGCGACAGGAGAAATGCCGCAAACAACGGATGCCCGTCTAATTTGCCTTCATAGATCTCACCAAAGCCTTTGGCCTCGTCAGCAGACGTGGTCTCTTCAGATTACTCGAAAAGATCGGATGTCCACCAAAGCTACTAAGTATCATTAGGGCGGCACAGTGGCGCAGTGGTTAGCACCGCACCCTCACAGCTCCAGGGACCCGGGTTCAATTCTGGGTACTGCCTGTGCGGAGTATGCAAGTTCTCCTTCTGACCGCGTGGGTTTTCGCTGGGTGCTCTGGTTTCCTCCCACCGCCAAAGACTTGCAGGTGATAAGTAAACTGGCCGTTGTAAATTGCCCCTAGTGTAGGTAAGTAGGTGGTAGGGAATATGGGATTACTGTAGGGTTAACATCTCTCACTGAAGAGTGTCTGCAGAGTCTCATCGACAGGTTTGCGGCTGCCTGCAATGAATTTGGCCTAACCATCAGCCTCAAGAAAACGAACATCATGGGGCAGGACATCAGAAATGCTCCATCCATCAATATTGGCGACCACGCTCTGGAAGTGGTTCACGAGTTCACCTACCTAGGCTCAACTATCACCAGTAACCTGTCTCTAGATGCAGAAATCAACAAGCGCATTGGAAAGGCATCCGCTGCTATGTCCAGACTGGCCAAGAGAGTGTGGGAAAATGACGCACTGACACGGAACACAAAAGTCCGAGTGTTTCAAGCCTATGTCCTCAGTACCTTGCTCTACGGCAGCGAGGCCTGGACAACGTATGTCAGCCAAGAGCGACATCTCAACACATTCCATCTTCGTTGCTTCCAGAGAATCCTTGGCATCAAGTGGCAGGACCGTATCTCCAACGCAGAAGTCCCTGAGGCAGCCAACATCCCCAGCATATACACCCTACTGAGCCAGCGGCGCTTGAGATGGCTTGGCCATGTGAGCCACATGGAAGATGGCAGGATGCCCAAGGACACATTGTACAGCGAGCCCGTCACTGGTATCAGACCCACCGGCCGTTCATGTCTCCGCTTTAAAGACATCTGCAAATGAAGTCCTGTGACATTGACCACAAGTCGTGGGAGTCAGTTGCCAGCGATCACTAGAGCTGGCCGACAGGCATAAAGGCGGGGCTAAAGAGTGGATAGTCGAAGAGACTTAGCAGTTGGCAGGAAAAAAGACAGAAGCGCAAGGGGAGAGCCAACTGTGTAACAGCCCCGACAACCAATTTTATCTGTAGCACCTGTGGAAGAGTCTGTCACTCTAGAATTGGCCATTTTGCCACACCAGGCGCTGCTTCACAAACCACTGACCACCTCCAGGCGCTTACCCATTGTCTCTCGAGACAAGGAGGCCAAAGAAGAAGAAGACTTTTTTACTTTTTTTGAACAATATTTGGCGAAGTTTGATTTAAAGTTGACACACTAAAGGCGATGTGGAAATCTTGCATTATTAACACCAACACCTGGGAAAACACCAGCCACACACATACCACGATGGCAGGATTTCTGCCACGTCAGTTTAAATGTATTAGAGGCTGTGAGGTTACAAAATCTAGCTGCCTGGCAGACACAGCAACTCATCTCCCTGCTTCATCTGGCTTTACATGCAGAATCTACAGCTGTATACGTATATCCCTGATCATGCCCTTTTCCCATCAGCATACCTAACATAGATTGAGTCTTGCCCATTGATTCGACAGGACCCTCCATCATGTCAAACATATTACCTTAAAAACTGCAATCACATTTAAGAGGTTTCAAAAATGGTTGCAGCTCCAGCTACAAAAATTTGGTTATACAGGACTGTTTCGGGAAAAGAAAATAATTCTGAAGGACATTTTTTTAATCTGCCTCAGGGAGATAGTTAATGTTAATAATGCATATGATTGGGCAATGTCTATGTAACACTGTTCCATCCCTCTTCCCAGCAACTAGTCATCACCAAAAGAAATGTTGAATCAATAAACTGGAAAGTGCATTCGTATTGATCGTAAATGTTGCAATATATGATATCACATAGATAGAAATATGACAAGACTGAGCAACAAAGAAAATGTACGATATCAGAGCAGAATTCAGAAAATCTTCGGAAAAAACTTTGCTAAAGGCTGCAGCTACAACACCGGACACAGGCTCCCTGGGTTCTATATTACGAGATATCCCTTTGTAAAAGATCCTGTTACTTTATCTGAATAGAATATCCTGGGGTCCCGGCCAACATTCCCTCCTCAACTCAAACTGCCAAAACAGCATTTTATTTTTTTAAAAATTTATCGATACAGCACTGAAACAGGCCCTTCGGCCCACCGAGTCTGTGCCGACCATCAACCACCTATTTATACTAATCCTACATTCCGACCACATCCCCACCTTCCCTTACCACCTACCTATACTAGGGGCAATTTATAATGGCCAATTTACCTATCAACCTGCAAGTCTTTGGCTGTGGGAGGAAACCGGAGCACCCGGCGAAAACCCACGCGGTCACAGGGAGAACTTGTAAACTCTGCACAGGCAGTACCCAAAATTGAACCCAGGTCGCTGGAGCTACGAGGCTGCAGTGCTAACCACTGTGCCACTGAGCCGCCCATTTTTTTTAACTTGCTGTTTGTAGGCCATTGCTGTGCAAAACTTGATTCTTTCTTTTATCTATATAACAGCAGTGACTACTCTTCAGCGGAAAACCTTCCTGGCAACTTCACTGAGATTTTGAATTTACCACATGGAACCTTCCCAATTCACGACCTCTACCACCTAGCAGGACAAGGGCAGCAAATGTATGGGAACACCACCACACCATCCTGACTTGGAACTATATTGCCATTCCTTCACTGACGCTGGGTCAAAATCCTGGAACTCCCTTCCTAACAGCACCGTGGGTGTACCTACCCCACATGTACTGCAGCAGTTCAAGAAGGCAGCTCATCACCACCTTCTCAAGGGCAATTAGGGATGGGCAATAAATGATGACCTAGCCAGCAGTGCCCACATCCCATGAACGAATAAAAAACAATGTTGGTTGTATTATCTTCATCTGTCTAGGCCCTCTGCTCTAGAATTCCCTTCTTAAGCCTCTCTGTCTCCACCTCCTCTCTCTCCTCCTTTAAGATGCTCCTTAAAACCAAACTTTTGGTCACCAGTCCTAATATCTCTTTATGTGGCTCAGTGTAAAATTTTGTCTGCCAATCTCTCTTGTGGAGCACTTTGGAATGTGTTACTATGTTAAAGGCACTACATAAATGCAAGTTGTTGTACTGCTTCCAATTATTCCAACCATAGTTTAAAATCTAAACACTGCAATTTCAATATTACAACCTGGGCATGCTTGTGCACCTGGCCAGTTTCCCAGCAGGGAGGCAGCAATGTAGGTCAGTATGTTCCAAACTTGCTTCCCACCTCCAAACACTCCAGATCGGCTGAAAAATCAATGGTGAGGAAACAGGCAGAAAGCTGAGGCCTCCATCAAGTGCTTTGTTCTATGGTTATATTTTTGGTTGTGTTTTGTGATTTGTGTCTTTTTCAAGCTCCTATTCCCTGCTTGATTTCACCTTGATCGGAAAGGTCTTGTATTGCTTGGAATCATGAATCTTCATTGTTTTTCTTGCTCAGTTTAATCTGCATTTCTCTAACCATTTCATCCTGAGTGGTTGGATTAGGCTCTCAATTCCTGGAAGCAATCTTGAAGAACCAACTGCTTTAACTCGAGCTCTGGATTTTCAAGCTTGAAGGGCAGCTAGAGTCACTGCAGAGCATCAGGGAGGATGAGAGTTTCCTGGATTGTATGTTTCAGAAGGTGGTCACTCCACAGACAATGAGAGTTCAGAATAGTAGATGGGTGGCCATGCTGAAGAGTATGAAGAGGCAGGAAGAGCAGGAATCTTCGGGGTGTGTGCCGCTCTCAAACTGGTATTCAGCATTGGAGACTACTGGGAGTGACAACACCTTGAAGGAGTGCAATCAGATGTTTGCCTTTCTGGTGCCAATGTAAAGGACATCACTGAGAGGATGCAGGATATTCTGCATGGAGAAGGGGGTGAGCCAGAGATTGTGGTGCACTTTGGCACCAACAAATTAGAGAGGGCAGGTATTGAAGTCCTATGGTCAGACTTTCAGGAGCTAGGGAGGAAGTTACAATGTAGGACCTAGAAGGTAGCAATCTCTGTATAATGCCCAGTGCCTCACACTAGCGATAGTAGAAATAGGAAGACAGGGAGGATCAATGCATGGCTTGAGGCATGGTGCAGGGGGGAGGACTTCAGATTCTTGGGACATTGGGACCTGTTCGGGGGCAGATGGCACCTATTCAAAAGAGACGGGTCGCACCTCAACTGCAGTAGGGCAAATGTGCTCACAAGGAGGTTCATTAATGTAGTTGGGGAGGGTTTAAACTAACTAGGAATGGGCACCAGAATATATAGAAGTAGAAAAGAGGACTAAAATGCTTAAAGAAATGAGAGTGTTAAATAGAACTAGAGAAGGAAGTAGTACCATTTTAGTTAGGGGTAGACTAAGAAGGACTATGAGGAGTACTAAGACAGGTTTAGAATGCTTGTATGTGGTGAATAAGGTTGGTGAGCTACAAACACAAATAGCTGTGTGGGAATATGATGTTGTAGTCAGAAGCAGCCAGAAGCACTGCACAAAGAACAGCCTGGCGCTGCGCAAATGACTACTGGCAACACCTATGCAGTCATATTCAGCTGGCCTCAGACACCAGAAACATCAGAGGAATGTATGATGGCATTTAGAGAGCTTTTGGGCCAACCATCAAGAAGATCGCCCCCCTCAAATCTAAATCAGGGGACATAATCACTGACCAACGCAAGCAAATGGACCGCTGGGTTGAGCACTACCTAGAACTGTACTCCAGGGAGAATGTTGTCACTGAGACTGCCCTCAATGCAGCCCATCCTCTACCAGTCATGGATGAGCTGGACATACAGCCAACAAAATCAGAACTCAGTGATGCCATTGATTCTCTAGCCAGCGGAAAAGCCCCTGGGAAGGACAGCATTACCCCTGAAATAATCAAGAGTGCCAAGCCTGCTATACTCTCAGCACTACATGAACTGCTTTGCCTGTGCTGGGACGAGGGAGCAGTACCCCAGGACATGCGCGATGCCAAAATCATCACCCTCTATAAAAACAAAGGTGACCGCGGTGACTGCAACAACTACCGTAGAATCTCCCTGCTCAGCATAGTCGGGAAAGTCTTTGCTCGAGTCGCTTTAAACAGGCTCCAGAAGCTGGCCGAGCGTGTCTACCCTGAGGCACAGTGTGGCTTTCGTGCAAAGAGATCGACCATTGACATGCTGTTCTCCCTTCGTCAGATACAGGAGAAATGCCACGAACAACAGATGCCCCTCTACATTGCTTTCATTGATCTCACCAAAGCCTTTGACCTCGTCAGCAGACGTGGTCCCTTCAGACTACTAGATAAAATTGGATGTCCACCAAAGCTACTAAGTATCATCACCTCATTCCATGACAATATGAAAGGCACAATTCAACGTAGTGACAGCTCATCAGACCCCTTTCCTATCCTGAGTGGCGTGAAACAGGGCTGTGTTCTTGCACCCACACTCTTTGGGATTTTCTTCTCCCTGCTGTTCTCACATGCGTTCAAGTCTTCTGAAGAAGGAAATTTCCTCTACACAAGATCAGATGGCAGGTTGTTCAACCTTGCCCGTCTAAGAGCGAAGTCCAAAGTATGGAAAGTCCTCATCAGGGAACTCCTCTTTGCTGACGATGCTGCATTAACATCTCACACTGAAGAGTGTCTGCAGAGTCTCATCGACAGGTTTGCGGCTGCCTGCAATGAATTTGGCCTAACCATCAGCCTCAAGAAAACGAACATCATGGAACAGGACGTCAGAAATGCTCCATCCATCAATATTGGCGACCACGCTCTGGAAGTGATTCAAGAGTTCACCTACCTAGGCTCAACTATCACCAGTAATCTGTCTCTAGATGCTGAAATCAACAAGCGCATGGGAAAGGCTTCCACTGCTATGTCCAGACTGGCCAAGAGAGTGTGGGAAAATGGCGCACCGATACGGAACACAAAAGTCCGAGTGTATCAAGCCTGTGTCCTCAGTACCTTGCTCGATGGCAGCGAGGCCTGGACAACGTATGTCAGCCAAGAGCGACGTCTCAATTCATTCCATCTTCGTTGCCTCCGGAGAATACTTGGCATCAGGTGGCAGGACCGTATCTCCAACACAGAAGTCCTCGAGGCGGCCAACATCCCCAGCTTATACACACTACTGAGTCAGCGGCGCTTGAGATGGCTTGGCCATGTGAGCCGCATGGAAGATGGCAGGATCCCCAAAGACACATTGTACAGCGAGCTCGCCACTGGTGTCAGACCCACCAGCCTTCCATGTCTCCACTTTAAAGACGTCTGCAAACGCGACATGAAGTCCTGTGACATTGATCACAAGTCGTGGGAGTCAGTTGCCAGCGTTCGCCAGAGCTGGCGGGCAGCCATAAAGGCGGGGCTAAAGTGTGGCAAGTCGAAGAGACTTAGCAGTTGGCAGGAAAAAAGACAGAGGCGCAAGGGGAGAGCCAACTGTGTAACAGCCCCGACAAACAAATTTTTCTGCAGCACCTGTCACTCTAGAGTTGGCCTGTATAGCCACTCCAGGCTGCTCCACACACCACTGACCACCTCCAGGCGCTTACCCATTGTCTCTCGAGATAAGGAGGCCAAAGAAGAGTAATAACGGAATCGTGGCTTAAAAGTGGTGAGGACTTGGTGCTTAATATTTAAGGATACAACGTTTTCAGAAAAGATAGGAAAGGAAAAAAGAGAGGTGGGTGGCAGTACTGATTAGGGAAGACATTGTAGTGTTGGAAAGGGAGATGTCCTAGAAGAGGCAAGGACAGAACCCATTTGGTTCGAGTTGAGAGGAAAAAAGGGGAAGATCACCCTACTGAGTGTATTCTATAGGCCTCCAAATAGGGAGAGAGATGGAGGAGCAAACCCATAGGGAAATCACAGAGATGTGCAAAAACGATAGAATGATGATATTAGGGGAATATACCAAAACATTGATTGGGATAATGTTAGAGTAAAGGGTAAGAAAGTGGAGGAATTTCTGAAAAGTGTTTAGGAGAACTTTCAGTATCTTCTTGGTCAAACTGGGAAGGAGGCATTGCTGGATCTGGTGCTGGGGAATGAGGGAGGCCAAGTCGACCATATGTCTGTGCAGGAGCACTTGGGCAAGAGTGATCATTGTATCATAAGGTTTAGATTAGTAATGGAGAAGAGCAAGGAACAATCTCAAGTAGAAATAAAGACAGAAAGTGCTGGAAATACCCAGCAGGTCTGGCAGCAACTGTGAAGAGAGAAGCAGAGTTAACATTTCAGGCTATGACCTTTCATCAGAACGGGCAAAGGTTAGAAATGTGATAGGTTTGAAGCAAGTAAAGTGAGGGTGCAGGGGCAGGGCAAGAGAACAAAAAGGAAGGTGTACGATAGGACAGAGGGCCATAGAGATTAACTGACAAGGAGATCATGGGACAAAGGCAAAGGGAGTGTGCTAATGGTGTCATGAAAAGCAAATCATTTGTGCAGAGAGTGTTAATGACAGAATAATGAACAGCTCTGTCCAAAAGCACAAACATCAAAAAACAAGTTTAAGGCAGGCACATGGTAAAAAAAAATAATAATAATAAAAACGAGCCAGTCATGCTCTGAAATAATTGAACTCAATGTTCAGTCTGGACGGCTGTGGAGTGTCTAATTGGAAAATGAGGTGCTGTTCCTCGAGCTTGCTTTGATGTTCACTAGAACATTGCAGCAGGCGAAGGACAGAGATGTAGGCATGGGAGCAGGCTGGAGTGTTGAAATGGCCAGCAACCAGAAGCTCGGGGTCATGCTTGCAGACTGAGCGGAGGTGTTCTGCAAAGCAGTCACCTAATCTGTGTTTGGTCTCCCCAGTGTAGAGCAGACCACATTATGAGCAGTGAATACAGTATACTACATTGAAAGAAGTACAAGTAAATCACTGCTTCACCTGAAAGGAGCGTTTGGGGCCTTGGATGGTGAGGAGAGAGGAGGTAAAAGGGAAGGTATTACACCTCCTGCACTTGCATGGGAAGGTGTTTTTTTTTACCATGTGCCTGCCTTAAACTTGTTTTTTTTTGCTTAAAATCTATTACATTTCTAACCTTTGCCAGTTCTGATGAAAAGTCACAGACCTGAAACATTAACTCTGCTTCTTTCTCCACAGATGCTACCAAACCTGCTGAGTATTTCCAGCACTTTCTGTTTTTATTTCCAATTTCTAGCATCCGCAGTATTTTGCTTTTAATCTAAAGTAGAGCTTCCAAATTGGAAGAGGGCTAACTTCAATGAGATGAGAAGGAATCTAGTCAAGATAAAATTGAATCAAAGATTCATGGAATCACAGAGTCATAGAGTTATACAGCACAGAAACAGGCCTTTTGGCCTACTGGCCATCAAGCCTAATCCCATTTTCCAGCACTTGGCCCGTAGGCTTGTATGCTATGGCATTTCAAGTGCTCATCTAAAGTCTTCTTAAATGTTATGAGGGTTCCTACCTCTACCAACCCTTCAGGCAGTGTGTTCCAACCACCCTCTGGGTGAAAATTGTTTTCCTCAAATCCCCTCTAAACCCCTGCCCCTTACCTTAAATCTATGCCCCCTGGTTATTGACACCTCTGCTAAGGGAAAAAGTTTCTTCCTATCTACCCTATCTATGCCCCTCATAATTTTGTATACCTCAATCAGGTCTCCGCTCAGCGTTCTCTGCTCTAAGGAAAACAACCCTAGCCTTTTCAGTCTCTCTTCATAGCTGAAATGCTCCAGCCCAGGCAACATCCTGGTGAATTTCCTCTGCACCCTCTCCAGTGAAATCACATCCTTCCTATAGTGTTGTGCCCAGAACTGTACACAGTACTCCAGCTGTGGCCTAACTAGCGTTTTATACAGCTCCGTCATAACCTCCCTGCACTTATATTCTATGCCTCAGCTAATAAAGAAAATAAGGAAAAACTGTAACAGAACAATGGGTGACCTTTAAGGAGGAAATATTTCAGGTACAGGCTAGGTACATTCCAACAAGGGTGAAAAGTAGGAAAACCAAAGTCGGAGTTTCTTGGATGACAAGGGAGATAGAGAATATGTTGAAACAAAAGAAAGAGGGTGTATGATGCATGTCAGGTAAATTCTTCAAGCGAGAACCAGGCTAAATATAATGAGTTAAGAGGGGAAATGAAGAGGAAAGTAAGACAAAGAGAGAATATGTGAACAGAATGGCAGTTAACACAAATGGGAACCCCGAAGTCTTCTACTGGCATGTAAATAGTGAGTAGTCAGAGGCTGGGTGGGGCCTATTACGAACAAAGAGTGTAATATATGCTTAAATGTGCAGTATAAGGCTAGAATACTTAATGAGTACTTTGTATCAGTATTTACTAAGGAAGGAGATGCTAACAAAATATCATTAGAAGCGGAGATGGTAGAGGAAATGGAAGGGGTGAAAATTGATAGCAGTATTTTCTGGAAAGGCTGGCTATGCTTCGGGTGGATAAGTCACCTGCTTCTTTTTTTAAATTATTCTTTCACAGGATGTGAGCGTCGCTGGCCTTGAGAAGGTGGTGGTGAGCTGCCTTCTTGAACCGCTGCAGTCCATGTGGTGCAGGTACACCCACAGCGCTGTTCGGAAGGGAGGGCCAGAATTTTGACCCAGATGGCTTGCATCCCAGGTTGTTGAAAGAAGTGGGGGTGGAGATAGCGGAAGGGCTTGCTATAATCTTCCAATCTTCCCTAGATAGGGGAGAGATGCCAGAGGATTGGAGGGTGGCAAATGTGACACCCTTATTCAAGAAAGGATGTAAGGACATTCCTAGTAACTACAGGCTGGTCAGTTTAACATCAGTGGTGGGCAAGGTTTTAGAAACAATAATCAGGCAAAAAATCAACAGGAACATGGAGAGGTTTGAGTTAGTTAAGGAGAGTCAGCACGGATTTGTAAAAGTCAGATCTTGCCTGATTAATTGAATTTTTTGTTAAAGTAACAGAAAAGGTTGATGAAGGGAAAGCAATGGATGTTGTCTCTATGAATTTCAAGAAAGCATTTGAAAAAGTACCACATAAAAGGCTGGTTAACAAAATTGAGGCTCATGGAATTGGAAGGTCAGTATTAGCTTGCTAAAAATATTGGCTTAAGGACAAAAATGAGTGAGACGTGGTAAGCGGCTGTTTTTCAGACTGGAGGATGGTAGACAGTGGTGTTCCTTAAGGTTCAGTGCTAGGACCAATGATTTTTTGATATATATAAATGACTTGGATATTGGAATGCAACATAAAATGTCAACATTTGATGATCAAATCAAACTTGGAGGTGTGGCAACCAGTGAGGATGATGCAAATTGACTGCAACAGGACATCAGTATGTGGCAGATGGAATTTAATATAGAGAAGTATGAGGTGATGCATTTTGGCAAAAGGTATAGGGAGAGGCTATATAGACTAAGTGGCACCATTCCAAACAGTGTACAGGGACAGAGGAACCTGGGCTCCATGTACATCCATCTTTGAAGATGACAGGACAAATTGAGAGAGTATTCAGCAAAGTATATGGGATCTTGGGCTACATAAATAGAGGCATTGAGTACAAAAGCAGGGAAGTTATGCTGAAACTTTATAAAGCTCTGGTTAGGCCACAACTAGAGTACTGTGTCCGGTTCTGGTCACCACACTCTAGGAAGGATGTGAGGGCCCCTGAGGGGGTGCAGAGGAGATTTACCAGAATAGCTGCAGGGATGAGGGATTTTAGCTACTAGGTTATGTTGGAGAAGTTGGGGTTGTTCTCCTTAGAGCAAAGGAGATTGAGGGAAGATTTGATAGAGGTGTACAAGATTATGACAGGTTTGGACATGGTAGATAAAGAAAAGCTGTTCCCATTAGCTGATGGTAGAAGGACTAGGGGACACAGACTTAAGGTTTTCACTAGAGACACAGGCGGGATGCGAGGAAGAACTTTTTTATGCAGCGACTGGTAGTGACCTGGAGCTCACTGCCTATGAGGGTGGTGGAAGTGGAGTTGATGAAAGATTTCAAAAGGAAATTGGATGGGCATTTGAGAGAAATAAACTTGCAGGGATACAGGGATAGAGTGGGGGAATGGGACTGACTGGATTGCTCAACAGAGAGTTAGCATGGACCTGATGGGCTGAACAGCCTCCTTTAATTTGCAACTTCTTCATTGACTGTAAAGTGCTTTGGAACATCCTGAAGTTGTGAAAGGCGCTATAGAAATGCAAGTCTTTCTTCCCACACCTTTCAAATAGAGGGCGGAAATTCTGGAGGGTGCTGGGACCTTGAGGTGGAAGATTTTATTGCTGAACCGTTAACTGTTTCTCTGAACAAAAAACCGTGCAAAAGTCCTGACCCGGCATGGAGTTTGGCTGCAGGGGTCTCATGTGCTGGGAGGAAGTTTGCCAGCTTTTCTCTTGTTTAAAGTTAACCTTTTCAAACATCCATTGGCCATTGAGTTTGATAGTGTTCTTCAGTCTCATGGCGGCAGCTGTTTGAATTGGGAAGGGTTGGGGGAGGGGAGAGGGGAGGGACTGGGGTGAGTGGGGGAGAGAGGTGGGGCAGAGTTTGGGAGAGGAGGCTGGTCAGAGATTGGAGAGGAGAAGGGGCAGGGCAGGGACGAGGAGGGAGGGTGGGGCAGGAACGGGGAGAGCGATAAAGGAAAGGGGAAGGGAAGAGGCCAAGAGTGGGAGAGATGAGGAGAGGGAGAGAGGGCGCAGGGAGAGGGAGAGGGGTTGAGGAGAGTGAGAGAGGCATTTTCTGTCTGTTAACCAATTCTCAATCCATGATAATATATCAGCCCAAATAACTTCTTATGTGGCCCTTTATCAAATGCTTTTTGAAAATCCAAATACACAACATCCACTGGTTGCCCTTTATCTACCTTGCTAGTTACAACCTCAAAATTTGTCAGTAACATTTGCGCCACACAAGTGCCAGACAATGACTATCTAAACAAGAGAGAATCTAACCATCTCCTCCTGACATTCAATGGCATTACGATCACTGAATCCTCCACTATCAACATCCTGGGGGTTACCATTGACCAGAAACTGAACTGGAGTAGCCATATAAATACCGTGGCTACAAGAGAAGGTCAGAGGCTAGGAATCCTGTGGCGAGTAATTCACCTCCTGACTCCCCAAAGCCTGCTCATCATCTATAAGGCACAAGTCAGGATTGTGATGGAATACTCTCCACTTTCATGGATAGGTGCAGCTCCAACAATACTCAAGAAGCTCGACACTATCCAGGACAAAGCAGCCCGCTTGATTGGCAGCCCATCCACCAGCTTCAACATTCACTCTCTCCACCACTGACGCACAGTGGCATCTACAAAATGCACTGAAGCAACACATCAAGGCTCCTTAGACTGCACCTTCCAAACCTGCGACCTCTACCAACGAGAAGGACAAGGGCAACAAGTGCATGGGAACACCACCACCTGCAAGTTCCCCTCCAAGCCACACACCATCCTGACTTGGAACTATATCGCAGTTCCTTCACTGTCACTGGGTCAAAATACTGGAACTCCCGTCCTAACAGCACTGTGGGTGTTCCTACACCAGACTGACTGCAGCGGTTCAAGAAGGCAGCTCACCACCACCTTCTCAAGGGCAATTAGGGATGGGCAATAAATGCTGTCCTAACCAGCGATGCCCACATCCCATGAATGAATAAAAAAAATGATTTGCCTTTTATAAATCTTTGTTGACTCTGCCTAATGATATTATGATTTTCCAAGTGCCTTGCTACTATGTCCCTAATAATAGATTCTAGCATTATCCTGATGCCTGATGTCAGGCTAACTGACCTATAGTTCCCTATTTTCTCTCTCCCTCCTTTTTTGAATAGCAGTCATGTTTGCTACCTTCCAATCCACTGGGACCATTCTATAATCTAGGGAATTCTGGAAGATGAAAACCAGTGCATCCACTATCTCTGCAGCAACCCCTTTTATAACCCTAGGATGTAGGCCATCAGGTCCAGGGATTTGTCAGCTTTTAGTCCCATTAATTTCTCCAGTACTTTTTCTTTACTAATGCTAATTTCTTTAACTTCTGCACTCTCACTAGACCCTTGTTCCCCATTATTTCAGAAATGTGTTTTGTGTCTTCTACCGCAAAGACAAATACAAAGTATTTTTTTAATGTCTACATCATTTCCTGATTCCCCTTTATAACTTCTCCTGTCTCTGCCTCTGAGAAGCCCACATTTACTACTCTCTTCCTTTTACATACAAATAGAAGATTTTATATGTGTTTTGCATGTTATGACCAGGTAGGAACGGTGTCCAGGGATCCCTCTCAGCTTTCACCAGGTCTTATTGTAACAGGGTTTAATTTTAAACACACCGTGTTTTTTTAGCTCCCCCTTGGTGAATCCTTGTTCACTGCTTTCCAATTATAAGGCAAAGAAACCAGCACAAACAGGCTTTTCTTAGGTATAAAGAATAAAGGTTGAAATTTATTAAACTTTTGGTTGACGCCTGCAGATACACAACGTGCCTACGCTAGCATGCATATGTGATACACACATGCAAATAGAGACAGAAAGAGCAGAAGAAAAATAAAGTGGAAAGGTTTGAGGCAATATCTGAAGAGTTTTTGTTACGGTTCTTCGAGCTCACTGTAGAGTCCTTGATTGTGGATAGATCTTGCTTTTCATTGGGGCCCAGTATTCTTCGTAAACCTTAAAATTAAAGCAAAATACTGCAGATGCTGGAAATCTGAAATAAACACAAGAAATGCTGGAAATACTCAGCAGGTCTGGCAGCATCTGTGGAGAGAGAAGCAGAGTTAACGTTTCAGGTCAGTGACCCTTCATCAGAACTGTATCTGGCTGATCTGTCTAACAAGTCATTTCCTCACTCCAACAACAGTTGAAAATCATATTCATGACAAAATTGATGTGCCTCATTCTTGGACAGTGGGGGCCGAGCATGACATCTGACTCTTTATCTCTCATATTCTCTTTCTTCTTCCTTTGTCAATCTCTTGGTCTTCCTTTGCTGAATTCGAAAATCTTCCCACTCCTCAGGCTTACTAACATTTTTTTGGCAACATTATACGCCTCTTCCTTTAATCTAATACTATCTTTAACATCTCTTGGTAGACCACTTTTCCTGGCGGGTTTTTATTTCCAAAGGGAATGTATATTCGCAGTGAATTATGAATTAATTCTTAAAATATTTGCCATTGCTTATCTACCATCATATTTTTAATGTAGTCTCCCAATCTGTAGGATCACTCTTTCCTAGAGGCTTTTTCTACAATGTTACTAATTAACACTTTCTCATTGCACAATATCAAATGTTCCCTAGTTGTTTCCTCAACATATTGATCTATAAAACGATGTTGCAAACATTCCATGAACCTCTGCTCCACACTATTACTGAAAATTTGGGTTGCCCAATCTATATGAAGATTAATTTGTCCCCCATGATTATTGTACTAACCTTGTTACATGCACCGCTAATTTATACTCTACCCTACACTATAACTATTAGGGGCCCATAAACTACTCCCACCATTGTTTTCTGACATTTGTTGTTTCTTAACTCCACCCAAACTGATTCTATGGCTGAAATGTTATGGGGCCTTTGGCGCGGGGTTTGGTGGCAGGAAGTCTGTTAAAAAGGCATGGAAAGGTGCCGGGTAGCATGCCCAAAGCCTTCCTGCTGCCATGCCATTTTGCCAGCAGGAGGAAAGATGGTAGAAGGCCCACCCGCCTGAAGCCCAATTGAGCCACTTAAGGGATCAATTAAGGGCTTCTTCCCATCTCTGTTGGCATTTTGCCAGCTGTGGGACCGGGGGGGGGGCACCTCCACCATGTGGGTAAACCCTGGTGGCCTCCTAGAGAGCTCCGGAGGTGCCCTCCTGTTTAGGTACTCTTCGGCCCACAAAGGCCTCCCCCCCACCCCCGGTGGAAATGGCTGACCCCGCTGCATCACCGCTGCTTGCCCTCAGTGATGTCACACCCCTCCCCCAGCCCTCGCCTGGACCTGCCTGCCTGGGCTTGGTGTCACCTTCACCCCCCCAAGAGCCTCCTTATCTTACTTTGAGTCTGCACATCCATCAACGCTCCTGTTGTGTATTCACAGAGTAAAACCACATGAGGTCATTACTGGGAGCAGCCACATTAAAACTTTCATTTACATCTCCCAACAGAGAGGGCAGCAGAGAGGCTATATAGTAGTATACAAATGCTTAGCTGTCACGATACAATCAGCCAGCTCAATACAATACACTGCACTCCTGCCCCACTTTTAAAAATTACATTAAAATGTAAAATTGCAAGGCAGATGAACTTAGAGATTGGATTTGTACTTGGAACAATGATGTTGTTGCTATCACAGAGACTTGGTTGAGGGAAGGACAGGATTGGCAGCTAAATGTTCAGGGATTTAGAAGCTTCAGGCGGGATAGAGGAGGATGTAAAAGGGATGGGGGAGTTGCATTACTGGTTAAGGAGAATATCACAGCTGTACTGCGGGAGGACACCTCAGAGGGATCATGCAGCGAGGCAATATGGGTGGAGCTCAGGAATAGAAGGGTGCAGTCACGATGTTGGGGATTTAATACAGGCCTCTCAACAGCCAGCGGGAGATAGAGGAGCAGATATGTAGACAGATTTTGGAAAGATGTAAAAGCAACAGGGTTGTAGTGGTGGGTGATTTTTACTTCCCCTATATTGACTGGGACTCACTTAGTGCTAGGGGCTTGGATGGGGCAGAATTTGTAAGGAGCATCCAGGAGGGCTTCTTGAAACAATATGTAGATAGTCCAACTAGGGAAGGGGCCGTACTGGACCTGGTATTGGGGAATGAGCCCGGCCAGGTGGTTGAAGTCTCAGTAGGGGGGCATTTCGGGAACAGTGACCATAATTCTGTAAGTTTTAAGGTACCTGTGGATAAGGATAATAGTAGTCCTCGGGTGAACGTGCTAAATTGGGGGAAGGCTGATTATAACAATATTAGGCAGGAACTGAAGAATTTAGATTGGGGGCAGCTGTTTGAGGGTAAATCAACATCTGACATGTGTGAGTTCTTCAAAAGTCAGTTGATTAGAATCCAGGACCGGCATGTTCCGGTGAGGAAGAAGGATACGTTTGGCTTCTAAATCCTGGAACATTTAGCTGTCAATCCTGTCCTTCCCTCAACCAAGTCTCTGTAATAGCAACAACATCGTAGTGCCAAGTACTAATCCAAGCTCTAAGTTCATCTGCCTTACCTGTTATACTTCTCGCATTGAAACAAATGCACTTTAGACCACCAGTCCCACTGTGCTCCACAACATCTCCCTGCCTGCTCTTCCTCTTAGTCTTACTGGCCTTATTTACTAGTTCCCCCTCATTTATTTCACTTGCTGTCTTACTGCTCTGGTTCCCACCCCCCTGCCACACTAGTTTAAACCCTCCCGAGTGACGCTAGCAAACCTCGCAGCCAGGATATTTGTGCCCCTCCAGTTTAGATGCAACCCGTCCTTCTTGTACAGGTCCCATCTGTCCCTGAAGAGATCCCAATGGTCCAGATATCTGAAACCCTCCCTTCTACACCAGCTGTTCAGCATCATCTTCCCATTTCTAGCCTCACTGGCATGTGGCACAGGGAGTAATCCCGAGATTACAACCCTAGAGGTCCTGTCTTTTAACTTTCTACCTAACTCCCTAAACTCCCCCTGCAGGACGTCGTCACTCTTCCTGCCTATGTCGTAGGTACCGATGTGTACCACAACCTCTGGCTGTTCACCCTCCCCCTTCAGAATGCCCCCTGTCTGTTCAGAGACATCCTTGACCCTGGCACCAGGGAGGCAACATACCATCCTGGAGTCTTTTTCACGTCCACAGAAGCGCCTATCTGTGCCCCTGACTATAGAGTCCCCTATAACTATTGCTCTTCTGCGCTTTGTCCCTCCCTGCTGAACAACAGTGCCAGCCGTGGTGCTACTGCTCAGGCTGCTGCTGTTTTCCCCTGATCGGCCATCCCCCCCAACAGAATCCAAAACGGTATACTTGTTAGAGAAGGGGATAGCAACAGGGGATTCCTGTACTGACTGCCTGCCCCTTCTAGCAGTCACCCATCTATCTGCCTGCACCTTGGGTGTAACCACTTCTCTAAAACTCCTGTCTATGACACTTTCTGCCACCTGCAAGCTCCTAAGTGCATCCAGTTGCTGCTCCAACCGATCCATGCGGTCTGTGAGGAGCTGCAACTAGGTACACTTCCTGCAGATGTAGTCGTCTGGAACGCTGGAAGCGTCACGGACCTCCCACATCTCACAGGTGAAGCACTTCACCCCTCTAACTGACAATTCTAGCACTATTTAATAAATAAAAATAAATACTTATTATATCCTTACTAAATTGTTATAATTCACGATATGGTTCCCAGTGCTAGATTCCTACTATAAATATTAAATGCTAACTAAATACAGTAATCTCCTCCCTCTGGTTTAGTTACTCTACTTATTAATTAGTTAATTAGGGTTTTAATCAATTTTTATCAATGTTTTATTTTCAAATTCATTACAAATTCCCTACCAGCCAATCAGGTTACAGCTTTCCTGTGATGTCACTTTTCAGTTTTTTTTTACCAGAGGTAAGTTTTTTATACTTACCGGTCTGGAACTCCGCCCTCCGAGTCTTCTCCGTGAATGTAGCCCTCACAACATTTAAGAAGTATTTAGATGAACAACTGAAATGCCATAGCATACAAGGCTACGGGCCAAATGCTGGAAAATGGGATTAGAATAGATAGGCTTGATGGCCGGCATGGACGCGATGGGCCGAAGGGCCTGTTTCTGTGCTGTATAACTCTATGACTCTATGACTTTGACAGTGCAGCACTCCCTCAGTTCTGTACTGGAGTTTCCTGGGAATATGCTCCCACGTCAAAGAGTGGGGCTGGAAGTCACAACCTTTTAACTTAGAACTGACAGTGCTACCACTGAACCAAGCCGACACAAAGCCCAGATGTCTTCTGCATAATCGCTGTCTCTGCCTTATTTAAATGTAATGATTGGAAAATCTTGCCTGAATTTCTAATATGTGCAGAGCAGATACATTTTCCATCCATGTCTCTCACCTCGTAAGCCTTGTATACTACTATAAGATAATAAGATAAAGCAGATTCGGAAGCCCATTTGGAATATCTGAGTTAATTTATCCAGAAAGATTTTACAGTCCATTTCATCCTCCAATCCTCCCAAAATCATTCCAATTTTTAATTAAAGGAAATTATTCCAGGGTTTTTGCCTCCTCTACTACATCCAAAGTAAATTCTACGTGTTGATTCCTTTTCCTAATATTATTCTTAAATTTGTTTTTTATTAATTTGAACCCATGTCCTTTTATCCTATGCTCACAATTTGCTTTGAAGTAATATTCAAGAATTACCATTCCAATATCATTCACTATTTTATGTTTTCAATTGGCAAAACTTATTCTTATGTAATTATATAAAAATAATAAACTTGTTTTAGTTTGTCTGACAGAACATAACCGCTTGCCATTCTGTCCTACACTCCAGGATAGAACCTCCGCTTTCTGCAGTCACCTGTCTATCTTAAGGTATTAATGGATATGGGCAAAGGTGGGTGTATGGAGTTAGGTCACAGTTCAGCCATGATCTCATTGAGTGGTGAAACAACTCGAGGGGCTCAACGACTTACAACCATTCCTCTGTTAATCTTTGCCGCAGCACCCTCTTCAAGACTCTCTCACTGTGTCTGTGTCCCCAAAAAACGGTATCTCTTTTACTCTACCTCTCACAAAACAAATAGTAATCAAAAGGTTTTCGGCACAGTGAGTTAGAGGTGTTGTCTAATTACACACATAAGCTAACAAATCATTTATTGTTTACTCTCTAGGATAAGCAACTTCTGATTAGCATTTAAATTAGCTTTTATTATTAAACTTCAGCATAACTCTCTGTTGACTTATACTCCATCATTGTGGCTGTGCATCCCAGGAATTCTACTTGCTTTTCTAAATTGCTTTTCAACAAACTGCTGTCTCCCGAGAACCTTTAAAAGTTTCCTTACACTCATTCTATTCTGTCATTGTGATCCTATTCTGCATGTATTTTCTCAATATAGAATTATTTAAAAAATTTATGAATAGAAATAGAATCATGGAGCCATTACGGTGCAGAAGGAGGCCATTCAGCCCATTGAGTCCATGCCAGCTCTCTGTGGAGCAATCCAATCAGTCCCATTCCACCACTCGATCCCCATAGCCCTGAAAGCTTATTTCCCTCAAGTGCCCATCCAATTTCCTTTTGAAATCATTCATCGTCTCTGCTTTCACCACCCTCGTGGGCAGCGAGTTCCAGGTCATTACCACTTGCTGGGTAAAATAGTTCTTTCTCACATTCCCCCTGCATCTCTTGGCCAAAACCTTCAATCTGTGTCCCCTAGTCCTTGTACCATCAGTTAATGGGAACAGCTTTTCTTTGTCTACCTTATCAAAACCTGTCATAATCGGATGACCTCTATTAAATCTCCCCCCAACCTTCTTTGTTTCAAGGAGAACAACCCCAGCTTTTCCAACCTAACCTTGTAGCTAAAATCCCTCATTATTGGAACCATTCTGGTAAATCTCCTCTGCACCTTTTCAAGGACCCTCACATCCTTCCTAAAGTGTGGTGATCAGAACTGGGCACAATACTCCAGTTGTGGCCCAACCAGAGCTTTATAAAATACTCAATCTTTTCTAATTTGAGAGATTACCCATAACCCTTTGCAATTTTCTCTATTCTTCCCCGATCCTAAATGCACAACAGACTAGCCTTGAAATATCTGCAGCTGAGTACCGCACACACAATAATTTGGCTGAAGGCACTAAAGTATCTAACATCCCATGCACTGTGTTTAATGTCCTTATGAGCATTCCATAGGTCCACCTCTGTGATATAGAAAATGCTTCTACACCTCTGTGTTAATGGACATACTTTTACACTACAGGAGAAAAAGTGCTTTAAGGTGTCTGCTGTAGGTTGTCCAACTCTCTGAAGACTATAGCACTGGAGATGTGCCTCCACGAGATCCTTCAAATCCAGTAGCAGCGCCCTCTCCCAAGCCAACGTGCCCAGCACCCCGGGCACTAATCACCCAAAACCAGCTTCGCTGGGTGGGACATGTCGTTCACATGCCTGACACCAGACTCCTGAAGCAGCTGTTCCACTCCGAACTTGGTCACAGTGGGAGACTCCCAGGAGGACAGCGGAAATGCTTTAGAGACATCCTCAAAGCATCTCTGAAGTGTTCAAACATCCTTGTCAACTCGTGGGAGTCCCTGGTTTGTGACTGTCCCAGATGGAGAAAGCTCTTTTTGCGAAGGCATGTATACCTCAAGGGTCTTCATCGGGAATATGCGGAGGCAAAGTTGAGGCGTTGGAGGGAGTGCACAAACCTCCAAATAACTCATCTACCTGACCCTTCAAGCACCACCTGCCCCTCACGGCAGAGTCTGCAGATCACGCATTGGACTTATCAGCCATCTCAGAACCCGTCGAACTGGAGTGGAAGCAAATCATCCTCGATCCCGAGGGACTGCCGAAGAAGGTTTGTGGGATCTTGCTATGCGCAAACTGGCTGCCATGTTTGTTACATTACAACAGTGACTACTGTTCAGAAGGTACTTCATTGGTTGTTAAGTGCTTTGAGACATCCTGAGGTCATGAAAGGCGCTATAGAAATGCAAGTTTTCCTTTAGCGAGCCATTTAACAACACAGGCAGATGGCAGTTTGTGATTAATGATGTGATGATGTCAATCAGGGAATTGGGACTGAGTTTCTCTCTCTCCCGGTGAAAACGCTGCCGATTTTGATCCAGGAGCTGCATGAAGTGATGGCTGTGGTTGGTTCCAAATCTTGTAAAGAGTCAATTATTTATAAGGACGTCTTTTTAAACCGAACAGGTTCAACACTTTGGTTTGAGTGGAGCAACAACCCAGATCACGTTAAGAATCAAACATCTATAACTTATATTTACAAGGACTGTCTTCACTAGATTGGTTCCTGGGATGAGGGGATTGTCCCATGATGAGAGGCTGAATAAATTGTGTCTATACTCTCTGAAGTTTAGAAGAATGCGAGGTAATCTCATTGAAACATACAAGATTCTGAAAGGAAATAAAAACAAGAAATGCTGGAAATACTCAGCAGGTCTGGCAGCATCTGTGGAGAGAGAAGCAGAGTTAACGTTTCAGGTCAGTGACCCTTCATCAGAACTGGCAAAGGTGAGAAATGTAAAAGGTTTTAAGCAAATAAAGCGGGGGTGGGGCAAGAGATAACAAAGGTGAAGGTGTTGGAACAAAGGCAAACGGTATGTTAACGGTGTGTTGAAAGACAAAGCGTTGGTGCAGGGAGGGTGTTAATGGACAGAAAAATGAACAGACCTGGCCCAAAGCTCAAACATGAAAAAAACACAGTGGGCAGGCACATGGTAAGAAAATTGAATGATGAAACAAACAAAAAGAAAATAAAAAGAAAAAAGAAAAAGTAACTGAAAATAAAAAGGGGGGCCCGTCATGCTCTGAAATTATTGAACTCAATGTTCAGTCTGGCAGGCTGTAGTGTGCCTAATCGGTAAATGAGATGCTGTTCCTCGAGTTTGCGTTGATGTTCATTGGAACACTGCAGCAATCCCAGGACAGAGATGTGGGCATGAGAGCAAGTGGATATGCTGAAGTGGACAGCAACCGGAAGCTCGGGGTCATGCTTTCGGACAGAGCGGAGGTCTTCCGCAAAGCGGTCACCCAGTCTGCGCTTGGTCTCCCAATGTACAGGAGACCACATAGTGAGCAGCGAATACAGTATACTAAATTGAAACAAGTACAAGTAAATAACTGCTTCACCTGAAAGGAGTGTTTGGGGTCTTGGATAATGAGGAGAGAGGAGGTAAAAGTACAGGTATTACACCTCCTGCGATTGCAGGGGAAGGTGCTGTGGGAAGGGGATGAGGTATTGGGGGTAATGCAGGAGTGGACCAGGCTGTCACGGAGGGAACGATCCCTTCGGAATGCTGACAGGGGAAGGGAGGGGAAGATGCGTTTGGTAGCGGCATCATGCTGGACGTGGCGGAATTGGAGGGGAATGATGCTTTGGATGTGCAGGCTGGTGAGGTGGAAAGTGAGGACAAGGGGAACCCTGTCACGGTTCTGGGAGGGAGGGGAAGGGGTGAGGGTAGAGGTGCGGGAAATGGGCCGGACACGGTTGAGGGCCCTGTCAACCACAGTGCGGGGAATCCTCGGTTGAGCAAAAAAGAAGAAATAGCAGAAGTGCTGTTGTGAAAGGTTGCATCATCAGAGCAGATGCGTCGGAGACGGAGAAACTGGGAGAATGGAATGGAGTCCTTACAGGAGGCAGGGTGTGAAGAAGTGTAGTTGAGGTAGCTGTTGGAGTCGGTGGGCTTATAATGAATATTAGTAGACAGCCTATCCCCAGAGATGGAGACAGAGAAGTCGAGGAAGGGAAGGGAAGTGTCGGAGATGGACCATTTAAAGGTGAGAAAAGGGTGGATTTTGGAAGCAAAGTTGATAAAGTTTTCCAGTTCTGGGCGGGAGCAGTAAACGGCAGTAATACAGTCAGCAATGTACCGGAAAAAGAGTTGGGGGAGGGGGCCTGAGTAGGACTGGAACAAGGAATGTTCGACATATCCCACAAAAAGACCGGCATAACTAGGACCCATGCGGGTAACCATAACCCAGGCCCCCTCCCCCAGCTGCTGACAAAATCCCAAACACAGCACTGGGAAAGACAACTAGTTTATCAATCTCTGATGGTTTTAGCTGAGGGAGGAATGTTGGCCAAGACACTGGAAAACTATAAAATAAAAACAAAATATTGCAGATGCTGGAAGTCTGAAATAAAAACAGAAAGAACTGAAAATACTCAACAGGACTGGCTGCATCTGTGGAGAAAGAAACAGAGTTCTTCTCTCTCCACAGATGCTGCCAGACCTGCTGAGTATTTCCAGCACTTCCATATTTTATTACTGGGAAACATCCCCTGCTTTTACCTGGAAGCATAGGAAATACAGAAGCAGAAAAGGCTGTGGTGAGGAAGTACTGCACTGTTGGAGTGCTGCAGTGTCAGAGAAGCAGTATTGAGGGAGTGCTGCTCTGTCAGAGGGGTAGTACTGAGGAAGGAGAGCATTGTTAGAGTGCTGCACTGTCAGAGGGTCAGTGCTGAGGAAGCACTGCACTGTCAGAGTGCTGCACTGTTGGAGGGTCAGTACTGAGGGAGTGCTGCACTGTTAGAGCACAGAAGGCTGAGGGGGGACCTGACTGAGGTATACAAAATTATGAGGGACATTGATAGGATAGATAGGAAGAGACTTTTTCCCTAGCGGAGGGATCAATAACCAGGGGGCATAGATTTAAGGTAAGGGGCAGGAGGTTTAGAGAGGATTTGAGGAAAAGAATTTTCACCAAGAGAGTGGTTGCAATCTGGAACACACTACCTGAAGGGGCGGTAGAGGCAGGAACCCTCATAACATTTAAGAAATATTTAGATGAGCACTTAAATTGCCATATCATACAAGGCTATGGGCCAAGTGCTGGAAAATGGGATTAGAATAGATAGGTGATTGATGGCTGGCACAGACATGATGGGCCGAAGGGCCTGTTTCTGTGCCGTATAACTCTATGACTCTACGTTGGAGGATCAGTGCTGAGGAAGCACTGCACTGTCAGAGTGCTGCATTGTCGGAGGGTCAGTACTGAAGGAGAGCTTCACTGTCGGAGGATCAGTACTGAGGAAGCGCTGGACTGTGACAGGGACAGTACTGAGGGAGTACTGTCAGAGGATTTCTACAACAATAGAGTCATAGAGTCATAGAGTCGTACAGCATAGAAACAGGCCCTTCAGCCCACCGTGTCCATGCCGACCATAATGCCTATCTATACTAATCCCTGACATCTTCGTGGCCACTTTTACTGATAATTAGCTTTTTTACTTCCAAATTTTGTAATCTTAATTCAAATTCTGAAACTGCCATGGTGGTATATGCATTCTCAAGAATACTAATCTTGGCCCCTAGATTACTGGTCTCGTAACATAACCACTACACTGCTCTATTATCTCATAGCAACGGAGTCTGCATAAAAATGGACTTGCCAGTGTTGCCAATATCTAGAAAGCAAATTTTTAAAAAATGTTACGCTTTTTCTAACAGCGTGCATTATTTTTCTCTTTTTTTGCACCAATTTTCTGCCCTTTTTATTTTTTTTATCGTGTACTCTTCCGCAGATGCAAGCAGTCCTAAAATACCTCACCCAAAGGGCTATTCGACAGTATCTCATTGCTGATTCAATAACCTTTGCTGGAAATGAAAGTCTGATCACAACTGAGCTCAATTATGTTGGACCAGGAGTTACAGACTTCACTGATTTTTCCCGTCCTAAACCAATTGTAGCATTCTATACTGCCACCTAGTTGAGTTCAGCAAACTTACTACAGACTGGGATTCAAGCCACGAGCCTTCAAGCACTGTACAAAGCAGCTACTCAGTCATAAGGAGAGCCCATGTACTTAGTTTTAAAACAGTTCGGAAGTAAGCTGCCTGATCCCGAAGTCTCCTATTCTAGCCCCCCATCTCCTGTGTCGATGGCAAATGTAATGATGGCTCTCCCTTGCCTAGCACCAGACAGTGCACTCTGCAGTTTAAATGAAAGTTGAGGCAAGGTAATACAACAGCTGGTTTGCTTGGTGTAAAATTAAATTTATATCTTCATATTTTTGTATAAAATATATCAATAATAAGAAAGTTGTGATTTGCCCTTTCTCATGGTGATGTTGAAAAATACCATTTCTTCAGTTAGCGAAGGGGAGAATGTGCACCATTCAGTGACATACTGAAGTACTATTTTCTTTTATGTAACATATATTGGAGACAAAGGGCTGAATTTGTGCATTGGGGGCAGGAAACAGGAGCCGGGACTATTTCCGAGGCCCAAACCTGCCACTGAGGGGAAGCAGTCACTTGGGATTTGGACCAGGTTCCCTGTCCAATTAAGGGTGGCAGACAGACTTTTGAAGTTTGAGGGCCAATCAGAGACCTTCGTGCTTCTGAGGAGCAGCCAGCTGCAGTAAAGGGTAACTGAGAGGATGTGTCAGTATGGAGGTACCCTCTCACCAACTTTTTAAAAAATTCAAGTGAAATAATAGGACAAAAAACAGCCAGGACACTACTGTGGGGAGGGTGAGGAATGGCAGTGGGGACGGATATCACTCTTCAGGGTGGCTTTTGGCTGTACCTGCACCCAGGCAGGCAGCGATGGATGTAGGCCTGCGTGGAGCACTGGCACCCTGGGCTACTGCTGGTTGGTGCCTCCAGGTAGTTGAGCTGCAACCCCCTGCCTCACCCCGCCCCCCCAATCATTTCGGGAAACTCAAGGCCAACTGGAAAATCCCAGTCTGCCACCTTTAGCTGTCATTAACAGTTGTCTTAATGATCCTAATTGGCTGCCCGCCTAATGGGTGCGGGCAGTTTTGCTGGGCCCCAAATCCGCCTCCCCCAAAATGACCAGAGCCAGGGTCAGTGTTGGGAATCCGGCAGACTGGCCCATGTCAGTGTCGCCAGGCCCCGTCCGCCCCCGTTTCCGACCTCGATGGGGCCAAAAAATCCTGCCCAAAGTTTGTAACACTCTCTTTTAAAACTCATTGCCACTTATGTCTCCAGGAGTACTAGTGTAGCATATAGAGACATCAAACTATCAAATATTTCCTCCAACTTGGGACATATCCCAATGAAAAGTCTTATCTCATCTCAGGTATATTTTTTATTGTCCAGCTGAATTTCCATGGGACACTGTAGCTGGCTTCAGCATGTATGGCGAGGGAAGAGAAACGTTAGCCAGTCTTCTCAACAACTAATAACTTGCATTTATATAGCGTCTTTAAATACTAAAATATCGCAATGATCTCATTGCTGATCACAGACCGGAGGCTCGGGCTGGAAAGTGCACATCAGTCGAAGAGCGAATTGGGTTGGCTTTGCTGCCTTCAATGGTTGACACTAACAATCTAGGCCCATCTATGAAGTGTGGCCACTTGGAAGAAGTATCTGAGGGTTCCCAGCAGTCGGCACACCGTACCTCAGCAAACGTTACACTTTCAGGAAAGAGACAGAGAAAAAATTGTGGAACTGGGGAAGGTAAATGAAGTATACCCAGAAGATCAGCAACCTGCCTGTCATATTCCCTTTATTTGGATCAAGGGTAGTCTTTAGTTATATAAAGAAAATCATGCAGAAAAGATTGACTTTTAGTGGGGACTATTTTTATTGAGTATACTCATGGGAAGATAGAAGCAGCCTCTTTCAATGGCCTGGATTTTGCAATGCCAATAAGGACAGCACATTCATCGTTCACCTTTATTGGGTGTTGCAGCAACTTCAGGAACATGTGCACTGAGGTGCGTAAATCCAAAAGTTGCGGTGGGCCAACCAACGCTACACCAAGGTCTCACAACATCGATTGCCGAGCTTTGGAGTTAAACGGCAGGTAGAGAACAAGTGTGTATTTGAGTGAATTGCCCACTAACTCCAAATTATTCACAGCTAAATGTTTTCGACCTGGTATTTCCAGGCATTAAGGGCCCTCCTCTCATTTCATGAATGCTTAATAAGGAGGCTGGCACCGGAAAGGAATTTTTAAATGTTAAAATGGATTCAAGTAAATGATTTTTTTTACAGAACATTAATCTGATACCTTAAATATTTAAAAAATATTTATCAGACTTTTTCATTGTTTTAATGTTGATTTTTTTAAACAAATCAGATAAATCTTGTTAAAAGGTTAACATGAAAGCCTTTAAAAAGTCTGATAAATCTTGTTAAAAAGTAATTTACATTCAAATCTGATAAATCTTGTTGAAAAGTAAAATCTATGCTTTTTTTAGCCTGATTTATCAGACTAAATGCTTAATTGTATATCACTTTTTAAAATGATTTATCTGATTCTTAAAATGTGCATGTAAATGGTTCTGATCAAATTTATTGAACTTTTAAAAAAATGTTTACATTTTTAATTTTGTAATATGAATCGTGTGCAATAAATCTGATTTAATCCTTTGTACCAATGCCTTTTCACTGAGGCAGCCTGGTTTATACAGACTTTGTGGTGCAGTGACCAAAACTGATGGCTGCTTTCACCCACACTGCACAGCACTGCTGGGCCTCGCTGAGGCCAATGACAGAAGGGAACCCTCCCTCCTTCAAACTGAAATCCCCAGCATGGAGTTCACAGTACTTCGGTGCGTAGGTTGATTCACAGTCAGCGGCGAGCGCCATCACTGTGCCACTGACCGGGACATGTAGCCCAATGTTTCCTTTCGCATGTTCCCCCCTTCCTCTGACATTTTGTCATCCCAGGGGAGGAGGTATCAAAACCTTCTGTTTTATTTAAATATAGCATTTGAAAGGGTGGCTCCGATGAGGGAGTGCTGTAATTTTTCAGGCTTTACCTAGATACTTTTAGTACTGTGTGCCAAACGCCACTCTTATAAATGAACCCTCAATCTCTATGACTGCAGGTAAATTTACACTTAAAGTAACAGATAATGTAGCAAAGCCATGTTACTGTATTTAGCACACTGGATACGAAGTGAGTCCTGACTCCATCCTCTCCCTCCTACTGTCTGAGGCTGAACCAGACTCAATCTTGGTTTCATATTCAACCCTGAGCTGTGACTTGTGTTTCTGGCCCCATATCCTCTCGATCACCAAAACTACCTTCTTCCCTCCATAATATTGCCCGTCTCTTCAGTCATCAGGCAGCTGAACAAACGAACTAGGAACAGGAGTAGGCCAAAGACTTGCAGGTTGATAGGTAAATTGGCCATTATAAATTGCCCCTAGTATAGGTAGGTGGTAGGAGAATATAGAGACAGGTGGGGATGTGGTAGGAATATGGAATTAGTGTAGGATTAGTATAAATGGGTGGTTGATGGTCAGCACAGACTCGGTGGGCCGAAGGGCCTGTTTCAGTGCTGTATCTCTAAACTAAACTAAACATTCAGCCCCTTGAGCCTGCTCCGCCATTCTATAAAATCAAGGCTGATATGTTTGTGGACTCAACTCCACTTTCCTGCCTACCCCCAATATCCTTTGACTCCCTTGTTTGTCAAGAATCTATCTACCTCTGCCTTAAAAACATTCAATGACCCTGCCTCCACTGCTCTCCAGGGAAGAGAGTTCCACAGAGTCACGGCCCTCCAAGAGAAAAAATTTCTTCTCATCTCTGTCTTAAGTGGGAGATCCCTTATTTGTAAACTGTGTCCCCTGGTTCTAGTCTCTCCCACAAGCATCCACCCTGTCAAGTCCCTTCAGAACCTTATAGGTTTCAATAAGATCACCCCTCATCCTTCTAAACTCCAATGAATACAGACCCAACCTGGCCAACCTTTCCTTATCAGATAACCCACTCATTCCAGGAATCAGTCAAGTGAACCTTCTCTGAACTGCTTCCAAAGCAATTATATCCTTTCTTAAGTAAGGAGACCAAAACTGTGCACAATATTCTAGACATGGTCTCACTAATATCCTGTACAAACTCTCAACCATGCCTTTTTCATGTCCAGACTTGATTATTCCAATGCTCTCCCGGCTGGCCTTTCTCCTACCAACCTCGATAAGTGTGAGGTCTTCCAAAACTCTGATGCCTGTCTCCTAATTTCCACCATCTCATTCTCCCATCACCCCTGTGCTCGCTGACCTATATTGGCTTCTAGTCCGCAATTCCGCAAATTTTCAATTGTCATCCTTGTGCACAATGCCCTCCCTATCTCTGTAACCTTCTCCAAGTCTATGCACACCTCCAATTCTGGCCTCTTGCTCATCCCCATCACTTCACCATTGGCGGCTGTGCCTTCACCAACAACAATAACTTGCATTTCTATGGTGTCTTTCATGTGGTAAAACATCCTAAGTTGGTTCATAGGAGGGTTATCAAACAAAATTTGACACCGTGTTACATAAGGAGATATTAGGACAGGTGACCAAAAGCTCGGTGAAAGAGGTAGGTTTTAAGGAATGTGTTAAAGGAGGAGAGAGTTGGAGAAGTTTAGGGAGGGGTTTTAGAGCTTAGGGCCTTGGTAGCCGAAGGCACAGCTGCCAATGGTGGAATGATTAAAATCAGGGATACTCAAGAGGACAGAATTGGAGGAGTGTAGAGATCCTGGGGTTGTAGGGCTGGAGAAGAATACAAAGATAGCGAGGGGTGAGTCTCTGTATTTGAAAATAAAAATGAAGGTCTTAAATTTGAGGCATTGCTTAACTGGGAGCCAATGTAGGTTAGTGATCACACGAGTGATGGGTGAATGGGACCCAGTGCGATTTAGGACATGGGCAGCAGATGTTTGGATGACCTCAAGTTTAAGGAGGGTAGGCCATGGGAGGCCAACTGGGGCTGAATTTTATGGGCCATCTAGGGCTGGGAACAGAGTCGGGGTGGGGGGGGGGGGGGTGCATAAAATTACATCAAAAGGCAGGAGGCAGAGTGCCAATTGCCTTCTCGATGCCTTCCGGGGGGGGGGTGCGGTGGGTGTAGGTAGTGCCGCTGTGTCTCCTCCATGGGCAATCTGTGGCCCATGTAGGGTCCCCAGTGGCAAAGGCCACTCTACGGCATCACCAGTCCCCTGCCCTCAGAAACCCATTGCCCTATCTTGCCAAGGCCTGCCTGAATGGCTCAACAAACCCACCCCCACTTACCTCATCTCTGAGGCTCTAGTCCCAGGTCTGCTTCGGGTCCCAGGTCTGCTGCAATACCAGCAGTGGCCACTGCTTTTGGTGGCACTAATGGGACTGCAGAGCTTCCGGCCTTCTGATTGGCCAGCAGCTCTTGGAGGCAGTATCCCCATCCTTAAAGGGATGGGGAGCCTAACACTTGACGATTAATTGCCCGAGCATGGCTGACATGATTTTCCCCTTGCCTTTTGGGCCTTGCGTCGGGACCCCCGCCAGATGCATAAAATCCAACCCGAGGAATAGCACAATTGTTTCCTGAATTATCCCGAAGTACAATACACTAGCCCATTTAGACACGTTGTCAAATACTTTAGCATGACTTGATAGATTTCAGGACAAAGCAAATAGTACGAGTTAAATCATATCTAATTAATTTGTACTTAAAATGTATTTGATGTCTTTGAAGTGACATTTTGGATTCCACACAGCAATGTATATCCTCTTACGCCTGAGGGAAACAAGCCAGAATTACACTAATTCAAAGTGACTTGGCACATCATCTAGATTGATATTAAAGAAATGGAAACTTTCTACAGTTCGAGTTGTGACTTAGCTGCTATTTGTTGCACTCCCACCATCTCACATTTTGCCTATTTAACAGTCATTAACTAAGAAAGTCATACCCAAAATCCAGTCGGAATTAAAGTGTTCTAAGTTTTAAACCCATGGTTTACTTCAAAGGTCTCTTCTGCAGTGCAAAATCTGATGTGAATGTGATTTTGCTATTTATGTTGAGATTGTTTGATATGCATGGAAACAACCAGGTGATAGATGCCAGGCAATGTTTTTACCTTCTTATTAACATTCCAAGGAAACGTCTTTGTGACTCCATGATTTTAATATTATGGAAATCTGTTCTTTACTCTTTTGATCTTAATTGAATATCAGTTTTGTCTTCAAAGGAATTAGAGATAGAAGTCATGAGAATCTTTCAGTGTTTATAATTTTTGGTTGAGTGGTGGATATATTTTCAGATGCATTGAACTTCACAAGGCTTTGGATGATGGGACAATTGGATCTTTCAGGGCTGAGTTCCATAGTTTTTATAAGGTAAAGGTATCAAGGGATATGAAGCTATGATGATTAAATAGAGTTGAGGTAATTGAGCAGGCTAAAAAGGACTGAAAGTTTTTTTCCTGTTCCTATGTTCCTAATATTTTGGGCCTCATGTATTCTATGTGTAATACAACAGACTGAAAGACATACCTCAAGACTGCAAACTGTTTATCAAGGGATAAGAGAGGGTTTATTCTTAGTCAGCCTAAGTTGCTGGAATAAAAAGCTAGTGTCAGTAGTAATGATCTTGTAAATACCAGATTGTTGTAAAAACCGAACTGGTTCACTCATGTCCTTTAGGGAAGGAAATCTGCCATGCTTACTCAGCCTGGCCTGTATGTGATCCAGATTTACAGCAATGTAGACTCTTAATTACTCTGTGAAATGGCCTGGCAAGCCACCGAGGTCTAATCAAGAAGGTGGCTCACCACCACCTTCTCAAGAGTAATTAGGGATGGACAATAAATGCTTGGTTTACCAATGTCATCCACGATCCTGTGAATGAATAAAAAAAATGTACTATTGTGTCAGGAAACTTGAAGAAAAGCTAGAAGAAGGTTTGCAAGACTGAGAAAGGTTGCTCCGAGATCCTTGACTTATTTTTGTTTTTATTTTTGGAGTATGGGTGACACTGACACAGCAATATTTATTGTCCATTCCTAGTTACCCTGAGGGCATCAAGTCAACTGTACAGTGAGGATGGAGTCACGTGTAGGCCAGGCTAGGTTAAAGTTTCAGGTCTATCGCTGAAGAGCATCAGTGACCCAGTGGGACTTTATGACAATCCAGCAGCTTTCATAGTCATTTCTTGTGGCTGCCCGTAAACTGCCATATCTTGTAAAATTTAATTTCACAATCACTAGGCCACCGTGCCTTATACTCTTGTTCTACTGTGTAATGTTTGCCCACACCTCTGCTTCCATGCATCAAATTGTAAATCAATTTACTCTGTATGGAGTGAGATATTTTTGGCCTTTTGGATTGACATGAGACTGTGAAAATAATACCTATGTTGAATCCATGCCTGTATGATGTTATTGCTAAATATGATGGGAGTGAAATTGATCTCCAGCAATAGAAAAGAACAGGTGAAACCAAATTGACAGCCCCTTTGTACACCAAGCATGATTTCTGGCATGACCGATCTGATGAGAACTGAATTTATTCTAAATAAACTTCATTTAATCTTAATAAGATTATCTCAATGGTGATGGGGCATTTGATGCCCATTGTAGCAATCCTACTCTTGCTTTAGCTAGAATCAATTAATTTAACACAGACTGGAAATCAAACCCATGACCTTCAGGATCTGGGTCCCAGCAGCTGCTTTCATTGCAACAGCACTGGGCAGCGGAGGGTAAAATTATTAACGAAATTATACTTTTTCTCTCGTCAAAAATAAAATGGAATCTCAAAATGCTACTTTCACTAATACAAAAGCAAATTAGAAATCAAAATTTTTTCAAAAAATGCTGGAAATGCTCAACAGGTCAGTCAGCATCTGTGGGGACAGAAATAGCGTTAATGGTTATATTTTCGCTGTAAGGGTAGGCAACGGAAGTCAGGACCATTTCCGTGTTCCAAACACACATCCAGGGTCACTGGAGAGGTGGGAAACAGTCATCGGTCCTGAGTTTCACTTTTCAATTGACTTGGAGGTTTGGCGGCCAGTTTACAGGAATAGAGGCAGGACTGCTCAAGTCTAGGCCTGACTTAAACAGACCATGGCAGCCATTACTGTGGCTGCCATTTGAGTGCTCCAACCTCAGCTCTGAAGACACTCTGAGGAAATTAGAATTACTGAGGGAGAGCCAGAGGCCTGGAACCTGGGGCAGGGCAACCCCTCAATTCACTGAAGCAGACCTGGAGGTCCTCCTGGAGGCTGTGAGGGAGAGGGACGGAGGTCCTCCCTCCTGGAGGGTGGCAGAAGGAGATTAAGATTAAGAAGGCCTGGCTGGCCATAGCTGACAAGGTCAGCGGA
The DNA here is from genome assembly GCF_036365525.1 of Heterodontus francisci. NCBI lineage: Eukaryota > Metazoa > Chordata > Chondrichthyes > Heterodontiformes > Heterodontidae > Heterodontus > Heterodontus francisci. The sequence continues at coordinate 107,963,962 of NC_090382.1, forward strand.
AGAAGTGTGGTCCTCAGAAGTTGGATCCAGTGTCACTTTTACCTTGAATTCATAGTTTACCAATACAGAATATAAATAATTGCGGAGGCTAAAATTCTAGATACTGTGCATTTGAATTGTCTTTGTGCTTCTATATGGGTACATCTAGACGAAGCAAATTCCTTGTACAAATTACAATTGGAAGCAGATGGTTATTGTAGAGGGGACAGGCAGGTGATGACAGGACTGCACTGGGGCAGTGTACGTATTAATGATGAGCAGGAATTGCCTGATTGCAGAATGGGAGTCCAGATATAAGTTAATGGCCAGCGGGCAGGCTTGCTGTCGAACTCTCAAAGCTGGAGAGTCAATGGTAGGCCCTTGAGCACTGCAGAAGCAACAGACTGCCTTTTCAGGTAAGTAAGAGAGGGATGCCTCAAGTTGGAGATACCCTCTCTCTCCAACTTTTTTCACTTTAAAATAAAAGATGCCCCGAGCAGCCAGGCCACCATTGTGGAGGGGGAAGATGTTTCAGGAAGCTGACAGAATGAGCAGTAATGTACAATTTCAGCCTAAATTTCCTTCTTCCCACATTGTCACTACAGTTGAAGGGAAATTGAGTGGTTCTCCTATGAACTAAGTACTAGAACTCTCCTGAGCATATTGCCCTGGTGTACAACTGGAAGGTTATTTAATTCCACGTGTTATGAAACAAGAAACTTTTCGGTGCTGCCAAACTCCAGAATCCACCACCCAAGTTCTGCCAAAGCCCTGGTCCAGAGCAAAGCAACATATCACTGTTGCTACACCTCACTATCTTGGTCCATTGCTACTAAAAAAGATGGTACACTTTGTATACAGTCTTGCAGTATATACTCAACTTTAAAATTGGTAAGGGATAAAAATTAAATACATAGAGGAATATATATGTAAACTAAAAGGCATTTATTTATATTTTTCACTGAGTAATCTTCAAAGCACCAGTAAAAATCCTGGATCAGCATTTCACAAAAACTGAACTTATTCAGTCAAACTGTTCTCATTACTACCAGGATGTTGCCTGGTCTGGAGGGCATTAGCTATGAGGAGATGTTGGATAAACTCAGATTGTTTTCACCGGAACGACGGAGGTGGAGGGGCGACATGATAGAGGTTTACAAAGTTATGAGCGGCATGGATAGAGTGGATAGTCAGAAGCTTTTTCCCAGGGTGGAAGAGTCAGTTACTAGGGGACATAGGTTTAAGGTGAGAGGGGCAAAGTTTAGAGGGGATGTGCGAGGCAAGTTCTTTACACAGAGGGTGGTGAGTGCCTGGAACTTGCTGCCGGGGGAGATGGTGGAAGCAGGTACGATAGAGACGTTTAAGAGGCATCTTGACAAATACATGAATAGGATGGGAATAGAGGGATACGGTCCCTGGAAGTGCAGAAGGTTTCAGTTTAGGTAGGCATCAAGATCGGCGCAGGCTTGGAGGGCCGAATGACCTGTTCCTGTGCTGTACTGTTCTTTGCTCTTTGTTCTCATTAACTGATGGTACAAGGTCTAGGGGACACAGATTGAAGGTTTTTGGGCAAGAGATGCAGGAGGAATGTGAGGAAGAACTTTTATGCAGCAAGTGGTAATGACCTGGAACTCGCTGCCCACGAGGGTGGTAGAAGTGGCAAACAATGAATGATTTCAAAAGGAAATTGGATGGGCACTTCATGGAAATAAACTTGCAGGGCTGTGGGGATCGAGGGAGGAGCGGGGCTGATTGTGTTGCTCCATGGAGAGCCGGCATGGACTTGATGGGCTGAATAGCCTCCTTCTGTGTCGTAAATGACTCTATGACTAACAGTGACCAGAATGCTCTCCTCTATTCACGGTATTAATTCACTATTGTTACAAAATAGCACCATCTCCAGCTGACAATGGGCAAAGCTAATGGGAATTCTGAATTATAGGTGCTTTTCTTAAAATGAAATTTATTTGCTTTTTCTGTAGTTACCCAGCAATTGGATCTCTATCAGCTACAATGTCTATTGGCTCATCTGAACGAGAAACATATGAGGCTGAAATTCCAACAATCTCCGCCCCATAACTCCAGTGGGACAGTGGCTGAGGCGCCAGGGTAAGGGTGGAAAAGGTCACCTCCACCGTCTCCCAAGAGGTTCTGCCAGCAAACCCACCAGGGTTTCAGCAGAAGACCCATGGAACCCCTCAAGGAATTTCATCCAAGGATGAAATTATTTGATATTTTCTGTTCTGTAGCAACATTACATAAGATGATCTGTCTGCATATTTAAAACCGAAAGCTAAATTTCATATTCAGTGACCTCTGTTGCAGTATTTTCAACTTTAATTGCTTCACGTTGCAGAACATGTTTAAAAATAAAATGAGATTACAAAGTACTTTGTTAATTAATAAAACTGTAAATGTGTTGTGACTTATAGGACACAATGGCAAAACTGTGATAGGAATGCCTTTTTGGATGGCTCCAGGAAGTTAGGAGGTGGATTACTCGTCATGGAATTCTCAGCCTGCTCTTGGAACCACAATATTCCCTTGACTCTATGACTCTATGAATACATAAGATTAAGGGGTGAGCTATTTGAGGTGTCATGCAGGCGCCCACCTGCCAAGGATGAGGCATATTAATTTTGTCATATGAACGTTGATTTTTAAACGGTTGCTCGATGAAGAAAGGACTTGTTAAAAAATCACCAGACACTAGTCTGGAAGGACATTTGCATACTAACAGACAGTGCTTGTGGAGACAAAGGGCTATTCCCTGGCCCACTTAACCCACAATGGATTTTGATCACCAGACATTGAAGGTGTAAGGAAGAGCATTCCAGAGACTGCTAAGGTGATACAATCCACAAAAGCCAGGACTGGTTGAACCAGCTGGTCACATGACTGACTGGCTGGTCCAGGGTTTTTTGAACTAGCCAGAGAGAGAGTTTTAACACAGAAAGATTGTTTGCTCCTGGAATGAGAAGATCGCTCCTGTATGCTCCCATCTCTTTCACACAAGCCTCTGGACCCACTGAAGACACATGAACCTCAAGAGAGAAAAGTCTCCTACATCAAACAAGGGGTTTAAGAAGAATACAGGGCCCCAACGAAAAGCAAGGCCTATCTACAATCAAGGACTCTAGAGCAAACTCGAAGAACCGTAACCAAAACCATCCTCAGATATTGCCTCAAAATTTTCCACTTTATTTCTTCTGCTCTTTTCTGTCTCTATCTGCATGTGTATATCGTGCATGCATGCTAGCATGGGTGCGTCGCGTATCTGTCGACGTTAACGCGAATTAGAGTTTAAGTTTAATAAGTTCAATCTTTTTTCTTTAAACATAAGAAAACCTGTTTGGCTGGTTTCTTTGCCTTATAATTGGATAGCAGTAAACAAGGATTCACTAAGGGGGAGCTAAAAAAAAAATGGTGTGTTTAAAATAAAACCTTGTTATGGTAAGACCAGGGGAAGGCTGAGAGGGAAACCTAGAGCCCTTTCTCACCTGGTCGTAACAGAGGTGTTTATGATTAAATGAGTTGGGGTGGGAGAGTTCAGAACAAGGGTGCATAACCTAAAGGTTAGAGCAAGGCTGAAGAGTAGTGGAAATCTGGGGCTCTCTTTCCCCCAGAAAGCTGATGAGGCTCAGGGTCAATTGAAAATCTTAAAACAAAGATTGACAAATTGTTGCTGGGTAAAGGATACAAAGGCTTATGGAACCAAGGTGGGTAAATGAAGTTAAGATACAGCTCACCTGTGATCTAATTGAATGGTTTACTTACAGTATTTATGTGGCCGCTCCGGTTCAGTTTCCAGTCAATGGTAACCCCCAGCAAATGTGCCTCAACATGTCGGAGTTCCCTGAGGCAGTGCGGGATCATGGGCTGAGAATGGAGGAATTCATCCAGCTCATGTGCACCAACGTGGCTCAGGTCTTTGAGTACATGTGCTCCTCCGTTGAGAGAGTGGCCAACCTCGTGGAGAACCACTCGGAATGCATGCAGTAACTGTGACTGACGTTCACAGGATGCATGCCACACTATGTAGCCTTGACAGGTCAAGTGGCGCTGATGTCACAGGGCTGTCTGGAGTGGATGCCAGTTGCGCCCCAGCTGGTGCCCGCCCCTCCCCCTCTGTAGTGTCAACCAAGGACTGAGGATATCAACGAGGAGGATGAGGTTGCTATCCCTCATAGGACACCACCATCATCATTGGCCTTCTTGGACCCTCTGACAGAGGGAGCCTCTGTGCAACAGGACCCAGTGTTGGAGGCTGCTTTGCAATGATGTAGGTGCAGCAGCCTCTGGACATGCCCCCATGAGCGCTTACACGATGGGGAAGACAGCACGTGCATCTCAGTCGCAGGCAAAGACAAGTGAGCAGGCTGCCTCCACCTCCTCCGAGGCCGCAAGGAGAGCACAGCGTAGAACTGCTGAGCACAGAAACCACCACAACACACAGATCACTGAGTGAGTCACTGAGGTTTCTTCTTCCTGTAACTGTGCAGTTTTCCTGTATGAGCACAATGTAAATAATGATTCTTTGAAGCCAGACATGTGAGTCTCCTTTTATTAATGGTGAGACAAAAGAAGAGGCTTGAGCTGGTGAAGAAGAGCCAGGGTTTGTCAAGGGTGATGGTGAAATGTCATCCTTTATTGGCGGTAAGTGTTTACATGTTCCAGGCTGCGTCTTCAATGGATGTGTTAGCACAGGCAGCTCAGAGTGAGTTCCAGACCATGCTGTTCATCCTGTGTCAGAGGGGCTCACTTAAAACATGCCTGAATCAGGTAATCCCTGACGTTTATTATACCCTGATGAGATCCTCGAGCCCTGCGTTGGGCCCAGCCATCTCCCTGTGCAGCAGGGGCACCTCAGCATTCTACATCTTCTCCCTCCCCCTGCTTTTCCTCCTTATCTTCCATGTCCTGCTGCTCCTCTTCCTCCAATGAGTTGTGTCCTTCCAGGGCCTCACCATCCTCAGGGTCCACACCTCTCTGGAGGGCCATGCAATGGAGAGCACAGCAGACCACCACAATGACTGAGACCCTCGCAGGCACTGGAACCGCATCATCAGAAGCCCAATGGCCTACTCAATGAACGTGCTATTGAGCAGATGGTTCGGGTTGTATTGCCTCTGTGCTTCTGTCTAAGGCGCTTGTGGAGGGGTGAGTAGCCATCTCTTCAAGGGATACCCCTTGTCCCCTAGAATTCATCCACAGAGTTTGGGGGTGGTGTGAAGAGCTGCAGAACTCTGAAATGCTGGAGGATGAAGGAGTCGGGATGAAGCTGCCAGGGAAGCGAGTGCACACATGGAGGAGATTTTCTTGTGGTCAGAGACCAGCTGAACATTGAGGGAGTGGAAGCCCATCATGTTGATGAATCTGACTGGCCTATCACTGGGTGCCTTGATGGCCACATGGGTGCAGTCGATGATCCCCTGCGCCTGGGTGAATCCAGAAATGACGGCGAAACCCAGTGCCCTCTGTGCCTGTGAGGCCATGTCTGTATGGAATTGAATGTATCATCCAGCTCGAATAAATAGAGCATCAGTGACCTGAGAGATGCAGTGGTGTGCAGCCGTTTGCGAGATTCCACCAAGATTCACAGCTGATCCTTGAAAGGAGCCAGAAGTGAAGAAGTTCAGGGCCACAGTGATGGCTACTGGTGGGGTATGGCGAGCAGTGCTGAAAGATGTGAGGTCTTCCACAACGAGGGCACAGATCTCTGTGACCATCTGCCTGGAGGGTCACTGTCACCTGAGGCACTAGTTCGCGGTCATCTTCTTTGGCGGTAGATCCTAAGCTGAGGGTATGGCCTCCGTGTCCTTCCTCCCCTTCGTCCCTCTCCTCTGCTCTCCTGAAGCTGGGGGTCTGCGCTTCCTAATCGTTGCCACTGGCCCAAATACTGAGAGTCATGTCCGCATGGCCAGCTACAACCTTCCTTGTGCTCAGGTGTCCCCTCAGTTGTGCTTGGTAGCCTTACTCCCTCCTCTTATGCCCCACGGTGCCAGGAGGGTGATGACCTCCCTGCACTACCCAAGAACTTACTGCCTACTCTCCCCAGCACTGAGCTGATGGCACCTGTCTCCCAATGAGTGGGTCCCCCTCTGTACCATTCATCCTTTGAAAATCACAACATTCCCCTTAACAAGCTCTCAGTATGCTCTTCAACAGTCATAATTGGCCTTTATAATGGGTTGAGTGGGATCTCAGGGCCTCCCCCTCCACCTCTCGCCCCACCCCCGCTGTCAAACTGGCTGGCACCAGGAATGGTGCGGGGAACCAGCATGTTGGCTGGTGCTGGTTTTCTCATCCCCCGCCCTGCTCCCTCTCCACCCCCAGCGGGACCCGAAAATTCAGCCCAACTTTTCAGATCAATGACCTTACACAAGAGCTGTAAAAGGTTCGCAATCTAACACCTTTTAAGCAACCAGTGCCATTTTCACTATTCTGTTTTTGAAATGTCTTTTCAGTTCAAGGTTTTATTTTTTAAAACGTTAATGATGTCACAATCTTGTCTGTTGGCAAAACTGCTCTTTTTGATGCAAATGTGACAGTATTTCGGGGATTAGATGTTGTGTGACATTAGGTCCAAGGATGTTTTATGGTATGTGCTCAGTAAGTTGCTCTTAGCTGCAGTGATAGAGCAGTGTTACAATGAAAACTCTCAAGAGGTCTAGCAGCATCTGTGGAGAGAGTAAGGTAGAGTTAACGCTTCATGTCCTCGGCCCTACGTTGTAGACCTCAGATGTTAAATGCTTTCTCTCGCGACAGATGCTGCCTGACCTCCTCAGTGTTTTCAGCATTTTCTGTTTTTATTTCAGATTTCCAGTACCTGCAGTACTTATTTCGATTGTTACGATTGGCTTGTGTGTCTTTGGACGAGAAAGGAAATTAACAATTAGCACTCCAGGTCACCACCATCCAGTGATCACTGCTGGAAGTGCACATATGTGGCTGTTGAGTGAGATTAAAAAAAGACTTGCATTTATATAGCAACATTCACGACATCCCAAAGCAGGTTACAGCCAATGAAGCACTTTTGAAGTGTAGTCACTGTTGTAATGTAGGAAATTTGGCAGCCAATTTGTGCACAGCAAGATCCCACAATCAGCAATGTGATAATGGCTAGCTAATCAGTTTTTGTGATGCCATTTGAGGGATAAGCATTTTCCAGGGCATAGGGGACTCCCTTCTTCGAAATAGTGCCAAAGGATTTTTTTACATTTTTAAAAATTCTTTCACGTGAATGTCACTGGCAAGGCTGTCATTTGTTGCCCATCATTAATTGCCCTGGGAGAGCAGACAGGGCTTCAATTTAATGTCTCATCTGAAAGACAGCACCTCCAACAGTGCAGGACTCTCTGAGTGCTGCACTGGGAGTGACAACTTACGCTCAAATCTCAGGAATGGAAATGTGAACCCACAACCTTCTGACTCAGAGGTGACAGTGCTACCAACTGAGCCATGGCTGACACAGATCAGAATCAGCCCTGCTGCTATGTGTTGCTATCCACTAGGGTCAGTTTCTCTTATGAGGAACAGTCTGATTTTCACCTTAACAAAAGTAAGGCAAAGAAAGAAAAACAAAACGTAAGTTGGAAGATGGGAAAAAATACAGCCAATTTGAAATATTAAGATCACATTGCAGCATAAAGTTGTAAAATAAGATTCTATGCTCTGTATTAGCATAAATCTACTCTGAATTGTGCAGGCACTGTATCTACCCAATACGGTGGCACTTGTTTGCATGAAATTCCCATTGAAGATGCACCAATAAAGCAAAAATTAAGGATGTTTTCATCATTCATTTCAACAGGGATGTGAGTTAGCCTGCTTGTGAAGAAGACACTGAGACTAGGATGCATTGGTGGAGATTGTTTATTGCTTGTCCAGCACTTACTTCTGCACTCCAAACAACACCCACAGCCAGTGCTGACTGGCTCTTCTTTATATATACACACTTGAATACCATTAACTAATTAACATCCAACACCTGGTCATCCTATTATCTTGAACTACCAGGTATTTATCATCCATTAACAGAACTTCAGATCCCAACATGTGTTCCTGAAGTGTTTGCTCTCACTAACCAGGGGAATCGTGTTCAGGAAGTAAGTATAGAGTGCTGCTCTTCACAGCTGCTCTGTCAGTGAGTGCTCTGCCACTCATGGAGGATCTGCAGGAAAAAAGCACAGAAATTATCTTGCAGCCAGGCAAAGACCTACACTTAAGTATTAGTTCCATTGGCTGCAATAATAATCAATATCTAACAATTCTCCTGCGTCATAAAGAATTAGAAAATTTCCCTCTCCGCCAAGTTCCTGGACTAAAGTCCTTGTCAGGATTCCAAAATCCCTGAGATTGGAGTAATAGACTCAGTGCTTGTGAGCAGTTCTAGAGCTACCTTTGAGAATGTTCGGGCTGATTTTAAAATGAATGCATGGAAAATTCCAGAATGTATTCCGTGAGTCAACCCAATTCTGTCAGTGTGGTTAGCATAAAATCAATTGTGTTTAAAGTTCAACAAATGGTACGTTAAATAGTCCATATTCTACATTTACAAAGAATTAAATCACCTTCTCTCTTCTGTGTAAATTGCAGAATCCATATGTGATCTTGAGGAGTTCGTTCTGTCTTAACTTCACCCTCTTGTGGTTAAAAACAGAAAATAACAGAATATAAATTTGACATAAAAGTTGGAATGTTTTCCTTCTCTAGTTGATGAATTTAATAAAAATGGAGGTGGATTTACAGAGTTTTCACTGTATTGTTAAACTGTTATTTTACTTTCCAGTTTCATACACAATGTTCCAGCAGTATGAAGTTATGTAGCACAGATTGTGATGGAATATGCATAAGAATCTCATGTAGATACTTCGCTATTGTAGGAATGGAAAGATGTTGCATGTACACCATGCTTTAGGAAGGATGTCAAGGCCTTGGAGGGGGTGCAGAGGAGTCTTACCGGAAGGGTACCCAGGATGAACATAGGAGTAGGCCATTCGGCCCTTCGAGCCTGCTCTGCCATTCAACTAGATCATGGCTGATCTTCTACCATTGTCCCATACTATTCCCATTTCCTTTGATAAATCTATCGATCGCTGTCTTGAATATATTCAATGACTGAGCCTCCACATCCCTCTGGGGTAGAGACTTCCAAAGATTCGCCACCATCTGAGTGAAGAAATTCCTCCTCATCTCAGTCTTAATTGGCCTACCCATTATTCTGAGACTATGTCCCCTGGTTCTAGACTCCCCAGCCAGGGGTAACATCCTTCTTGCCATTACCCTGTTGAGCCCTGTGAGAATTTTGTATGCTTCAATCAGATCACCTCTCATTCTTCTAAACTCTAGAGAATACAGGCCCAGTCTCCTCAATCTCTCCTCATAAGACAATCCTGCCACCCCAGGGATCAGTCTGGTGAACCTTCATTGCACTCCCTCTATGCCGAGTATATCCTTCCTTAGGTAAGGAGATGAAAACGTGTACACAATACTTCAGGATAAAAACAGAAAGTGCTGGAAATATTCAGCAGGTCTGGCAGTATCATGGAGAGAGAAGCAGAGTTAATGTTTCAGGTCAGTGACCTTTCATCAGAACTTATATCACAATATTCCAGGCGCAGTCTCACCAAGGCTCTATACAATTGCAGCAAGACTTCTTTACTCCTGTACTCAAATCCTCTTGGGTGAGTGAGTTCAGTTATGCGGAGAGGCTGGAGAAGCTGGGATTGTGCTCCTTAGAGCAGAGAACATGCGAAGGAGGTTTAATAGAGATATGCAAAATTGAGGGGTTTTGATGGTGGATAGGGAGAAACTGTTTCTACTAGCAGGAGAGTTAGTAACTAGAGGACACAGATTTAAGCTAATCGGTAAAAAAGCCAGGGAGGAATAGTTCATTTACACGGTAAGTTACGATGATCTGGAATGCATTGTCTGAAAGTGTGGTGGAAGCAGATTCAAAGTAACTTTCAAAATGGAAGCAGCAATATACTTAAAAAGGAATAATTTGCAGGCTAAGGGGAACGAGCTGGGGAGTGGGGTGAATTGGATAGCTGGTTGGCACAGGCACAATGGGCCAAATGGCCTCCTTCTGTGCTCTATGATTCTATAACAGATAATCGACTGGTACAACGTAAAGAGGGTTTTAAGGCTCATTACGAACATCTTCTTGGTTTAAGTTGGCTTACAGAACAACAGTCTCCAGCTGAAAAATAGGTAATTGTAAAGAAGTGCTTTGATGTGATAAGTGAGAACATCTCAAAGCACTTCACTCTACTACGTAAATGCAAGTGTTAACATTTTATTATTGGACTAATTCTACAGTTGCCAAAATGAGTACTTTTGAACTAAAATTTAATCTTCCCATACAAGCATCGAAAAAAAAAGATGACAAAATTAGCAGCATTCCTAAATCCAATGGAATGCAAGATCTATCATACAATATTTAAAATCTCAGATATTAATGCCTTCCATCAAAGGAATTATTTGCTTTGAAGCCTTTGCACCTCTGAGCAACTCACCCAGGAGAAGGCTACCTAGTTACAGACCCCAGAGGCGTCAGCTGGAGAGCCTGAGCACGCAGAGGCAAAAATAAGATCATCAGAGCTAAAGTTACTGTCTCCATTCACTTTGATCTGCTTTCCAAAGTAGTGTTAACGTAATTTAATATTTGTCAGCTTGGTAAGTGAAACCACTTCTGAAACCTTTATTCCATTTAAGAATTTCTATCTCTTTAGGTTGTAGGATATCTTGTCTCTCAAATACAAAAGCACATCTGAGCAGAGGGACTGGGAAAAGCACTAAGTTATGCTAGGGTTACAAATTTTTGTGTGCAGGCAAGCTGCCCCATTGTAGTGGTCAATCTTCATGTATGAGGTAACCTGGTAAGGTTTGAGGATACTTTGGTCATGAGGAGTATTGCAGCCAAGCTTGATTTTTGTCCAGATATGTGTACATCCTAGCAAGGGCTGCAGCAGAGCAATCAGGAGCAGGAACACTGCTTGTGTTTTTGCTTCTGGAGCGCGCCCGGGCTCTGAGGCCAGTTGTACTTCCTTTACCGCCACTGCTGCTTCAGTTTGCTCTACAGAAGAAAGTACAGAAAGTTGGTTCATAAGACTGAAGATTGCACTTTAATATCTCCTCAATACATTGAATCGCACTTCAATCCACAACGAGTTGGAAGGGTAGAATTTGGGTCAGAGCCGAGGTTGGGAGAATGGTTTTCCATCCCCTGCATGAGACATTATATCTGAGGTCCCAACGCCCTCTCAGGTGGACGTGAAAGATCCCATGGCCGCTATTTGAAGACAAGCAGGGGAGCTCTCCCAGGAGTCCTGGCCAATATTTATTCCTCAACCAATATCACTCAAACAGATATGGTCATAATCATTTGTGGGAGCTTGCTGTGTGCAAATTGACTGCTGAGCTTCCTACATTTTCAACAATGACCACAGTTCACTGGCTTTATGCCTTTTGGGGTTTCATGAGCTTGCAGAGAGGCTATATAAATGTATGTTTGTTCTTCTATATCTGCAAGCTCAGAAAGAGAGAATAATTCAGAACTTTAATTCTGATTATTAACAATTTATTAGCATAAGCAAGCTGTACCTATGTTGGCTTGAATATTTTTTCTAGCACTTCAAAAATGACTCCATTGGCCGTAAAGCACTTTGGGACGTTCTGAGGTTGTGAACGGTGCTACAGCAATGCAACTTCTTCATTTTCTTTCTTTCTGGAGAATTGTGGAAATGTTTGTGCTATTCCTCCTTTTCTGAGCTGCACTGTTTATTATTACATCTTCTTTTCTTTGGCCTCCTTGTCTCAGGAGACAATGGATAAGCGCCTGGAGGTGGTCAGTGGTGTGTGGAGCAGCACCTGGAGTGGCTATAAAGGCCAATTCTAGAGTGACAGACTCTTCCACAGGAGCTGCAGAAAAATTTGATTGTCGGGGCTGTTACACAGTTGGCTCTCCCCTTGCACTTTTGTCTTTTTTCCTGCCAACTGCTAAGTCTCTTCGACTCGCCACACTTCAGCCCCGCACCCCAATAAAAAGCAACACTTGAACGGTCCGGATGGAACGACTGGTGCTTTGAATTTGGTTCCACTGAATAAATAGGAAGTGTTCATTCGAATTTGATTCCAACAGGATTCCCACCAATTTGTCAGTTCCGATCGAATATCAGCCTGAAAATGACAAATGACCTTTCACGCTCCTTCAGAAATTTAAAAGCTGTTTACACACTGAGGGGTAACTCTCAGCTTTGACAGGGGAGGGGAGGAGAGGAAGCCTACAACTGGCCATTATACAAAGCTTCAAATTGGGAGGACAACCGGGTGGATGTATAACAGCGCTGATCGAATCCCACCAGATTTATGCCCCTCCTGAGTTACCTTCCAACATGGAAGAGCAACCATTTAATTTTTTTTGGACATAAAAAACCATGAAGGTCAGTGATGTTTCTTTTCAGTCAAAGTTAAAATTGGTTGCTAAGTGGCATAGGAGTATTTATTTTTTCTCACCGTAGTATTGGGTCAGGGCCAGTACGGGCCTGATTATATTTCGTCATCCTGAGTAATTAACATCTGTTGGTTATGACACCGCACTTGAGCACAGTGGCAGCATTCTCTATCCATAATGTCACTGCTATGGAATGTCATGTTGACAATTGAGGACAATACCACACAAACTACCTGTTTCCAGACTGCTTCTGACCAGCACTTACAAATCAATGTAACTCAGGTAAAATTGATTGCAGGACACAGGTATGTGTGAACTTTTTTTTTAATATCTCCTGCGGCACAACAACTTATATTTATAAAACATCTTTAATGTTCGAATAAAACATTCCAAGGCATTTCAAAATAGTATCATAAAACAAAGTATGACATCGAGCCACAAATTGAGATATTGGGCTGAATTTTATAAGCCCCCCGATATCGGGGGTTATGGCAGGGGGTGCCCAGAAAATCCTTCTGGGAGAGGCCTGCCATGGGCCTCAAGGCTGGGAAGGCCCCACCTCATTTTACTGGTGGTGGCGAGGCCTTGTGGCAGCCCCCCGCTGCACAGCGATAAAGACTTTTCACATGCAGACCCCCACCTGCCAAGAATGAGGCATATTAATTTTGTCATATGAACATCAATTTTAAACTGTTGCTGGAGTGAAGAAATGACTCATTTGAAGATCACCACACTGGGCTGGAAGTACATTTGCATACTGAGAGACACTGCTTGTAGAGACAAAGGACTATTCCCTGCTCCAATTAACCCAAATGGATTTTGATCACCAGATATTGACGGTGTAAGGAAGCGCATTCGAGGGACTGCTAAGATAATACAATCCACAAACCTTGCAGGAGAGACTGTTCCAAATAAGGAGCTCGTCACATGACTAACCTGCTGGGCAACTTGGGGGTTTCTTGAATTGTGCCACACAGAAAGGAACAGAAGGTAGTTTTGCAACTGAAGCTAGAACAAGGAAGCCTCTCTCCTGGCTATCTCTCTCTCACTTTCTTCCAAGCCACTGGACCCATGGAAGACACATACACCTCAAGAGTGAAAATACTCCAACATTGAAACAAGTTGAAGTGTGAACTGGGTGCCAATAAATAGCTAGACTTACCGGCAACCAAAGCCTCCACATTGAACTCAAAGGACGGTAAATAATTAACAGATATTGCCTCAAACTTTTCCCTTTTATTCTTTCTAACTTTTCTGTCTCTATCTGCATTTTTGTTTATCACTTATGCTTGCTAGCGTCGCATCGCATATTTGTAGTCGTTAACCATACTAAAGTTTAAGATTAATAAACTTCTACCTTTCTTGTTTAAATCTAAGGAAACCTGTCTGATTTCTTTGCCTTACTATTGGAGCAGTGAACACGAATTCACTGAAGGAGGAGCTAAAAACACAATGTTTCTAAAATTAAACCCTGTTACCGTTAAACCAGGCAAAGGCTGAGAGGGAACCCCTAGACCCCTTTCGACCTGGTTGTAACAGAAATTTGGGGGCTGGTGGCCTGGATTTGACCCACAGACAAACGGGAAATTGGAAGTGGGAAGTCAAATTGATCCCAAACAAAAAGAGAAAAGATTTCAGTACAGGTTTTTTTGTGGTTGTGTGTGCTAGAATAATAACATGTTTGCGACGGAAGTTAGTAGCTCCCCAAGCCAGGGTGAAGTAACTTGGAATAAGTTAAAAGTACTGACTATGGAGGAGCTGAGGAAAATGGCTGAGCAGTGTGGGATCACTGTACGTGGCAAGGCTAGGAAGTCTGAACTCTTAAGACTAGTGGCCAACCATTTTTCCCTTGAATCTGAAGAAGCAAAAACAGGGTTAGAAGCAGACCCAGACAGGGTATTGTTAGCAAAGATACAATTGGAAGAGAGGAAACTTGAATTAGGAGAAAGAGAAAGAAAAATAGAGGAGAAAGAGAAAGAAAGAGCCTTCCGGAAGGAACGCGAGGAAAAATAAAGAACCCCTAGATCCCTTCTCACCTGGTTGTAACACTTTATTTAAATATGTTAATTAAATTAAAATGAATGAACAATGACTTACCTTGTAGCGATGGCCATCCCACAGCAATATTCCGGCTGGTTGCCGGGAATCCCGTGCCTTCGGATCTCTGTTCGGAGATCCGAGGTGGAACACTGTTGGGGAGGGGGTAAGGAGTGAAGTTTTCAGGGCAGCGGGGAGGAGCGACATAAACGAATGCGATTGACTGCGGGATGGTGGGAAGTGGTTGAAGGTTAAAGTTGAGAAAGTTCGGGGGGTGGGGGTGGGGGGGTGTGAAGGTCGTGATCGGAAATTTACTTTCTCGCAGGGGAAAGGACAAATAATAAACTTATTATTTATTGGGGGTGGGAGAGGGGATTGGAAGTGTAAAAAAGTTTAATTGATATTTGTTGAAAAACCCGTAATTTTAAACTTTAAAATGGAACGGAAGAGCTCGAAGTCCTTTAAAAATGAAACCAGAACCTGTGCGGTGGCGCCGGACGCCGTTCCCGGGGATGGAGTGGCCGCCCCCTCTACATCATCGGGGGCGGGCACTCAGCCCCCTCCATATAAATGTGCCGCTGCGCGAAATGTCACAGCACACAGGTCGCGCGTGCACCGTGCCTTTTGTGATGCTCACTGCTGAGGCGAACTTTCAAAATTCAGCCCATTAGGTGACCAAAAGCTTGCTCAAAGAGGTAGGTTTTAAGGAGTGTCTTAAAGGAGGAAAGCGGGGTGGAGGGTCGGAGAGGTGTAGGGAGGGTATTCTAGGGAACGGAAGCTACGGAGACCAATGGTGGAGCGATTAAAAATCAGGGATGCACAAGAATGAGAGGAATGCAGCTATCTAGGAGGGTTGTGGGGCTGGAGGAGGTTACAGAGATTGGGAGGAGCACATTAAAGTGTTTTTATATAGGTTGTATTTCACCTGTAAGTCTTTCTGCAGTTGAGATGTTAAATTATATGTAGGCCCTGCATTAAAATGTATCTAATTTCTCTTTTGAAGCCCAGTTTCCAAGCTAAAAAGTTCAGTGCACTCGAAAATGTTTGAGGTCATTTGTGTTTAGAATGACACGTGGTTACCATGGAGTAAATGCTTTTAAAACAGCTCAAATGTCAGGTAAACTCTTCCTTTATGAAAGACACCTTCTACTTAAAACTTCTAATCTCTTTCAATGCTGAACAGATTATCAAAAATTGGAAACATTGATTTCAGGGAATGAAATAATTTCTTTGATGGAGGATCTTACTGTATTGTTCTGAATATATCACTTGTGCATAGTCAGGCCTTGTTTCACATTCTATTTGTCATGTGTGAAAAAAAAGAAAGACCTGCTCCTAAGTCCAATGTACCTTTAGAAAAGTGAGTCAAGGGTTATGGGGGCAGACAGGAAAGTGGAGTTGAGGCCACAACCAGATCAGCCACGATCTTATTGAATGGAGGAGCAGGCTTGAAGGGCCGAATGGCCTACTCCTGCTCCTAAGTTCTATGTCCCTACAGCACCATTCACGACCTCATGACATCCCAAAGCACTTTATAGCCAATGAAGCGTTTCTTGAAGTTGCGATGCAGGAGACATGGTAGCCAATTTTGTGCACAGCAAGCTCCAACAACAGCTGTGTGATAAAAAACAGATCATTTATTTTAATGCTTAAAAACAAGAAACGCTGGAAATACTCAGCAGGTCTGGCAGCATCTGTGGAGAGAGAAGCAGAGTTAACGTTTCAGGTCTGTGACCCTTCATCAGAACTGATTTCCAGCATCCACAGTATTTTGCTGCTATATCTGTTTCAGTGATGTTGGTCGACGGATAAATATTGGTCACAAATAGTGCCATGGGATCTTTTACATCCACCTGAGAGAGCAGGCAGGTTGTTGGTTTAGCGTCTCATCTGAAAGATGACACCTCTGATGGTGCAGCACTCACTCAGTACAAGGCTGGACAATGGGGTTAGAATAGATAGGTGCTTGATGGCTGGCACAGACACAATGGGCTGAAGGGCCTGTTTCTGTGCTGTATAACTCTATGCCTCCTGTTATGAAACGTCAGACTAGATTTTGTGCTCAAGTCACCAGAATGGGCCCACGACTATTTGATTCAGAGGCAAGATTGCTACCAAATGAGCTACAGCTGACACCGTTAATGTGGGGATGTTAGTGCCGAGAAATAGTACATTTTCATTTTAGTGCTCAATGCCAACAGCAAATGTTCCCAGGTCAGGTACTACACTGGTGAGATGTAGAGTTAAGCTCCCACGACTCTGACTCATTGAAGTGCCAAACACCGCTCTCAAACAATAGAGCATATGGGTCCATCAGGGCACAATTTTCCATTTTCCCCTCAAACTATCTAATTGTTTTATTTTATCTGCTTCTGTGCAAGTTGATGTGTTACAAAACCGTTCCACAAGGACTGGAAGGCTTTCAGTATTTTAATTATAAATGGGCATTCTTCATGAATATTGCCAGGCAATTTGTTTGTAGTGGATATCACAGCTGAGCCCGATTCTAATCTCACCCAATGGGCAGTATTTTCTGCTCTCTCCCGTGGCGTATTTGGAGGCGGGGAGGGCATTTAATTGGATGGGTTGGTGTCCCGATTAAATCTATGGCAGGAAGACCCATGGATGGCCTTCCCACCCCGTTGCCAATTCAGGCCTTTAAGGGGCAATTATTGCCAAGTTATGGGCCTCTTCCCGCCTTCGCTGATATTAACTCATATACAAACCTGTGCCAGGTTGCTTGCGGTCTCCCCGGAGGTGGGGTTCCCTCGTTCAAAGGCACTCAGTGCCTGATCGAGGGGCCCAGCATCGGCCGTGGGGGGGTGCCCACTGAAAGCCACCTCCTTGCCCCTGCTGCCGACCCCCCCTACACCCCCCTCCGCTGCAACCCCCGCCCCACGAAACCCCATGCACCATCACTTAACTCTGGCCTGGGTCACTCCACAATGCTGAGCCTCCAGTGGGTGTCGTTTCGGTAGCAGCCAGCACCATCGCGGTGGTGCTGCCGAGCAAAAGAGATGCAGGCCTCTGATTAGCTGGCAGTTCTTGGTGGGCGAGACTTCTCGTCCCAGGGGTCCTGAGACCAGGAAAGGCCCACCGGTGGCCTCTCAAGTGTCCAATTGGCTTGTCATTCGGCAGGCCTTCTTCAAAAGAGGCAACACGGGTCTCTTCTCAGCTCTCCAGCCGGTAGCTGAGACTCCCCATTGCCTGCATAAAATTCCCCCCATTGCCAGCGGTGAATGCATATCCAGCAGGAGTGACTGAATGACAATCAGGAGCAGGCAGCCCTGTCAGATCTTTCCCCCTCATTAGTCTAAGGCCACTGAGGCTAATTGTAGCACCTCACTGTTGCCCAGCTGAGATCAACTATCCCAGCATACTGACAATCAAATCTGAGATCTTCTGACCTTTATGGTGAAGTAATAGATTGGGTGTTGTATCTACCTAATTTGTGACAGGAATTCAGTTGAGACATACCTAGAATTTCATATCGATACCTTACAATTAGCAGAAATGGGAGATTTACATCCCATCAGCTTGGTCTAAATTCAAACTCAAACTCCAGAAACCCATTGCTTGCAGTCTACAGTAGGGGTTTTCCCCACTGCTTTTCTCTCATTTCCAAATGCCATGACTAATTTTGGGGATACAGATCCAGGAGGACCAGCAACACTTCACTATTCATCCCAGTTCCCATTTGTATTGGAGCCCAGAGAATGATTGCCAGTAAGTTACTCAACAATGAGGGGGTGGAAGTGTCACAACTGAGCCTATCCTCTCTTGAGATGGACACACAAGCAATTTCCAGGAAGGGTAACTGAGTCATTATCATGTGCAGCAACGTGGTCTGATTTTATTTTGCTCTTTATTATCCAGGGTAATAAGCCAAATGCTGTCCCCATACCGGCTGCCTCAGTTGCACGGATTCAAAATGAAATCTAGAAGATTCCTGACCTGTACGTTCAGGGCTACAACATCCTTTCTATTTACCCACTTAACAATTGAAGGGAACTGAAACAGGAATGTTTTAACTTTTTTGCCTGAGAGTGATGCAACTGTGGATCATTTAATTTTGAAACCAAGGATGTAGGGCAGCACAGTGGCACAGTGGTAAGCACCGCAGCCTCACAGCTCCAGGGACCCGGGTTCGATTCTGGGTACTGCCTGTATGGAGTTTGCAAGTTCTCCCTGTGACCGCGTGGGTTTCCGCCGGGTGCTCCGGTTTCCTCCCACAGCCAAAAGACTTGCAGGTTGATAGGTAAATTGGCCATTGTAAATTGCCCCTCGTGTAGGTAGGTGGTAGGGAATATGGGATTACTGTAGGGTTAGTATAAATGGGTGGTTGTTGGTCGGCACAGACTCGGTGGGCCGAAGGGCCTGTTTCAGTGCTGTATCTCTAAAAAAATAAATAAATGTAGGCCACTTGGGTTATGGAGTTACCACGACTGGATGTATCTTTGTTGGTGGCTATAATTTAAAGGTATAAATTATAAATGTCTTATTTAATTTCCAACCATGTGGTGGGAACATGGTAATATTTAGTTTAGCTCTGGATTCTAACTGAATGATTATGTCCCATATACTTCAATTATCACACTTCTTAATTTAAATAGTCCTAAGTGATGTGGTTTATTACTGGTAACAAAATATTCATGGTAAAGTGCAGCACACTTTAACCAAACCTTGTTTGAAAGCAAAAGTTTTGATCCTGTGTTCAATCTCATATTCTTCCCTCAATCACAAGTGGTCATTTATTTCCGTCCTGTTTGTGGGATTGGGCTGCACTCAAATTGGTTGGCACCTTGGCCTACTTAACAAGAGCTACTGGATTTTAAAAATTAAAGCACCTTGGGGCATCTCTGAGAGACATAATCAGGCATTATATAAATAGGAACATAGGAGCAGGAGTAGACCATTCAGCCCATTGAGCCTTCTCCACCATTCAGTACGATCATGGCTAAACTTCCACTTCAATGCCTTTTTCCCCACACTATCCTCATATCCCCTTATGTCATTTGTATTTAGAAATCTGTCAATCTCTGCTTTGAACACACTCAATGACTGAGCTTCCACAGCCCTCTGGGGTAGAGAATTCCAAAGATTCCAAAGATAATGCAAATCCTTTCTCCCTGGGGCTGGTCATAATGGTGCATTTAGCCAAAGTATAGAAGCCAAGACAATCCATAATTCAGGGTAGCAAAGGGCTTTCTGTAGTTTTGAATTGAGCCCTAAGCTAGTGAGTGAGAAAAATAAAATTGACTCAGTTTCCTGCTCCTGAGGACTATCCAATGACCGTCGCCGGAAAGTGCACATGACTGGATGTTGGGTGAGAATAGGACTGGACTTGTCTATGACGTTCCCCTAATTAAAGTTAAGAAATAGTCGCAGAAATCCCAATCAAACTGCATTATGACAGACAACTGAGTGACCCGACATTCATCAGGAAATTCATCACCTATTATCTCTCCCGATAGCAGGGGTTTAATCCCAAGATAGCTGTTAGCTGACCTCAGTCAGAGAAGCAGTTTGCCACTGAAATGGGCTTGGTGTCCGTGAGCTTGGGAGAGAAAGAGATTCACCCACTGTTTGTGTTCTCGGTCAACAAAGTGACCATGATAGATGTCAGGTGAGAACAGCATCAGATCTAGCAGCGATGCCCCTGTAGTCAAGCAGACCACTGCCTCTCACTGACAAAGCTCCACGCAAAGCTTGTTTTACTGCCAATGTCTGGGAAACAGTAGCCCAGCGTGGATGAGCACTACTAGAAGAGGGAAAAGACTGGAAAGATTTGCTTCTGTAAAAGGAAGAATTAAAATCAGTGTTTTATTAGAATGCAACCAGCAGTGTGTTTGCAATATGACACTGGATGGGTGGCTGATTTTGTGAGTGCATGCGACTCTAAGTCCTTCTTTCATTCCGACAGATCAGAACATCAGTGTAGCAGTCCTCTTGTTTTGCTTTTTATGTTGTTGAGAACATCTGTAAAGAACAGCATGACAACAGCAGCACTCAATCATAGCTCAGTGTTGGTGCCAACAGTCCAGTCAGAACAAAGGCCAGTGCAAGGGTAGATAGGCTTTCTTATTATAAACCTCTTATTATAAACCTGCAGCAAAGAACAATTTTAAACATGAATTATCCACACCATATATATGCAGTTTGTCAGATCACAGATGCAGGTGACTGGGACTGTTGAAATAAACAAAGTGGTTAGATTAATGGCAGGCAAGCTGCACTTATTTTAACTACCACTTCTGATATTTATAAAGGTTACTGCTTTAATTTAAATCACCCTGTTTTACTACTTCTTCTTAACATGTACTTTAAATATAGTTTATGGAATGCCATGCAGTTATAACATTTCAATAATGTTTGAATTTCATCTAAATCTATGTTGGAGCAAGATCAGAGCATTGGTGATGCCTGTTATATTGTCTGCCATCATTTATAAATATATTCATTGCATTATAAATTTGACAGTCTACAGTAGTGTTATGGTATCACAAATGTAATAGTTTTTCATAAGGCAAGACGATACAGCAAGAGATTTTGGAGTCATAGGGTTAAATTTTATCAGCCCTCTAGGGACGGGCTGGAGGTGGGAGGTGATCATAAAATAATAAGAGAAGGCGGGTAATGAAGTGTCCATCGCCTTCCCAACGCCATTCAATTTTGTTGGGGACGTGGAAGGCCGAAGATGGGCTTCCCGCTTAGAGGCCAATTGAGGCCCTTAAGTAGCCAATTAATGGTCAAATGCTGCCATGATATCAAGGGCAGTCACTCTCACCTCACCTCTGGCGTTCAGCTCTTTTGTCCATGTTTGAACCAAGGCTGTAATGAGGTTTGGAGCTGAGTGGCCCTGGCGGAACCCAAATTGAGCATTAGTTTTATCAACAAAAAGTTTTCTGCAAAAAGTTGAGCGGTTGTTACTGCATTTGTTATTCAGTTACCAGATGTTTTGTCACTATCTGTAAGATTGTACTGCAGACTAACCAATTTATGTCTAAACCAAATCTCTTACCTGTTAGCAAGGTGCACGTTTAATGTAATATAATTATATGATACAGACAACTTTCAAATGGCATTGGTCACTCAGGTTATCTGCCCTCAAATTGGATAGTAAATGATGCACATTGCAGTTACTGATCTTTGACGTACTTGTAAAACTTGTCCTTTAATCGAATTCACAGCAAAAAATAAATCAGCTAAGGACTGTTTCTAACATGGTCATTGAAACATAATACATTTTTACTATATCTTCCCTGACAGTTTTTAAAATTGCAAATGCAGCATAGATTTTGTTAAGGAATCATGGACAGTTCATCATAGATTAAGTTTTATTAAAGATATCCATTTCATTATATTTACTAATTATTGTCTAGGGGTCAGCAGCATCCAGTTTTTGCCAATATCACTCAGCTCCATTACATTGCACTCTTTCATTCATGAGGAATTTACAGTGCTGACTTCTGGCGATTCCTTGGATTTTCTTGCCTGTTTTCCCCTCAATACAAGATCTGGAACAATGTGATTCCAAATGGATGGCAACAGAATTATGACATTTATAAAGAAGTAAAATTCCAGCAACTTTCAACATGTTACTGAGCTTGTGTCCCAGGTGAAAGTAATGCGTGCCAGAGCGTAGAAATTGAGACATTCCCTAAGTGACTTTTGTCTTTATAAAATGAGTTTACATAACGCAAGCCTTTAAACTTGCATTTTAAAATACCCCAGGTTAATTTAAAACATAAGGTTAGATAAAGGCTTGAAGCAGGGGCTTCCAACATTTTCGTGTGAGGGACCACATTACAATTTTTGCCTTAACACAGGGGGCTGGTGAGACAATTTCAGAAAGATAAAGGCATCAAAAATGTATCTTGCTATTAATCAAAATAACAAAAAACATGCATTTTTTGTACAAGTTTTAAATGAGAAGACTAATTTATTGAGTTACTTTCTGGTCACTTTGTTGGACACTGATTTAGTGAGATACCTGGCATTTTTTTCTTGCACAAGTAGTCAATGTTTTCCTGCATACTTGTAGCGATGCGAAGTATTCTGGATAGACGTCCATCTGTCAGGAGTGATCTTGATCACTCTCTCTCCCACCTCTCTCTCTCTGTCTGTCTTTCTGTCTCTCTCGCTTCCACCCCCCACCCCCCCCCCCCCCCCCCGTCTCTATCTCTGTCTCTCTCTTTCCCTCTCCGTGTTCCCCCATGTTCCCCCATCTCTGTGTCGATGCCCCTTCCATGTCACCTCCCACCCCCATGTTGTCCTCCTTTTTCTCTCTCTCTCTGCCCCCTCTCTCTGGCCCCTCTGTCTCTGCCCCCTCTCTCTCTTGGCTGCTCTCTCTCCCTCTCTCTGCCCTCTCTCTCTGTCCCTCTCTCTCTTTGCCCTCTCTCTCTTTGCCCCACCTCTTTGGTCCCTCTCTCTTTGCCCCCCTTTATCTCTGCCTCCTCTCTCTCTCCCTGCCTCCTCTCTCTCTCTGCCCCTCCCTCTCTTTGCCTCATCATTCTGCCCCCCTTTCTCTCTTGCTGCTCCGTCTCTTCTCTCTCTCTGCCCTCTCTCCCTGCCATCTCTTCTTCTCTCCCTCTCTCTCTGCAACCTCCCCCCCTCTCTCTACCAGCCACTCTCTCTCTCTGCCCCTCTCTCTCTCTCTCTTTCTCTCTCTGTCCCCCCTCTCTCTCTTTCTCTGTCCCTCCTCTCTCTGACAGTTGCAGAAAGCAGGATCTCTCTCCAGAGCAGCTTTGTGGTTGGTCAGTTTTTTTTAAAGTCACAGTCATCAGTTTCACAGATAAGTTTGTGGTTTTTGGTGGGTTTAAAAAAAAAATCGTAACCGGCCAGAAAACCACCAACTTGTCTGAGGTTCGGAAGTGCTGCCTCTGCTCTAAGCACCTGTCAGCTGTGAAACTGATGGCTGTGATTTTTTTTTTACAGCTGCACTGGTCTGGAAGAAGAAGCCGATGGGAAATTTCTCACCCCTGAAATTATCAGTTACGGACCTCAAAGTTTTTACCACGGACACTGGTGTACCTCCAATCCTCATTTACTGGTCCCTTCCCTCAATCCCTATTTCATGGTGCCCCTCCCTTCATCCCCCTATTTACTGATTCCCCCTCCTCTAATTCCCATTTACTGGTCCCCTCACCCAACCCTCATTTAGTTGTGGCCTCCTGTAATTCCCTCATTCTGTAGATGCTGTTTACAGTTCCTGTCCATTAATAAATGTACATTATCCTGTTTAGCTTCCTAGAGACCAGTAGAAGCAGCTGTTCCTCCATGTTCGGTTTTTGGTGAAAAATCCATAGTTAATGTTCAGCTGTCAAGCTCAGAGAAGTTTATATGAGCTTTTCAATGGTTTAACATTGAGTAGCACTGTCCAGTAGCCACATGATGGCACTCTTCTGTAATAGTCAAATTATTGATCTGATCTGGGGAAATAACACAAAAAACTTTTTACAATATCGAGCCAAATCTTAATGGACAGCACAAAACATTACCTCGAGAATAAACGTGGAGCAGCAGTTTACTGAAAGATAAGCTACTGAGAAAGTTTGGACTGTATAACCCGCAGGATGTCAGGCTGGTAGCTCAAATAATATTAATATCAGAGGGTTGCTGAAGGGTCACAAAATCCCAATGTCAAGGGGATGCTTTGGGAGATGTAGTATCAATGTCATGAAGTGTTTTCATGAATTTGTTCAACTTCTTGCCATAAGATGCTGCGCTATCACCCTGGAACCATGAGCTACAGCCGTGTTATGTGGTGCTGCTGTCCTTCGCTGTCAGCAACTGATCGCATGCATGTGTTTATCCATGTTTCTGTCTTTTAAAGGAATCAGTAAAGAGTTCCAGCAGTGGTTTGCGGGTGGAATAAAAACCACCGGAAATAAACCATTGCTGGAGTCACCACATGTGTAGGAAACATCCCAAACACACTGCTTACATCAATCAGTTCATCCCATTAAAGCTAATAATAAAAAAAAACTATATCACTTCAATAGTGGAGCACAAGAGCCTTATTGAAATCTAAACCTTCTGAAAGTCTGGGATTAAAAACAGGAAATACTCTAAATACACAGCAGGTAGTTGGCATTTGAAAGAAAGAGGACAGGGGAATATTTCAGGTGGGACTCTTCATTAACCCTGTCAGAGTTAGGGGCAGGAGGAAATAAAGACTTACATTTCTACAACACTTTTCACAACCATCGGAGATCCCAAAGTGCTTTACAGCCAATGAAGTACTTTTGAAGTGTAGTCATTGTTGTAAAGTAGGAAACGAGGCTGCTAATTTGCACACAGCAAGATCTCACAAACAGCAATGTGATAATGACCAGATAACTTGCTTTTTGTGATGTTGGTTGAGGAACAGATATTGGCCCTGGAACACCACGGAGAACTCTCCTGCTCTTCTCCAAAATAGTGTCACATTTACCTGCAAGAGCAGACATTCCATCCGAAACACAGCACCTCTTACAGTGCAGCATTCACTCAGATTAGCAATTAGGTGCATTAGCCTTGACTTGTGTGCCCAAGTTGTGTGGGACCTGAACCTGGAAGCTTGTGACTCAGACGTGACAGAATGACCCACTGAGCCACAGAGAGAACCGACCAAAGCTGAAAGGGGAGAACATCCGATAGAAATTAAGAGTATGGGTTTAGGTTAATAGACTTAATGGTCTGGACCTAAATTTTAAAATGCTTGAAAAGAAAAATTGTTCAGTGACTATTAACAGCATTAATCATGATATAAATTGCTTTTGGACTTACCTCTGTTGATAGATGAAGCTGTTGAACCTTTAAGTACCAGCAATAATTATAGCTTCAAGAACCTGAACGAGCCAGAATTAAGTTCTTCGACTTCAATAATTCACCACAAGTTAATAGAGAAGGCATAATCGACGTGAGGCAAAAAAAATTTGGAAGAACTGTTGTGGAGGACAAATCAACATCTGCTGGTCTAGTCTGTTGAAATTCCTTTTCCATTGCCAGAACCTGGATTTATCCCTCCACGTTGCCAAGATTAGAATACAAAGCCCATTTGCTTTTACTACTTTAAAGGCATCACAAGTTGTAATTGTGGTTGTTTGTTTCATAAGAATATTAGAAATAGGAGCAGGAGTAGGCCATTCGGCCCCTCGAGCCTGCTCCACTATTCAATAGATCATGGCTGACCTTCCACCTTGGCTCCACTTACCAGCCTGCTCCCCGTAACTCTTAATTTCCTTACCGCCCAAACATTTTTCAATCTCAGCCTTGAACCTACTCAATGACTGAGCATCCAGAGCCATCTGGGGTAAAGAATTCCAAAAATTCACAACCACCTGAGTGAAGACATTTCTCCTCATCTCAGCTCTAAATGGCCAACACCTTATCCTGAGGCCGTGCCGCCTTGGTCTAGCTGCTCCGGTCAGGGGGAACCAGCCTCTCAGCATCTATCCTGTCAAGCCATCTCAGAATTTTAGACAGAATGGATTTAGCTACTTGGTTATATTTCTGAGCGGTTGACCTTTAAGTGTGGTGTAGAGAAATAATGAGCCATGTTTTAAGCCACAACTAGCATGAATGCTTTGCAATCAAATAAGGCACGGGTGAAGAATGAACGGGTCACATACTGGAGTAATCAGGAAAAAATCTTTTCTGCAAAGAACCTACATATTACACTTAATTTTGCCACTAGTATGGGCACTGATGATGCCTTTGTGTGAGTAAATACACTGATAAAAGACCTAAAGTTTGGTATAGAGTCAGGTCTTTCTCCCAGATTTCAGTACTGAATAAGCTGATCAACGCTCTAGAACGGTTGACATGGTACCTTACTGAATACCACTGTTTCCTCTAGATACCAGAAAAGATTCTAAGACAAAGGTTAGAAATCTTTTTTTGAAAAAAAACCTCAAGCAGGGCAGCTAGAGTCAATGAGCTATCCTCCAAATATGGAGCTAGCAATTGGCCAATTTCCGGCACTAACTCCGCAGTTACCCGAAACCACCTCAGTCAACCTTCCTCAGATGAGGTTTAGTAATCCAATAAGGGCTGAACAATTTTGCAGGTGGATATGGCCTTCCCCCAAGGTAATCTCCTCCTCCAAATGGGCTCTTTCCTTATATGCGGGTCTAGAAAGTAAATTTTGGGAGACTTCGACTGTGGAGAGGAAGACCTGATCCTATCATCACCCCCACCCCCCCATGTGCTTTCCAACAGAATTTGCTGGATAGCAATCAACAGTGGGCACTCTGATTGAATTTCCCCCCTCCCTAATCCAGGGGCACTGAGGTGAATTATAGTTATCCTATCGGCCTCTTAACATTGATTTGTTAATTCAGATTAATGTAGGACAGCCCTGGTCTGTATTTACCAGATAAACCATTGGATGAGCTCTAGGAAAATTAAAATCAAGAAGAGTAAAACTTGTTTATCTCTGCCCGTGATAAGAAAATTTTAATACAGGCAGCATGTACCGTGGCAGCAGTTTGTGCCATCCGCTGCGTGCACTGCAGCATGTTGTCAAGGCAGCCTCCACCATCTAGAAGGACAGGGGCAGCAGGCACGTAGGAACTCTACCACCTCCAAGTTCCTCTCCAAGTCACATGCCATCCCGTCTTGGAAATATATCATCTGTTCCTTCATTATCGCTGGGTCAAAATCCCAGAAGTTCCTACCGAACGGCACTGTGGAAGCACCTTCGCCTCACGTCTGCAGCAGTTCAAGAAGAAGGCCCAGCAACACCACCTTCTCAAGGGCAACTAGTGTTGGGCAATAAATCTTGGCCTTTCCAGCGATGCCCACATCCCATAAATGAATTTAAAAACTCACCATAAAATGAAACGTTGTGCTCTTGGGCGCCTGTCTTTCATAGGAAGTATGTTGTTACAACCAGGTGGGGAAGGGGTTTCAGGCTCCCCTCTCGCCCCTTCTCTGGTTTGGCCATAACAGGGTTTATCTTTTTAACAAAGTGATTTTAGCTTACCACCTGAGTGAGCCTTGCTCACTGTTCCTTGAACACAATTTCAAATGAACCAATCAGACAGGTTTTCTTGGATTTAAACAAGAAAGCTGTAAGTTTATTAACCTTATCACTCTAAACCGTTTAAAGTCACTAAAATATGCAACGCATCCATGCTCACATGCATACGAGAGGCACACACGCATAGATACAGAGGGGAAGGAAGAGTTGGGAGGTTGAAGTAAAGTCTGTAATAAATGGAATTCAAGTACTGTTGCAATGTCCTTAATCGTAGTTTAAGTCTTGGAGTCCTCTCTGGGGCCACGTGCATAATTTCAGGCTTGGTTCTCTGGCTTGCTTCTCTGGTTCCAGAAGGCCAAAGAGAAGTCTTCTTGATGGACGCCTGTAAAGTTCTGTAGTCTTGAGGCTTAGTAGCTGCCACCAGGGTTTCCCTGGGACTTTGCTGGAAAGAGAGACACGCAGAGACAGAGACAGAGATGCTTTTCCCTGGAGTTCTGTTCCAGTCTGTTTTTCACTCTGGGGCGCATTTCACAAATTCAGTGCTACACAAGCAGGTATGTCATGGACCACCTCTTTGACTGAAAATAGAAGTTCCTGGAGGGTTGTTTGAACTTCAGAGTTTGTCAGACATACTTGGTGGGGGGGTCGGGGGTGGGGGGGTCAGGATTGGCCCTTTCAAAGTCAAAGGGTGTCGACGGCTTTTGATTACCACTATTGACAAAACCAATCTCACTAATTGAATCAGTGAGCACCCCCATTGTTCCGGATAGACTGGGTAATTTACCTCTGTCTCTCAGATAGCCTTTGTCTCCTCACATGCAAATGTGCATGGCCATTTTTAGCCGTTCTGTTCTGCTTTTTTTTAAAGTTATTTGTAATGTCCAGTAAAAAAATTCTCAAGCAGTTGGCATGTGTGATTTCCATCACAATGTGATAGACTAGACAGATACAATTTTTAAAAATCTTAATTATAACATTCTCTGGAAGTATATTTAAATAGGCACCATGCTTGTTATGCATAATATTCTAATCAGACTTGCAATGCAGGTAATAACTCTTAAAAGATTCCTTGTTCCGATATACTTGGGGTTTGATTGAAAAATTTCAGAAACAAAAGCCAGAGTATTCCTTTTTAGCAGCTAGCATTTTGTCAACTTTGATTACAGTTGGCTGGAATATTTTTTTGATGTTGGCTAGCTGAGCTTAAAATCATTATTTGGTTGATTTTGTTTTTCATCAAGCACCAGACTGATAAGGCCCATCTGGCTGGGGATTTTTTAAGTTTTAAATCTGACGTCTGTGTGTTATTAAATAAAAACAGAAGGTTCTGGAAATACTCAGCAGCTCTGGCAGCATCTGTGGAGAGAGAAGCTGAGTTAACGGTTCAGGTCTGTGACCTTTCATCAGAACATATAGTCCATGTGATATTGGCAGACCTATATAAATAAAAATGGTATGTGATGTCTGCAGTTCAGCTTATTTAATATAAATTCACTAATAAAAGAATTGAAGTGAAGAAAATATTCTGGGTTGAATATTTGCAGAGTAGATCCTAACAGTCAAGAAGTCTAATTCAAAGATAGTCCACCAAGGAACACCAGTACAAAAATTACAAATCTTCAGGTTATCTCAACTAATTATCTCAACTAATTATCTGGAATTCTGATGGTCAAATAGTGAAGGCACCACCGTGATATACTGAGTGCTGCCAATAAGAAGGTGCTAGTTTCAATCCTGGGC
This sequence comes from Heterodontus francisci, assembly GCF_036365525.1. Taxonomy (NCBI): domain Eukaryota; kingdom Metazoa; phylum Chordata; class Chondrichthyes; order Heterodontiformes; family Heterodontidae; genus Heterodontus; species Heterodontus francisci. The sequence goes on from NC_090382.1 coordinate 107,993,142, forward strand.
TGATGCCTGATTAGATAATTTTAATTTGTTAGCAATTGTGAAAATACAATTGCCCTGGATTAGTGGAGGGGAGAATCGGTAACAATAGTGAGGAGGAAAGCCTTAGATTACAGGAAGATATAGATGGGCGGGTAAAATGGGCATGGCTGTGGCAAATGGAATTTAATCCTGAGATGATGCATTTTGGGAGGACTAACAAGGCAAGGGAATATACAATAGATGGTAGGACCCTGGGAAGTACAGAAGGACCTTGGTGTATTGTCCATAGATCACTGAAGGCAGCAGCACAGGTAGATAAGGTGGTTAGGAAAGCATATGGGATACTTGCCTTTATTAGTTTAGTGATACAGCACTGAAATAGGCCCTTCGGCCCACCGAGTCTGTGCCGACCATCAACCACCCATTTATACTAATCCTACACTAATCCCATATTCCTACCACATCCCCATCTGTCCTTATATATTTCCCTATACTAGGGGCAATTTATAATGGCCAATTTACCTACCAGCCTGCAAGTTTTTTGGCTTGTGGGAGGAAACCGGAGTACCCGGAGGAAACCCACGCAGACACAGGGAGAACTTGCAAACTCCACACAGGCAGTACCCAGAATTGAACCCGGGTCGCTGGAGCTGTGAGGCTGCGGTGCTAACCACTGCGCCACTGTAGCCGAGGCATAAAATATCAGAGCAGGGAGGTTATGATGGAGCTGTATAAAATGCTAGTTAGGCCACAGCTGGAGTACTGTGTACAGTTCTGGTCACCACACTATAGGAAGGATGTGATTGCACTGGAGTGGGTGCAGAGGAGATTCACCAGGATGTTGCCTGGGCTGGAGCATTTCAGCTATGAATAGAGACTGAAAAGCCTAGGGTTGTTTTCCTTAGAGCAGAGAAGGCTGAGGGGGGACATGATTGAGGTATACAAAATTATGAGGGGCATAGATAGGTTAAATGGGAAGAAACTTTTTCCCTTGGCAGAGGGGTCAATAACCAGGGGGCATAGATTTAAGGTAAGGTACAGGAGGTTTAGAGGGGATTTGAGGAACAAAATTTTCACCTAGAGGGTGGAATCTGGAACACACTGCCTGAAGACGTGGTAGAGGCAGGAACCCTCACAGCATTTAAGAAATAGTTAGATGAGCACTTGAAATGCCATAGCATACAAGGCTACGGGCCAAGTGCTGGAAAATGGGATTAGAATAGTTAGGTGCTTGATGGCCAGCACAGACACGATGGGCCGAAGGGCCTGTTTCTGTGCTGTATAACTCCATGATTCTATGACTCTGTGACTCTATTTTCTGCTGCGGATCACTATCCCCACTGAAGTGTGCACCTGGGTTGAAATCAGGTGAGTCAAGTGCTGGCTGTGATGCGCCTCATAATGAACATCTTTCCAGAATTCACATGACCTTTATATAGGTGATCTATATGTAACCTATCTTTCATATCATCATCATAGCTCATTACTTATCATGCGGAGGTTTTCTCTGGAGGGATCCCTTAGATGTTGATAAAATGACCATCTCCCTTTAATGAGAGAGACTCTCAGTATATTTCACTGCACAAGGTCAAACAGACCTCCATGGATTTTATAATATTTCATCTTGTTTTTTAAAAAAAATCACATGACTCACTTCATGCTCCCATATCCTGATGACAACACATCCTTGCAAAGATTAACATTGACGGCTGGAATTCAGGGAATTTATATTTTGCAGATCACATGGAAGCTAACACATGCACAGTTTAAGGAACATGGCTAAAACTAAGTCAGGTTGTGGCATTTATTACACAAGAATTGCTTACTGGAAAATAAATACTTTGAGACATAGCTACACTTTGAAGTGAAAGGTTTTGATTTGAAGATCATCAGCAACATTATCCTTCAAATTATGCCTTATGGGGATCACTACTCTCCATTTTCTGCTATTCAGCATCAGTAAGACAACAGGAATCTTGAATTTAGCCAGATTGACTAATGACACACAATCCTCCAGAGCTCAATGCAACACAGCTTAAAGTCATGATGCATGGTCAGTTAACTGAGCACTGGAAGCATAAATGTAGAATCATTTCCAACTTAATTAAAAACATGCTAGATTTTTAAAAAATTATAGAAACAAAGAATGACATGTCACAAAAGGAGGCCATTCACCCGATTGTGCCAATCTTGGCTCTTTGAAAGAGCTATCCAAATTCTTTCAACTGTCTTTTGTCTATGAGGTGATACATAATTATCAAAGATGCTGTCTAATGCAGGAACGTGCTTCCAACAGTCCAGTGTGCATGAAAACAAACCACTGCTCTAGAGTAACCTAGATTCTCTCATATGTAGAAGTGCAAAAATAATTTAAGAAAGTAGATATTCATTCTGCTTTCATCATGTCAACCATAGCACTCTTGTTTCTGAGTCTGAAGGTTTTGGGTTCAAACCCCACTCCAGGTCTTGAGCACATAATCTGGACTGACACTCCAGTGTTGTAGTGATGGGGGGCTGTCTTTCAGGCTGAGATGGTAAACTGGGGTTCCACCTGGCCTCTTGGTTGGATGTAAATCATCATCCTGTGGCATTATTTGAAGAAGAGCAAGGGAACTCTGCTGGGTTCCTGGCTGAGATTTATTCCTCAACTTACACCACCAAAAAAAAGCACTTTACTCACTGATCTCATTGCTGTTTGTGGGAGTTTGTTGTGCACAAATTGGCTGCTAGGTTTTCTACATCACAGCAGTGACTACGCTTTAAAAGTAACTCATTATCTGTGACGTGCTCTAGGTCTTCCTGAGGTCACAAAAGGTTTAATAAAAATGCACATTCATTCTTACTTTCTATCATCAGGTAGTTGGAATAACTCTCCTGAAAGCATTAAGCCATGTTACGCTATGGTTCCACAGGCTGCAGATATACTCTGGTATCTGTCCCAAATGGTTTTTCTTGTTGGCCTAAAGTTTTAATGTCTGTAGGCAATTCGACCATGAGAGCATCATAGACATGTCTGATGTTCTCATTCATGCATTTTCCATCAGCTATTATTGGATAGCAATAGGGAGTGGGGCCCCAGAGATCTGTTTAATCCCTATCTAACAGAAGGGCTCTGAAACCAATTGTAGCTCTAGAACATTTATTCCAGTGGAGGTCAGCTAATTCATCACCACAGATCAAATCTAGATATACCTTGGTTTATGCTTCCTTATCATTTGAAATTTTCTTTCTGGTGTAATGGAATTGTCTGTCGGTAAAACTCAGAACATGGTTGGGTCCAATTTCACATTCAGTTAAAAAGCAACCAATCAGAAAACACTCAGTCATTTTAACACACAGTAAAACTATCTCTCTTTAAAAAATCACATTCATGGAATAAAGCAACAAAGGGCATCCGTGCAGTTCTTTGTCAAAGTCCTTTCAGCAGCAATATTGGTTCCACATCCATTCCTCCCTATACCTCTAAAGGAAAGAACTTGAATTTATAAAGTACCTTTCACTACTTCACACACGCAATCAATAATGGTATAGTAACATAGTGGTTATGTTACTGAGCTAGTTAATTAGCCGAATAATGTGGAGGTTATGAGTTCAAACCCCACCAGGGCAGCTGTGGAACTTAAATTTACTTAATTAAATAAATCTGGAGCTACCAAATTGTTGGAAAAGTCCACCTGGTTCATTAATGCCCTTCAGGGAAGGAAATCTGCTGCTGAGCCCCTCTGTTATATTCAACTAGGTGGCTCACTGCCACCTTCTCTCTAAGATAAGGGTTGGACAATTAGTGCTGGCTTTGTCAGCGATGCCCACATCCTGTGAATGAATAAAAAAATTGCACTTAGACAAAAAAGGTCCAGTGCATCAATCAGCCATAACTACATTCCAAATGTTAGAGAGTTCCATTGAATTGTTGCTGAAGTAGCAGATTTGCTAATAATTCAGAGAGCAGTTTTTAAATCCCACCATGGTAGTTTGCGAATTTGAATTCAGTTTAAAAACTCTAAAAATAAAGACACAACTGGTCCACTCCTTGTCCTTTATGGAAGGAAACCCATGCCATCCGTCCCTGGTCTGGGCCTCCAGTCACGCGCCAACATGACTGACTCTTAACTAACCTCTGACTTGGTCTAGCAAGCTTCTTAATTGTATCAGAACACTAGAAAGAATAGACAGCAGCTGTATGAGAAGGCTCACCACCAACTTCTTGGAGCACCTAGGAAAAGGGCAATAAATGCAAACCATCCCACTGAATCCCATGTCTGTGAATGAGCTTTAAAAAAAAGTGAAAGGAAAATAGGAGGTGCATCTTGGGACAGAGGCATCACTATTTAATTTCAGTAACAGGTAAGGGAGGTCACCGAGCTTTTTAAAAAAAAATCTTACACGCATATGGCAAATTTCACAGTGATTTGACTCAAAGTACTTTATCCAACAATTTACTTTTGAAACGCTTATTTGTAGAGTGTTACACAGCCGCTAACAGCAGCAAGAACTTACATTTGCACAGTGTCTTTAACCTAGTATAATATCACAAAGCACTTCACAAAAGCATAATCAGACAAAAAAAATCAGCACAGAACCAAAGGAGATAGTGGAAGAGGTGACTACAAGTTTGGTGAAAGAGGGTTATTTTAGGGAAGTTCTTAAAGGAAGAGAGCAATAGAGAGGTTTAGAGAGTGAATTACAGTGGGTAGGGCCTAGACAGCTAAAAGTACGGCCGCCAATGGTGGGGTGAAGGGATACACAAGAGGTCAGAGTTAGAGGATGTCAGAGTTCCCGGGGGAGTTGAATGGTTGGAGAAGATTACAGAGATAGGGTTGGACGAGGCCATAAAGGGACTTTTTTTAAATTCATTCATGGGATGTGGGCGTCACTGGCCAGGCCAGCATTTATTGCCCATCCCTAATTGCCCTTGAGAAGGTGGTGGTGAGCTGCCTTCTTGAACCGCTGCAGTCCATTTGGGGTAGGTACACCCACTGTGCTGTTAGGAAGGGAGTTCCAGGATTTTGACCCAGCGACAGTGAAGGAACAGCGATATAGTTCCAAGTCAGGATGGTGTGTGACTTGGAGGGGAACTTGCAGGTGGTGGTGTTCCCATGTATTTGCTGCCCTTGTCCTTCTAGTTGGTAGAGGTCGCAGGTTTGGAAGGTGTAGTCTAGGGAGCCTTGGTGCATTGCTGCAGTGCATCTTGTAGATGGTACACACTGCCGCTACTGTGCGTCGATGGTGGAGGGAGTGAATGTTTCTAGATGGGGTGCCAATCAAGCGGGCTGCTTTGTCCTGGATGGTGTCGAGCTTTTTGAGTGTTCTTGGAGCTGCACCCATCCAGGCAAGTGGAGAATACTCCATCACACTCCTGACTTGTGCTTTGGGGAGTCAGGAGGTGAGTTACTTGCCTCAGGATTCCTAGCCTCTGACCTGCTCTTGTAGCCACGGTATTTATATGGCTACTCCAGTTCAGTTTCTGCTCAATGGTAGCCCCTAGGATGTTGATAGTGGGGGATTCAGCGATAGTAATGCTGTTGAATGTCAAGGGGAGATGGTTAGATTCTCCCTTGTTGGAGATGGTCATTGCCTGGCACTTGTGTGGCACGAATGTTACTTGCCACTTATCAGCCCAAGCCTGGATACTGTCCAGGTCTTGCTGCATTTCTACGCGGACTGCTTCAGTATCTGAGGAGTCACGAATGGTGCTGAACATTGTGCAATCATCAGAGAACATCCCCACTTCTGACTTTATGATTGAAGGAAGGTCATTGATGAAGCAGCTGAAGATGGTTGGGCCTAGGACACTACCCTGAGGAACTCCTGCAGTGATGTTGTGGAACTGAGATGATTGACCTCCAGCAACCACAACCATCTTCCTTTGCGCTAGGTATGACTCCAGCCAGCGGAGGGTTTTCCCCCTGATTCCCATTGACCTCAGTTTTGCTAGGGCTCCTTGATGCCATACTCGGTCAAATGCTGCCTTGATGTCAAGGGCAGTAACTTTAAACACAAGGTTAAGAATTTTAAGTTTGATTCATTGGGAACTGAATGCCAATGTAGGTTAGTGAGCACTATGAGTGGGACCTGATGTGGAATAGGGTACATGCTGCATAGTTTTGGATAAGCTGATATTGACAGAGATTGGAGGATGGGGTCTGGCCAGGATAGCATTGGAATAGTTGAGTCTATCACCTATCTGGACAAGATATCTAATCAGGGTGAGGGTACCTTTAATGATGCACCATCCCCTCAATATTGCTCTGAGCGTCAACCAGGTTGATCAGAAGTAAGGGACCTGTTCTGATGAGAGGTCATTGACCTGAAACGTTAACTCTTGTTTCTCCACAGATGCTGCCTGACCTACTGTGTATTTCCAGCATTTTCTGTTTTTGTTTCAGATATTCAGCATTCGCAGTAGTTTGTTTTTGCCTTTAGGAGAGATGTTTATCAGGGGTTTTTTGAAATAAAGCCTAATTATTGAGACAGGAATATCAATTTTTCATAATTATTGATCAATATCGCTGACAAAGAAACCTGACATTATCAATCATGTAGGTGAGACCTCTGAGTCAAGTTTCAATCAGAGTGTGTCTTTTATTCCTTCTTACAACTTATGAATCAGTCACCACTCAGAGCAATTACACAAGCATTCTCTCTGGTAATCATGGCCAGACCTTTGCAGGAGAAAATCAGGTGTAAATACACAAGAACAGTGAAGCTCAGGTACATTTTGGTATTTTTAAAAATTAGTCCCCCACCCCAACCTCCTTATCTGCCATTTTATTTTCTTCTTTCATCTGACATCACTGTAGCCAAAAAGGGAAGTGCAAAGACTTTCTCAAGATACCAATGGCGCATCTCCAGAAGACGCCAGGCATGACTCTCCCCTCTGACCTACCTCTCCCAAGTCTCTGCTCACTATCTCACATGGCTCAAACTGTTGCTGAGCAGGGTAGGACCTGGACATACATCTCTGCCCTTCATCCTCACACTGGTTGTGACACAAAATCTTTACAAGCGATGCTTTACACAACCTTGCATAAGTCTCCCAGGACGTTTGTAATCAATTCTACAAGGAACTGTCTGTAAATCTATATGGGCTTGTATTAACGTCTAGGAAATTTGTATGCCTATACAATTTTCGTATAGATTTCCTGTCACACCAGCTAAGCTCAAGTATTTTTTCTCAGTTCAACCTCCAGACCTTAACTGACTCCTTGCACCTCTTTTCGGTCCTGTAACTTTTTCATGTTGACCTGTTTCCTTCAGCTACTCACAGTTCCCAGCCATGTCCTACATTCCTTTTGATTCGGAGTCAGTACAGCAAATGTTCACCCTTTCATTAACAACCAGCAATTTAGAGATTAGCTTTTGGTCAACTTAAGATATCTTTTGTAAAAGGTGATAGCCTGGACGTTGTCATGGTATTAACAAATTAACACTTAAGACCATGCATGTGGCTTTCTTCTACCTGCTCTGCTAGTGTTACTGTTAACTCATTTATTTTAAACTGCTTATAGCCTCTGCTGAAATGGAGGAACAATTGTTCATTTCCATACTGTCAGTCTTCCAGGATAGCATCAAGTTTTGCAGAGTTACAACTTCCTCCTTGGAACATAGGGAAGGATGAAGCCATTGTTTTCAGCACTCATTATAAATCCACTCCCTTGCCACTGGCTCCAATCTTCTTAAGCCACTTGTTGAGGCTGAGCCATGTGAAACCCTGTGAAATCTGTTTGACTGAGAGCTGAATTGTAAACCCCAACTCCTAATCATCATTAGGCCACTCGTTTCCGCTCCTGCGGCATTTCTTGCCTCAGCCCCTCTGCAACTGAAATTCTCAGATCTGGTCTTGATTTCTCCAATGCCATGTAAGCCTTCCATCCTGCACTCTCCATCGACTCCAATATGTTCAAAACTCAGCTGTCTGTGTTGTGCACTAAGCTCATTTCACCCTATCATCCCTGTCTTTGCTGACTTAGAATGGCTCCCAGCCCTGTAATGCATTAAATTAAATATCCTCATGCTCATTTTCAAACCCTTCCCCACAACACACTATCTTTGCAGGATTCTGTATCCCAGAATGAGATCCTGTATTCTGGAATCAGATCTAGTCCCATATTCTGGAGTCGGATCTAGCCCTATATTCCAGAATCAGATCTTGTCCTGTAATTTGCAATCTGATCTAGCCCTGCATTCGAGAATCAGATCTAGCACTGTATCCTTCTTTATTGAAAATACAAGCTGCTTTTCTTCCTAAAATTGTTTAAATATCTGTGTTCTTTTTCACCAATACCTAGTTTGCTTTGGCATGATATAGAATTTAAATAGTCCCCAATTCTCATTCCCAGGTTGGGAAAGAATGGGTGAACCTGTAATACAAGAACACAAGAAATAGGAGCAGGAGTAGACCATGTGGCCCATCGAGCCTGCTCTGCCATTCAATACAATCATGGCGGATCCTAGGATTCAACTTCACTTTCCCATATGCTCGCCATATCCCTTGATTCCCTGGGAGACCAAATATTTGTCTATCCCTCTGGGATAGAAAATTCCAAAGATTCACAACCCTTCGAGTGAAGTAATTTCTTCTCATCTCAGTCCTAAATGATCGGCCCCTTATCCTGAGACTGTGCTCCCGTGTTTTATATTCCCCGACCAGCAGAAATAATCTCTTTGTGTCTACCCTATCCAACCCCTTTAGAATCTTACATGTCTCACTGAGATCACTTCTCATTCTTCTAAACTTCAGAGAGTATAGGCCCAATTTACTTAGCCTGTCATCAAAGGACAACCCCTCATCTCAGAGACCAATCTAGTGAACCTTTGCTGTACTGCCTTCAATGAAAATATATCCTATCTTAAATGTGGAGACCAAAACTACATACAGATGTGGTCTCGCCAAAGCTCTGTACAATTGTAACAATAGGTCCTGATTCCTGTACTCCGGTCCCCATGCAATAAAGGCCAACATGCCATTTGCCTTCCTAATTGCTTGTTGTACCTGTATGTTAACTTTCTGCGTTCCTTGTACAAGCACACCCAAGTTTCTTTGAACAACGACACTTACAAGTTTCACAGCTTTTAAAAAATATTCTGCTTTTCTATTCTTATAACCAAAGTGAATAACGTCACACTTCCCTACATTATATTCCATCTGCCATCTTGTTGCCCACTCACTTAACCTGTCTATATCTCTTTGCAGCCTTTCTGTGTCCTCCTCACAGCTTTCCATCTACCTTTGTATCATCAGCAAACTTAGATACAGTATTCTCTGTCTCTTCATCTAAGTCATTAATGACGATTGTAAATAGCTGAGGCCCCAGCACTGATCCTTGCAGCATCCCACTATTCACTGCCTGCCAACTTGAAAATGCTCCATTTATGCCCACTTGTTGCTTCCTATCTGTTAACCAAACATCCATCCATGCTAATATATTGCCCCCAACTCCATGAGCCCTTATCTTGCCTATTAACCTTTTGTGAGGCACCTTATCGAATGCCATTTGGAAATCCAGGTATACTACATCTACTGGTTCCCCTTTATCTACCCTACTAGTTACATCCTCAAAAAACTCTAATAAATTTGTCAAACAGGATTTCCCTTTAGTAAAACCATGTTGGCTTATTCTAATCATACTGTGCTTTTCTAAATGCATTGTTAAGCCTTCCTTAATAATAGATTCCAGCAGTCTTCACTATACAGGACACAAGTAACATCCCAGAAATAGCGATAAATCAGGAAATGGAAGGGAGGGAGGAACTCAAGAAAATTACAATCATCAGGGACGTGGTACTGAGCAAATTGTTGGAACAGCGGGCTGACAAGTCCCCGGGTCCTGATAGATTTCATCCTAGGCTCTTAAAAGAAGTGGCTAGTTAGATAGTTGATGCGTTGGTTTTAATTTTCCAGCAACAACTTAGATTTGTATAGTGCCTTTAGTGTAATAAAATGTCCCAAGGCGCTTCACAAGAGTATTATAAAAAAATGACACCGAGCCACATAAGGAGATATTAGGTCAGATGACCAAAAGCTTGGTCAAAGAAGTAAATTTTAAGGAGGAAAGCGAGGTGGAAAGGTGTAGGGAGGTTATATCAGAACTTGGGGCCTAGGCAGCTGAAGGCGCAGCTATCAATGGTGGAGCAATTAAAATGAGGGATTTTAATCAGAGGCCAGAATTAGAGAAGTGCAAATATCTTGGAGGATTGTGTGGTTGGAGGAAATTACACAGATAGGGAGGGGAGAGGCCATGGAGGGAATTTGAAAACAAGGATGAGAATTTTAAAATCAAGACGTTGCTTGACTGGGAGCCAATGTAGATCAGCGAGAACATGGGTGATAGGGGAATGAGACTTGGTGTGAGTTAAGATACAGGCAGCAGAGTTTTGGATGACCTCAAGTTTACCCAGGGTAGAAATGTGAAGGTTCTTAAAGATACACTGAAGGGGACACTGTATTTATTAAGTAATATTTGTCCAGCTTTTTTTTTTCAGTACTTGCCAAATTCGACAGGAATTCAATGCTGCATTTCAACACAATGTACATCAGGTGCATGTGACCATCCCTCAGTCTGTAAGCTGAGTGGAGACATTTTAACGGGTCACCATTCTGCTAAAGTAGCAGAGAGAGAAAGAACTGTCAGTTGAAAGCATTGAGCATTACCAAGAGTAGTTTCTAAGCTGTAGTGACCTGAGTTTACATAGGTTTCGCTGGCACACATAAACCATCCACAATGTGATCACTATGGGCTCAATTTCTGACTGGTTCTGGGTCAAACTGTGGTGATCACTCCATGGGGAAATTAGTAAATGGGGCACATCCCAAATTCACCCTGTGCTTTGTATTCTGCCATTTTCTGATGGGTGGCAAGTGAAAGTCACCATAAACTGGTGCATTCTCCATGGCAACACCTCTACCAATCAGAATCTACTTGCCAACCAATCAGCACTCTCTTCTCATATAGTATAAATTTCTTGCTTCCCTTGCAATGGCATTCTTGCGAATTGTCCTGATGTGTGCAAGACGGAAAGCTTCTACAAAATGTTTCTGTTTTCAGCAATAATCAAATTTATCTGTGCCGATTTATGCAATTGCACTGAATACGAAAATGTGAATATTGATTTTTATTGATCCTAATTTCAAGTAAATCATACAATCATAGCATTGCACAACACAGCAAGAAGCCATTCAGTTTATCGAGCCAGTGCTGGCTCTTTCAATAAGTTATCCAATTAGCCCCACTCCCCAGCTCTTGCCCCACAATCCTGCAAATACTTAATTTTCAAGTATTTATCCAATCCCCTTTTGAAAGTTACTGTTGCATCTGCCTCCACCACCCTTTCAGGTAGTAGACTCCAAATAACAACTTGCTGTATAAGAAAATTCTCAAAATTAAATGTCCTAAATCATGAGGGGTCTGGACAGAGTAGATAGGGAGAAACTTTTCGCATTGGCAGAACAGTTGAGAACTACAGGACACTGATTTAAGGTAATTGGCAAAAGAACCAGTGGTGTACATGAGGCAACACTTTCCTCAGCGAATGGTTACGATCGGGAATGCGCTGTCTGAGAGTGTGGTGGAGGCAGATTCAACTGTGACTTTCAAAAGGGAATTGGATAAGCACCTGAAGAGATAAAAATTGCAGGGCTACAGAGGAAAGGCAGGAGAGTGGGACTAGCTGAGTAGCTATTACAAACAGCCGGCATGGACATGATGGGCCAAATGGCCTTCTGCTGTGCTGTAACCATTCTATGATTCTATGATCTCCCCTCTGATTCATTAGCCAATTATCTTCTGTCTGCGTCATCTGGTTACTGACACACCTGCTAATGGAAACAGTTCGCTGTTGCTATATCAGAACTTCTCATAATTTTGAACACTTCTATTAAATTTTGCCTTAACATTCTCTACTTTAAAGAGAACAATCCCAGCCTGTTTGTTCTCTCCACTGTAGTCCCTCATTCCTAATAACTTTCTAGTAAATCTCCTCTGCACCCTTTCCAAGGGCCTTGACATCCTTCCTAAAGTGTGCTCCCCAGAATTGGAAACATACTCTCGCTGAGGCCAAACTAATGTTTCGTATATGTTTAACACAACTTCCTTGCTTTTGTACTCAATGCCTCTATTAATAAAGTCCAGGATCCCATATGTCTCATTAACCACTTTCTCAACCTGCCCTGACGCCTTCAACGATAAATCTCCAGGTCTCTGTTCCTGCACCCGCTTTAAAATGATGCCATTTAGTCTATATTGTAAAATATGATGCTGGTGTAATTGTGAGGATTGACATTACCAAAGTTGAACTCTGTAGTGTGCTTAAGTGCACTATTCCCCTTTTATTAGGTGCTATCACAGTGTAGTGAAGGGAATCTTTTATCAGTCTCAGTAAAATCGCATTGTCTGCTGAATCTCTGCACTGCAGTATCTGATGAATATATATGCAAGAATGATTAAACAGAGGGGAAGGGATCTTCTGCTGAATGGATTTCCAATGATGGAATGTTTGGCTCAGACTCAAAAATGGAAAGCATTACATGCAGTTGGCTAAGTCACACATTTTCTATTGCCCTAATGGATGAACCAGCAACCCTCATGTGCAAAAATGGCTAACTCTCATTTAAACTTCTCAATCCAAGTGACAAAGTTCCAAGTAGTAACAGTGTCCCGAGAGCTCCATGTGCAGGAGTAGCATTATGTTAAGTTTCAGTGCAGATGTTCTTTGTGTACTTCTTTTGATGAGTTCAGCATGTTGAAGTGCAGCTGTAGCATCTATACTGTTCCTGGTATAAGCACAGACATTTGGCTTAAGGATCACATTTCTCCTAGTTACGTGCCAGTCATAACTTACAACAGGACTGAGAGCTTGGCTGTATCATTTTGATGTTGTACGCGATAGGCTGGTTTTATAGGTTTTGCATTGTAAGGGATGGAGTTTTTCAATAACTGACTGAAAAGGCATTGCATCACTGGTTTAAAAGTTTTTCTTCGGACTCTCACTCTTTCACCACCTCTCTAGACTTTAACACAGCTCTTTGCCTCAGTGCAGTCATCCATGATTAGATCTTAATATTGACAGTGAAGTGAGATTGGCAATGCCACACTCCATCTCTCTTGATAGTTATTGACTCAGTTCTTGCAGTGCTGACAATAACATATCATCTGTCAGTGCACGGTCTATAACCTGTCTGAGGTAACTTGGTTAATGCTTGTTTTTCAGATGCTCAATTAGCAAGTTATGAGAGTGGTGTCGCCAGCAAAGAAATTGCTCTCTCTGGTTATAGCTACCAGCCAATTGACAAAGAAACTGAGTCAGGTCAAGCAAAAATCATCAGCATGGACCAACAAGTCTCCAACAACTTTGATATCAATTGTTCTTGAATGGGCGACAAGGGTCTAGTAAGCCACATGGTCAAACCTTCAACACTGGTGGGATTTTAATACTCCAGTTCACTGGAAGGTAGGGCATTTATGATATAAGTCAAAGGAAGCTTTAGTGAATCAAAAGATATTACAATCCGATTGGACTGAAATAGAAATTGGGCAAACCTATTAAAATCTCAAAGGGTTTATTCCACTTGATTCTTTAGCCACTGTCTTGGTTCTTGTTTATGGAAATAACTCTGGAAGGGGTGCGTGGCACAGTGTACTGGATTTTACTGCATGGTGTTCACATCAATGTTCCACTTTACTAACAAAATACAGGCTTCCCACGATCACAATGTGCCTCCCTCTTTCTATGTGGTTATTTGGTGGTGGCATGCGAGGTTATCTTGGGAGATCTTACTCAGACATGATCTGAAGGTGAGCACCTGACAGTAAGTGATGGTGTGTGATCCCAGCCAGCAAATGCAGTTTAGATTTTTTTTAAAAACCAAGCAAACTCGTGGCTTACAGACATCACTGGACTTGGCTGAACAATTGTGCACAATTTCTTTCTTTAGTCGTTCCTCATGCTGGGTTGTAGACGTTCACAACCTCACTAGCCGTGTACAAGCTGATTCAATAAGGCTGCAGTGAAAACAATTGTCTCAATCCCTGCAGTTGTGGTTTTGAGTCTCAGACAGAATTTCAGATCGATGTTCTCACAGTTGGAAGGAGGTACATGCTTCTTTGATGCAATTGCCGGGATTCTAGGCGAGAGAGATAGGGAGGCGACAAGGTTTAATGAGGGAATTCCAGAGCTTAGCATCAAGGCAGCTGAAGGCACGGCCGCCAGTTGTGGAGTGATTAAAATTGGTGATGCTCAAAAGGTCAGAGTTGGCAGAATGCAGAGATCACAGGGTCGATAAGGCTGGACATCATCACAGAGATAGGGAGGGGATTGAGGCCATAGAGGTAACCCCTTCCCACAAAGGTAGTCTGCACGAGGGCTGGAATTTTACGCCCCCTGCAGGAGCATGCTGGAGGTGGTGGGAGGGGTCGTAAAATTGAGTGGGTGGCAGGCGGTGCCATTCCCTATGCCTCCCTGCCCCCGCTGCAGTCTTACTTGGGGAGGCGGCAACGGGAAACGGCCCACCTGCCCCAGGCCAATCAAGGCCCTTAAGTGGCTGCCACCACTGGTATCTTAATAGCGGCAAGCGGGCAGCTCAGGACCCCCAGAGGGTCCCCCCCACCAATGGCCCAACCGCCCCCACTAAACTACATTCCCCCACCCACTCCCAACCGATCCCCCTTGCCTCGCCAGGGCCTGGCCGATTGTCACCAGCGAGGCCCCACAAACTGACATTTTTTCAGGGGCCGGCGTCCCTCTTGCTCCACTGTCTGGCTGCAATCTCAGCAACGGCCACCACTCCCCAGTGGTGCCATTGAGACTGAGTGTTTCCAGCCTGCTGATTGGCTGGCAGCTCTTGGAGGCAGGCCTTCCTGCCTCAGGGGGGGGAGGGTGCGGAAGTCCCACCCGGGACAATTAAGGCCCTGGGCCAAGTAAAATTACAGCGTGGATCCCAGCCCTGGTGGAGGCAGGCTCACCCCCAACTATTCGGCCAGTGGACGGGGCCTTCCGCCCAACGTAAAATTCTGCCCTAGAAAACAGGACATTGCTTGACATCTTTTCTTAACTGCCCTAGATCTGGTATGAACCCTTTCATGGGTTCTGGGGTTTTCTTCCAATTTCTTTATGCCTGGAATCAGCATTTTCTCCAATGTGCCCTCTTGTGTAGGAGTTAGGCTGAAAAGATGGCAGTCACAGATTCTGACCATAACCTCAGTGTGGAATGAAACCCGCAGGATATGTGTAACAGAACATGAAATGGATTCTGCGGTCGGAAATGTGGGATGAAGGAAACAATATGGGAACCATTTTTGTAGAAATGTTTTTCATGTTTAATCCGATAAAAGCAGAACTTCAATTGTTTCTGTAGTTTTCAAAATCAGATCAAGATGTCTTTCAATGTAAAAGAAACTGCTGGTGAAAGTTTGAGCTGGATAATGTGAATATTGGCCTATTTCACAAGTGAAGGGCCCGATTGGATCTTTTTTTTATGGCCTTTTTAAGTCATTTATTATATCCCTGTAAACTTCTTATCTGAATGAGCAAATGATTTGTTCGCAATGCAGCCAAAACTTCTTGGCCCTTCTGACACATTCCTGCCATAAGTTGGTCAGGAGTACAATAAGAAAGCAATGGAGAATAGGCCAGCACCCAGACACTCTAGCTCTCGGCCTGTGAACCTTTGTAAGAGGCACAGCCTCTAAAAATGTGTCTGTTAAGCCATCAGGTGAGCTTAGCAGGACTGTGGCTTGATCTTGTGTGTGTTGCGAGGTTTGTGGCGGCGTGCATTGATCCCCAGTGTGACAAGGTGGATAACGCACTGTCGTTTCCTCATTAGACAAGCAGGGCAGCTTGGTTGCCTTCACTTGGAAAAGGAAAACGAATACTTGCATTTCTATAGCACCTTTCACAACCTCAGGATGTCCTAAAGTGCTTTACAGCCAATGAAGTACTTTTGAAGTGTATTCATGGTTGCAATGTGGGAAACATGGCAGCCAATTTACACATAGCAAGCTCCCACAAAAAGTCATAAGATAGTGGCCAGATAATCTATTTTAGATGTTGGTTGAGGGATGAATAGTGGCTAGGACAATGGTGGGGGGTGGGGGAAATTCCCTTGCTTCTTTTAAATAGTACCATGGGATCTATAGCGTTCACCTAGGAGAGCACGTAAAGCCATGGTTTAATGCCTCATCCAAAAGACAACACCTCCAATAGGGCAGCACTCCCTCAGTACTGCAGTGGGCTTCAGCCTGGATTATGTGCTCCAGTCTCTGGAGCGGACCTTGAATCCCTAACCTTCTGACTCAGAGGCACTATTCTAAGAAAAGTTTTATATTTACGCCAGGTTACTAGATATTTATTTATATATATATCTGATTTATCTCAGAGCAATGCAGATATCACACTTGTGTAAAATTACCAACTGTGGAACTTTGAAGTATCTCTACACTTAAAAGATCTCAGTACAATGCTTTCTCAGAACAGTCTCTTTTTTGGTTTCAGTTTCAAATTCTTCAGCTCTACCCATAGGCTTAAGCAATCAAGCACAGTGGACACAAATAAGTGGACAGATTAATACAATCAAACCCAGATCAATCAAACACTACAAAGAGCAGAGGATTTCTCCCAATGTCCTGGCCAACATTTGTCCCTCAATTAACATCTAAAATAGATGATCCCATCATTTATTACATTGTAGTTCCTGGATCCTTCCCGTGCTCAATTGGTGCCATGATTCCTACATTACAACTGAGAAGACACTTCAAAAGTAATTAATTGGCAGTAAAGCACTTTAGGATCTGGTGAGGTTCTGAAAGGCACCAAAGAAAAGAAAACAAAGCACTGGTGTTTATTTCTAGAGGGATAGAATTGAAAAGCAGAGATGTTATGTTAAACTTGTATTGAACCTTATTTAGAACAACCTTGGAGTACTGTGCACAGTTCGGGTCTTCGTATTTCAAAAAGGATATGGAGGCACTTGGGAAGGAGCAAAAAAGGTTTACAAGGATGATTATTTTTATTCTTTTATGGGATGTGAGCATCGCTGGAGAGGACAGCATTTATTGCCCATCCCTAATTGCCTATGAGAAGGTGGTGGTGAGCCGCCTTCTTGAACTGCTGCAGTCCATGTGGGGTAGGTACACCCACAGTGCTGTTAGGAAGGGAGTTCCAGAACTTTGACCCAATGACAGTAAAAGAACGGTGATATAGTTCCAAGTCAGGATGGTGTGTGGCTTGGAGGGGAACTTGCAGGTGGTGGTGTTCCCATGAATCTGCTGCCCTTGTCCTTCTAGGTGGTAGAGGTCGCAGGTTTGGAAGGTGCTGTCTAAGGAGCCTTGGCAAGTCGCTGCAGTGCATCTTGTAAATGGTACACACTGGTGCCATTGTGCGCTGGTGGTGGAGAGAGTGAATGAAAGTAGATGGGGTGCCGATCAAGTGGGCTGCTTTGTTCTGGCTGGTGTCAAGCTTCTTGAGTGTTGATGAAGCTGCACTCATCCAGGCAAGTGGGATACCAGAACTGAGAAGATATAACTATCAGGAAATATTGAAAAGAGAAGGCAGAGGGATGACCTGATAAAGGTCTTTAAAATTATAGGGTAAATGTAGAAAAGATGTTTGTACTTGTGCGGAAAACAAGAACTAAGTGACATAAATATAAGATAGTCACAAATAAATCCAATAGAAAATTCAGTAGAACCTTCTTAACCAGAGAGTGATGAGAATGTGGAACTCACTAGCACATGGAGTGGTTGAAGCAAATAGTATATAATCATTTAAGGGAAAATTAGGTAAATGCATGTTGGAGAAAGGAATAGGAATTTATGGCAATAGGGTGAGATAAAGAGGGGTGGGAGGAGGCTCGTGTGTAGCATAAATACCAGTATGGACCAGTTGGGCCAAATGGCCTGTTTCTGTGCTGTAAATTCTAGGTAATTCTATGTAATTCTATGCAGAGATGCAATTCCTATCCTTTTTTAACGATACTAACAAAAGCACGAGCCCATGTGTTAGCATCTTTGTTAAGGTTTTGTGTTTTGTTATTAGGTTTTTAAAGCCTAAAGTTGCTTGAGGTCACCAGCTAAGTTCTGTATGTACTATTAGTGTTGGTGATAATGTAGACCTTCTCCTATGAACTGCATTGTGACTCTCCACAGCTTGCCAGCAATATCAGCAGCAGCAACTGGGACCTGCCCATCCTGGCATAGAGATAGTACCCTGCACCTCCTCACACACCCCAACCTGTGCACCCAAAAATGAGAGCATCTGAATTGCTATCCCCATTGAGTGCTGTCAAGCACCGTGGTGGAAAGACATGTTCTGTTTGGTAGCACAATTAAAATGATCATTGTAACTCCCCCAGTGGCTGTGGGTAAATGTACAACATGACCCAGCACACTCTGTCACTAACCAACATCTATGCACATACGCTTTCCAGATGGGATCACGAGCAAGATGCACAAGCCCTGAGACGCCAATGCCAGATACTGTACAGACTGTCACCAGACCAGCTGGTAGCAGCTAACTCAGCTCAGCATAAGGACTAAGCCTGGTTCCTCCCAGTGCTACATGGCTCAACACTACACTAGGTGAGGGTTATTTTTGCATTGCTATATATCAACAGAGTCTTTGTGTGTGAGAGAGCGAGAGAGAGAGATTGCGCGAGAGAGCAAGAGATAGTGGGTGGAATTTTATGCTCTCCCCCACGGCGGGTTTGCCTATTCCGAAGTTTCCATCGAAATTTAGCCCTGGGCGGGAAAGCCTGTGAGCGGCCTTCCTGCTCCACTGCCAACTGAGGCCCTTAACTGAGCAATTAACTCTTAATTAAGGGCTTCTGCCTGCTGCAGCCTCTATTACCTGTGTTTGTCAATCAGAGGTGGGCAGCTGCAACACCACCACGGAGGCGGTGGCTCCAGCTGTAGCTGCAGACAGCAAACACCAAGGAGCGGTGCTGGAACCAGACTCAAGGTAGGTCAGGGTGGGAGGAGTCTCGTGGGGTGGGGGTGGGGGTGGAGGGGGAGGGTGAAGGAGCCACTGTGTTTTGAATGGGGACAACCCCCACCCCCCCCACCCCCTGCAGTCGCTGCCCAACGGTTTATCATGCCGTGCTCCCCGTGCTCCCCGCTGGGCTAATTGAAATGGTGGGATGAGGTCCTTAATTGGACATTAATTGCCCACTTCAGGGCCTCAATTGGCAGCAGGGTGGGGAGGCCATTCATAGGCCTTCCTGCCCTGGAGTTAATTTTGGCAGGGGTGAGAAGGTGGCGGGCCCCTCCCCACGACTATCCTACTGGATTACATGCTCTCCCTGCCCCCAAACCTACTGCAGGGGAGAGAATTAACTTCCTACCCATGTGTGTGTGTCACATGAGAGGGAGATTTTGTGTGTGTGAGCAAGAAAGAAATTGTGGGCTGAATTTTGTGCCCACAGCGGGGCTCCCAGCACCAGGCTGAAAAGGCAATGTCAGCCGGCTGGAGGTGCCCCGGCACAATTCTATGGCACCCGGCCAATTAACAGCCAGGCGCCAGGAACCTTGTCCCTTTAAATACAGAGATCCCGCCTCCAAGAGCTGCTGGCCAATGACTGGGCAGGCAGCTCAGCAGTATCAGCAGCACCATCGGGAGCAGAGGCCACTGCCGGTACTGCAAGAGGCCTTGGGCCCAGGCCCAGTGCTGGAGCCTGGACCCAAGGTAAGTGAAGTGGGATCGCCGGAGCCAGACCAGAAGGCCCTGGTGAGGGGGTTAGAGGCTGAGCGTTTAGCGCAAGGGGACTGGGGTTCAGAGAGGTGGAGGTTTTCCCAGCGGGGGCCCTCTGTGAGCCACAGATCCCACGGATGTGGGCACAACCCGCCCTGCTCCACAAGCCCGCAGGGAGGTCGCCTCATTTTACTGGGTGATCACCCTGCGTGGTGGAGTTCTCCCAGACTGCCGCTGGTTAAATCCCAGCGGCAACAGGAAGAGGCCCTTAAATGACCATTAATAGACCAGTTAAGGGCCTCAATTGGCCTCTGGACGTTTAGGCCATCCTCAGCCTATGCCAGCCCTGACAAAATTGCGTTGCGACGGGGAAGCAATGGACCCCCTGCCTCCTGCCACAATTCTATGGGCACCCCCTCCCCCCCATCGCCTCCAAACCCACCTCAGATGAATCATAAAATTCAATGCTGCATGTGAGTGAGAGAGCAATTGTGATCGAGTGTGAGTACACATGTGCAAATACAGGGGTTAAGTGTTGGAAAAGAAAATTGGCCTGACACAGTCAATAGATACCACCCCAACTGTGCCCTATGTACGGTGCACAAGGTCATTATAAATAATAATACTCATGGGGAGAGTTGGCAGGTTCAGGAGACGTTAAAACAATTGACACTTTATAGCTCAAGCTGCTACCTTGCCTTCCAGGGTGTTATTTATTTACAGTGCTACTGCAGAAATGAGAAAATAATTCATTCCATACATTCATTCTTTCAAAGTGGCAATAGTGATTTTGAAAGGAATATGCAGTAAAGGTTAGCAAGGACCTGCACGGAGGCTCTGCATGTTTATTTTTGCTTTGGGCTGGAGGACTGCAGTCATCAGCATATAATAAGTTCCATTGAGAGCCCGTAGTCGGCAAATGACCTTCCACATTTCTTCGTGCGGCCGGCTATCAGTCAAATTTTTTTTTACGAGCTGTCCAGGAGTTTTAAAGCTACCCCTTCCCTGCCAAGTAAACCCTGGTGTCAAGTGTTCATGGCTGTGGAAGTGTTTTTATTTCAAGGAATGTGGCTTTGAATAGACATGAGTTTGAGTCTGCACCAGAGTCTGCTCTTCATTATCGCCACCTCCGACACACTGACTCGGAGAAACAGACTCTCTTTTGTTAACCTGTCCACGTTGAATTAACCAGTTGTAGCCCAGACTGGATGCACCCCTTTTTATTTTGCTTTTACCAATGGTTGCCACCTAGCCCTGTCCCGCTCTTCACTGAAATGGCCATTCTTCATGTGGGAATCAGAAAATGAGGTGGAAAAACTAATCTGTAGCTGGCTACAGGAGTGCATGGAAGGATCCCTGCACCTGAATGGTTTGGCCTGAGGCAAACCTAATATTGGCCTCGGGTCTCAGTATCATCAAACCAGCGAGTTGCCAACACCGAATGGAAAGAGTCCAACTCCTGTTTCCAGGTACCTTTCTTTGCCTTTATCAACATGATAGGCAGCGCACTTCCAACTTGTAATAAGCGGTGCTTCCTGCCCACCATATTGGAGGGTCAAGTGCTGGTTTAGCACCGGGCACGTTGGCATTGTATTTCCAGAACTGAGTGTCCGCGAGCTACTTCAGCAGCCAAGGCGCCAGTTTTATCACCAGAAATCCCCTGTCATACACTTCACAGGAGTTGCCTCTGGGTTAGTGATCAGGAGCCAGCACCTCGGTTGATTTTCCCTACCCTATTGCAGGGATACTGAGGTCAGTTTGAGCACCCCAGCTGAAGTTGGGCTAACTCAGGCCAGGATTTGAACACTAACCCACCAGGAAAGGCCCATTGGAAAGCACTTCCCCAATTTCATAGGAGCTACGCTGTCGAGAATATCTTACATTTAAGCCAGGAATTCTTTGAAGCAAACAAGAGCTGAAATGGAAAGTTTTAAAAAGGTTGGATTGGTGTTTCTGGCTTGTTGGGAGAAAAGCTTTTCCTTGTGGATTTACAGCCAGGAGAAAGTCTAAGATGTGTTTATTGTATTAAAGATATTTTGTACAGAGTTCATAATTCCATTGGCATCTTTGATTCTTTTCAAGTCCAACATGCTCATGAAAACTTACTTTGGGTTAGTTTACTGGAAGTGTCACTCACTTACATTCACAATCCAGTAATCAGGAGAGTGTATTTCTGGCTTGTCCATTTGAAAATGTATCCAATGCTTCTCTACCACCTCCCTCAGCCTCTTCAGCATCACTAGGGAAAAAGTACTGAGCAAACTATTGGGATTGAAGGCAGACAGGTCCCCAGGGCCTGATGGCCTACATCCTAAGGTCTTAAAGGAAGTGGCAGCAGAGATAGTGGATCCATTGGTTCTAATATTCCAAAATTCCCTGGATGCGGGAAAGGTTCCAGTGGATTGGAAAAATGCTAATATAATGCCCTTATTCAAAAAGGGAGGGAGGCAGAAAGTAGGGAGGCAGAAACTATAGACCAGTTAGTTTAAAATCTGTCATTGGGAAATTGTTAGAATTCATTAATAAGGAAGTAATAACAGGACATTTAGAAAGTCAAAACGCAATCCATCAGAGTCAGCATGGTTTTATGAAGAGTAACTCGTGTTTGACTAATTTGCTAGAGTTCTTCGAAACTGTGACAAGCAAAGTGGATAATGGGGACCCTGTAGATGTAGTATATCTGGACTTCCAGAAGGCATTTGATAAGGTGCAGTAATAAAGGTTAAAACACAAGGTAAGATCACATGGGTTAGGGGCAGTTTATTAGCTTGGATAGAGGATTGGCTAACCAACAGAAAACTGAGACTCGGGATAAATGGGTCTTTTCTGGTTGGCATGATGTAACTAGTGAGGTGCCACAGGGTTCGGTCCTTGGGCCCCCAATATTTAAAATCTATATTAATGACTTGGATGCAGGGATAGAAGGTACTATATTCAAATTTGCAGATGACACTAAAATAGGTGGGATAGTAAGTTGCAATAAAGAAATAAGAAATTTACAAATGGATATGGATAGGTTAGGTGAATGGGACAAAATTTGGCAGATGGAGTTTAACGTGGATAAGTGTGAGGTTTTCCATTTTGGTCGGACGAATAGAAAGGCAAATTATTATCTAAATGGAGAGAAACTTCAGAGTGCTTCAGTGCAGAGGGATCTGGGTGTCCTCGTGCATGAATCGCAGAAAGCTGGTATGCAGGTACAGCAGGTGATAAGGAAGGCAAATGGAATTTTGGCATTTATTGCTAAAGGAATAGAATATAAAAGTAGGGAAGTGTTGCTGCAACTGTACAAGGCATTACTGAGACCACACCTGGAGTATTGCGTACAGTTTTGGTCCCCTTACTTGAGGAGGGATGTAGTTGCATTGGAGGCAGTTCAGAGGAGGTTCACTAGATTGATTCCAGGGATGAGGGGTTTGTCTTATGAAGAGAGATTGAGAGTTTAGAAGAATGAGAGGAGATTTAATTGAGGTATATAAGATGATTAAGGGGATTGACAAAGTAGACATAGAGAGGATGTTTCCTCTTGTGGGGAAATCTAGAACGAGAGGTCATAGTTTTAGGATAAGGGGTAGCAGATTTAAAACAGAGATGAGGAGAAATTACTTCTCACAAAGGGTCGTGAGTCTGTGGAATTCACTACCCCAGAGTGCGGTGGATGCCGCGACATCGAGTAAATTTAAGGCAGAGATAGACAGATTTTTAATTAGTAATGGGTTGAAGGGTTATGGAGAACGGACAGGAAAGTGGAGTTGAAGCCGAGATCAGCTATGATCGTATTGAATGACGGAGCAGGCTCGAGGGGCTGAATTGCCTACTCCTGCTCTTAGTTCTTATGTTCTTATGTTCACTGCATTGGTCCCAATCTAGTCCTGGATGAGCTGAAATTTCCACCAAATAATAGTTGGGAAAAGCAAAGCCACCATCATTGTCTCTACCTCAAACTTTGTACCTTCACCACAAATTCCATCCATTACCCATCATGGCTGCAATCTCAGGCTGAACTGGACCCTTTGACTCGATATCCTTTTTGACCCTAAGATGAGGTTCTGTCTCCATGACCTCTCCATCATCAAGGTTGCCTATTTGCACCCACCGCTTGTCTGCAAAGCTACCTTAGCCCATCTGCTGCTGAAATTCATCTCCATGCTTTTGTCATCTCCAGGCTCAATCAGTGCAATGCTGTCATGACTGGCCTCCCAGCCTCTACCCTCCGTGCACTTTAGCTCATTCAGACTCTGCTACTCGTATGACTATCTGACAGCAAGTCCTGTTCACCCTTCACCCCAGTGCTCACAAGCTTACGTTGGTTCTCAGTCCCCCAGTACCTCCAACTTAAAACTCTCATCCTCATGGGAAAGTCACTCCTTGACTTCGTCCCTATCTTTGTAACTTCTTCCAGTTTTAAACCCGCACCATCCCCAATTTTCCATTCTTCTGACCCCAGTATCTCGTGGATTCCCCCCATCACTCCACCAGCCATGTAGGCTCCAAGCTCTGTAATTCTTCCCTGAACTCCTCCAGCTCTCCAATTCCTTCTCTTACTTTAAGACCATCCTTAAAACACAACTCTTTGACTCAGCTTTTGGGCGTCCTGGCTGATTGCTCCTTCTTAGACACAGCATCCTCTTTTTTGTTTACTAATGCCTCTGTGAAACACCTTGGGACTTTTATTTTGATATTGAAGGCACTATATAAATGCAACTGGTTGTCACTGTTGTTTGTTTCTTTCTTTCTTTTGGGCCTCCTTATCTCGAGAGACAATGGATACGCGCCTGGAGGTGGCCAGCACAAATTAATAAAAACAGCCACATAAATGCCTTGCCTCATATGGCATGCTATTGAATTTAAATGGTTTGTCAGACAACATCTGAAAGACAGAAAAAATCAACAGACCATCAAGAATGCAACAAATGCTTGGGTTGTGATGCACACCGGATAATAAATCTCTGTAAAACTGAAAACAAACACAGAACAAAACATTAGAGGGAATCTCAGCTTTGTAATATTAGGAACTATGCAGGTTAATGCATGTGAATAAGATCAAAGAATTTCACACAAACGTGTTCAAACATTAATATCACACAGAGTATTTTCACGAGTTTCTTTTCCTGTTAAGTAGGCCATTGAAAAGAAAGAATGACTTGCATTTATACCATGTCTTACACAACCTCAAGATGTCCCAAGCCTTTACAGCCAATGAAGTACTTTTGAAGTGTCATTGCTGTCATAATGTAGGAAATGCAGCAGCCAATTTGTACGCAGGCAAGATCCCACAAATAGCAATGTGATAATGACCAGATAATCTTTGTGTTTGATTGAGGGATAAATATTGGCCAGGACACTAGGGATAACTCCCCTGCTCTTTTTCGAAATAATATCATGGGATGGGATCTCTTACAGGCACTTGAGAGGGCAGATGGGGCCTCTGTTCAATATCCCATCTGAAAGACAGCACCTCTGGCAGTGCAGCACTCTCTCAGTATGTCACTGGAAATTAGGCTTGATTTTTGAGCTCAAGTCTCTGGAGTGAATCAACAACATTCTGACTCCAGGTGAGAGTGCAACCAGCTGACGCACAGCTGACAGAGGAGATTTGCCAATCACTAAAGCTGGTAACACATGAGTGAAACAGACCCTGAGGACCTGGCAATCTGCCATAGATCCAAAAATTCAGCCGTGGTCCTTGCATACCTGTCTTTTTTACCTATATTAAGATTAGATTAGATTAGAGATACAGCACTGAAACAGGCCCTTCGGCCCACCGAGTCTGTGCCGACCATCAACCACCCATTTATACTAATCCTACACTAATCCCATATTCCTACCAAACATCCCCACCTGTTCCTATATTTCCCTACCACCTACCTATACTAGTGACAATTTATAATGGCCAATTTACCTATCAACCTGCAAGTCTTTTGGCTTGTGGGAGGAAACCGGAGCACCCGGAGAAAACCCACGCAGACACAGGGAGAACTTGCAAACTCCACACAGGCAGTACCCAGATTCGAACCCGGGTCCCTGGAGCTGTGAGGCTGCAGTGCTAACCACTGCGCCACTGTGCCGCCCTGATATGGCAGGCAGCTCATTCTGGCTCATAATGAACGCACAGTTCCTTCCCACCATATTGGAAGCTTTGGCACCCATCTGTCTGTATTTGCTCTCCCCAGTGTAGAGCAGCTGGGGTGACCACTTTGTGGAACACCCCTATTCAGTCCGCAAGCATAACCCTGAGCTTCCAGTTGCCTGCCATTTTAATTCTTCACCTTGCTGTCACAAAGAGCTCTCTGTCCTTGGCTTTCAGCACTGTTCCAATGAAGATTAACCTAAGCTCAAGGAAAAACAGCTCATTTTTCAATTCAGCACTTTACAGCCTTCCAGACTCAACACTGAGGTCAACAACTTCAGACCGTAATCTTTGCCTCCATTTTGTTTACTCTTCGTTGCATGGTCGGCATTACTCTTGTTTTCTCTTTCTTTGCTTTCAGGCGCCATTCACACCTCCTCGAGACACATCTTCTGTTTCTTTACTTGCCCCATTACCACTCCCTTTGGCCCTGCACCACCAACTCTTTTGTCATTTAATCTCTCCTGTCTTTAGCCCTAACTCAGACCTTCCCTTTTGTTCTTTTTCCATCTTCCCCCATTTCACCTGCTTAAAACTAACTACATTTCTAACTTTTCCCAGGTCTGCTGAAAGGTCACTGGTTTGAAACGTTAACTCGGTTTCTCTCTCCACAGATGCTGCCTGACCTGTTATTTCCTATATAATTCTCTGCAGCAAGAATATCCAAGCTATGGAAGCAACGCAAAAAGAGAACAACAACAATGAATAAGTTCTGTAGGAGTTATTGAAAGGCCCAGGATTGTTCACTCTGGAAAAGAGAGCATCCCGGGGATAGATTATTCAAGTATTCAACATTCTTAAGGGAATTAGTCTAATGATGGCCATGAAACTATTGTCAATTGGTTGACAATGTGGTTGACTCTTAAATGCCCTCTGAAATGGCCTAGCAAGCCACTCAATTGTACCTAACCGCTACAAAGTCAATAAAGAATGAAACCGGACGGACCACCCGGCATCGACCTAAGCACCGGAAACGACAACAGCAAACCCAGCCTTGTCGACCCTGCAAAGTCCTCCTTACTAATATCTGGGGGCTTTTGCCAAAGTTGGGAGAGATGTCCCACAGACTAGTCAAGCAACAGCCTGACATAGTCATACTCACAAAATCATACCTTACAATGTCCCAGACACTGCAATCACTATCCCTGGGTATGTCCTGTCCCACTGGCAGGACAGACCCAGCAGAGGTGGTGGCACAGTGGTATACAGTCGGGAGGGAATCGCCCTGGGAGTCCTCAACATCGACTCCGGAACCCATGAAGTCTCATGACATCAGATCAAACACGGGCAAGGAAACCTGCTCCTGATTACCACCTAACGCCCTCCCTCAGCTGATGAATCAATACTCCTCCATGTTGAACACCAATTGGAGGAAGTACTGAGGGTGGCAAGGGCGCAGAATGTACTCTGGGTGGGGGACTTCAATGTCCATCACCAAGAGTGACTCTGTAGCACCACTACTGACCGAGCTGGCCAAGGCCTTATGGACATAGCTGCTAGGCTGGGTCTGCAGCAAGTGGTGAGGGAACCAACAAGAGCGAAAACATACTTGACCTCGTCCTCACCAATTTGCCTGCTGCAGATTCATCTGTTCATGACAGGATTGGTAGGAGTGACCACTGCACAGTCATTGTGGACACAAAGTTCTGCCTTCACATTGAGCATACCGTCCATCATGTTGTGTGGTACTATCACAGTGCTAAATGGAATAGATTTTGAATAGATCTAGCAATGCCAAACTGGGCATCCATGAGGCGCTGTTGGCCATCAGCAGCGGCAGAATTGTACTCAACCACAATCTGTAACCTCATGGCCTGGCATATCCCCCACTCTACCATTATCATCAAGCCAGGAGACCAATCCTGGTTCAATGAAGAGTGCAGGAGGGCATGCCAGGAGCAGCACCAGGCATACCTCAAAATGAGGTGTCAATCGAGTGAAGCTACAAGCCAGGACTACTTGCATGCCAAACTGTGTAGACAGCATGTGATAGACAGAGCTAAGCGATCCCATAACCAACGGATCAGATCTAAGCTCTGCAGTCCTGCCACATTCAGCCGTGAATGGTGCTCGGCAATTAAACAACTAACTGGAGGAGGTGGCTCCACAAATATCCCCATCCTCAATGATGGGGGAGCCCAGCACATCAGTGCGAAAGATAAGGCTGAAGCATATGCAACAATCTGCAGCCAGAAGTGCCGAGTTGATGATCCATCTCGGCCTCCTCCTGAAGTCCCCAGCATCACAGATGCCAGACTTCAGCCAATTCGATTCACTCCGCGTGATATCAAGAAACGACTGAAGGCACTGGATACTGCAAAGGCCAGCATTTGTTGCCCAACCCGAATTACCCTTGAGAAGGTGGTAGTGAGCTACCTTCTTGAACCGCTGCAGTCCATGTGTGGTAGGGACACCCACAGTGCTGTTAGGAGGGGAGTTCCAGGATTTTGACCCAGTGACAGGCAAGGAACGGCGATACAGTTCCAAGTCAGGATGGTGTGTGGCTTGGAGGGGTACTTGTAGGTGGTGGTGTTCCCAATCATTTGCTGCCCTTGACTTCTAGTTGGTAGAGGTCGCGGATTTGGAAGGTGCTGTCTAAGGAGCCTTGGTGAATTGCTGCAGTGCATCTTGTAGATGGTACACACCATTGCCACTGTGCGTCAGTGGTGGAGGGAGTGAATGTTTGAGCAACATCAGAAAAACTATTCATCCCCAAAAATATCTCCAGTTCTCCAGTAAATTTTCCTGAATCTTTGCCTCCCTGGACAGTTTGTAGATGGTATGCCAATTAAGCGGGATGCTTTGATCTAGGCCCAACCATCTTCAGCTGCTTCATCAATGACCATCCTTCAATTATAAGGTCAGAAGTGGGGATGTTCGCTGAAAATTGCACAATGTTCAGCACCATTCGCAACTCCTCAGATACTGAAGCAGTCCATGTAGAAATGCAGCAAGACCTGGACAATATCCAGGCTTGGGCTGATAAGTGACAAGTAACATTCGCACCACACATGTGCCAGACAATGACCATCTCCAACAAGAGAGAATCTAACCATCTCCACTTGACATTCAACGGCATTACGATCGCTGAATCCCCCACGATCAACATCCGGGGGGTTACCTTTGACCAGAAACCAAACTGGAGTAGTCAAATAAATACCATGGCTACAAGAGCAGGTCAGAGGCTAGGAATCCTGTGGTGAGTAAGTCAACTCCTGACTCCCCAAAGCCTGTCCACTATCTACAAGGCACAAGTCAGGAGTGTGATGCCATACTCTCCACTTGCCTGGATGGGTGCAGCTCCAAAAACACTCAAGTAGCTCGACACCATCTAGGACAAAGCAGCCCGCTTGATTGGCACCCCATCCACCACCTTAAACATTCACTCCCTCCACCACCGATGCACAGTGACAACAGTGTGTACCATCTACAAGATGCACTGCAGCAATACACGAAGGCTCCTTCGACAGCAACTTCCAAACCCGCAACCTCTACCACCTAGAAGGACAAGCACTACCACCTGTAAGTTCCCTTCCAAGCCACACAACATCCTGACTTGGAACTATATCGCCGTTCCTTCACTGTCACTGAGTCAAAATCCTGGAACTCCCTTCCTAACAGCACTGTGGGTGTCCCTACCCCACATGGACTGCAGCAGTTCAAGAAGGCAGCTCACTACCACCTTCTCAAGGGCAATTAGGAATAGGCAATAAATGCTGGCCTAGCCAACAATGCCCACATCCCATGAACGAATAATAAACGACACTCTGGATGCTGAGGCCAATTTTAACAAGCCAGTCAAGTGTGGCTCAGAGGTAACACTCTCACCTGTGAGGTACAATATTGTGGGTGCAAGAACTACAACAATGAACACAGAAGCCTGGGCTGGCTGTGCACTATCAATGGAGCGCTATGCTGTGACAAGAGACATTATACTGCCTGGTCAGGTGGATATAGAAGTGAGTTAGCAACTTAACCATTTCACCTGGATGACGTATACTGACTCAGCATAGACTGGGAACCAAATCTGGTAGTTTGTCAATCAGGAGGACTCTGTTGGCTAAGATCAAGTGTCGTATCTGTTCTTATCAGTGCTTACTTGGTAGAGGAGAAACCATGCTCAGTGGCTTTTGTTCCTGGGTAGGCTTTGAGTAAAGTGGCTATAACCAATCTTCGAGCTTCAGGCCAGGGAGTGCGGAACACCGTTCGGGTGGGGGTGAAGGACAAGGAAGGAGATGCACCGGTTGATCGCACCTTCTTCATCAAGAAAATCCTCATCGATTGCTATGGATTCTAAGCTACAGACATCTTCTGCCTGCAGGCCTTCCCCAGCAGTGGATATTTCGACGTGACGTTCAAGAATGTAGCGGGATGCATCAAGTTTCTGAAGGTGTTCAAGGAGAAAGGGGACCGGGCGCCATTGTCGATCCTCACAGCGGAGCCGCTCTTCACGCTTCCGTCACAACGGGACCGGGTGGTGACAATTCACCTCTACAACCCCCATGTTCCGGTGGTGGATGTACTCACCTTTCTCGCCAGGTACGTCGAGGTGGCCGGCAGCAGCGCTGATGTCAAGGACCCCTTTGGGATTTGGACCAGCAAGCGGCAGGTCAAGGTGACCTTGAAGGTAGATCCCAGTGGAGCCATCATCCACCCTCCCTCCAGCTTCGCTATCGGGGGAAGTCGAGGCTTCTTGGTCTACGCTGGGCAGCCCAGAGTTTGCCGCACCTGTGGCAAATCTGGTCACGTGGCAGCAAACTGCAGCACAGTTGTCTGCAAGAACTGCAAGAAGGAAGGCCATCAGACCAAGGACTGTAAGCAGAGTAAGTGCTGCAACTTGTGCGGTGCGGCAGGCCACCTCTACAAAACCTGCCCCAAACACTGCCTCAGTTATG
The DNA here is from genome assembly GCF_036365525.1 of Heterodontus francisci. NCBI lineage: Eukaryota > Metazoa > Chordata > Chondrichthyes > Heterodontiformes > Heterodontidae > Heterodontus > Heterodontus francisci. The sequence continues at coordinate 108,023,823 of NC_090382.1, forward strand.
CTCAGGCGGCAAGGTCCAAGGAAAGGCCGGGAGAAGGAACGACGAAGGCATCTGGTGCTGGAAAGGAGACAAGCAACCCTCTCCGCAGTGAGGAAAGTCTGCCTGAGAAGGAGAAGAAAGGGAAGGCAGCTGAAACCAGCGACCCAACACCTACCCTGTGGCCGGAAACCCCCCCTCCACAGACAGAATCAATGGAGGAGGAGGCAGCAGATGGACAAACAGGTCAGTGGCAAGTGGTACAAAGGAAAACCACAAAGAAAAAGCCTCCAAAAGCAGAACCGGCCACCACCCAAACCAGTGGCAAGAAGAGGCTACCTTCTGAGACAGACTACAGCAGCTCCTCTTCACTGGACGGGGAAATGCTGGAACGACGGCACCTTCAAAAGAAGCGGCAGAACTCCAAGGAGCTGGAAGATAAAGCCCCCCAGCCCCCGGGCACGGGAAGCTGTGATTGGCCTGGCGTGCCCAAACCCCAAAGCGCCACACGTGACGACATGGCTAGCACATCCCAGCCCGGGGACACCGAGAGCAAAGACACGTCTGGCGCACCTCAGCTCCGGGAAGCCGGGAGCAGTGATGTTTTCGAGGAGGAACAGAGGGCAACAGCAGAGGACAGCCCAATCCTTGCTGCCTACAAGACCCCCACCCCCCAGATGTCACCCCAGCGGAACAAACCCTGCATAAAAAACCAGGAGGAGTTTCTGAGCCCAACGAATGTGAAACAGCTTGCGCACACTATGGGTATGCAGGAACATCCCAAAGGATTGGGACTAGCAAGGACAAATGGTATGGGAAGCAACAACTAACTTTAAAAAAATGGGTGTAAGGATTGCTTCAATGAATGTGCGTAGCATTAAATCTACTACGCGATGTGTTTCAACCTTGGACTACCTCACCAAGGTCAAAGCCGACCTACTGTTTCTGCAGGAGTGTGGAATACCACACCTCAGCACCTACAGGCAATGGTTACGATGGTGGTCCCACGGCCCATCGATCTGGTCAGGGGGTAATGATTCACGTTCCTCCGGCCTGGGTATTCTGCTGCGGGGAGGTAACTTCACCATCTCCGAAGTTAAGGAGGTGGTGGGCGGTCGCCTCCTCTTAGCAGATGTAATGTACAACAATGCTCCGCTCTGGTTGATCAACGTGTAGCCCCCGGTCCAATACAGCAAACCTGCAGACGGAGCGCAGCGTAGATACACCTTGTCAAGATTGGACAGGTCTGCCCGTTCCAGGATCGACTTCCTTTTTGTGTCCCGGTCAGATCCACCGACGTCAAGCCGGTGTTCTTCTCTGACCATTGCCTCTTACTGGCTGACTGTCACTTACAGGGCGACCAGTGGGTTGGCAGGGGGACATGGAAGCTCAATGCTAACCCCAGAGAACGTGAGGAACTCAAAAGGGATTACAAAGGTTGGAGAACCGTGAAACCCCTCTTTGAGTCTCCAGTTCACTGGTGGGAGGCGATCAAGGAGAACATCAAGAGGTTCTTTATCTTCAAAGGTGTTCAGAGGGTGAGAGAGAGACTGAGGGAAATGTCCCGACTCCAGAAAAGTATGTAAAATCTGCTCCGGATGCAGTCGATGGGGGTCGAGGTCAAGGAAGACCTCCATGAGGTGAAGAGCCAGCAGGCCTCGCTCTTTGCCACGGAGGCCTCCAAGATCATCTTCCAGTCCAGAGTCTGCTCCATTGAGCAGGATGAGACGTGCTCACATTACTTCTTCCAAAAGGTACACAGGGAGAGCACTGTCATCAGCAGCCTGAAGGAAGAGGATGGCTCGGTAACGTCTTTGCAGTCCGACATACTAAGGATCAGCAAATCCTTTTATGCTGGGCTGTATGACGTGAAGCCCACAGACAGCAGAGCCTCCCAGTCCTTCCTGTCATCTATCACAGAGGTCTTAGATGACAGCAGGAGGGAGAGACTGGACAAGCCACTAACTCTGGACGAGCTGACAAAGGCCGTCGAGTCCTTCGAGACGAGTAAAACTCCCGGAAGCGACGGCTTACCGGTCGAGTTGTATTTGGCCCTGTGGGACTGGGTCGGCCCAGACCTGCTGGAAGTATACGAGAGTATGCTCCTGGCCGGCAGCATGTCAGAATCCATGAGGAAAGGCATCATCACCCTTAAGCGGAAGGGCGAGAGGGCAGAAATCAGAAATTGGCGGCCCATCTCACTGCTTAATGTTGACTGCAAGATTCTGTCCAAAGTCATCGCTAGTCGAGTCAAGTCTGCTCTGGAGTCGGTGATTCAACCTGACCAGACCTGTACTGTACCCGGCAGGAAGATCTCTGATAGTCTCGCGCTACTCAGGGATACGATCGCCTCTGTACGGGACAGGAGGGTGGACACCTGCCTCATCAGCCTGGACCAGGAGAAGGCTTTTGACAGGATATCGCACACCTACATGATGGACGTGCTTTCCAAAATGGGGTTTGGGGAGGGAATCTGCAATTGGATCAAACTGCTCTACACGAACATCAGTAGCGCAGTCTCAATCAATGGGTGGGAATCAGAAAGTTTCCCATCAAATCTGGAGTCAGACAGGGCTGTCCTCTCTCCCCTGTCGTGTTTGTTTGCTTTATTGAACCCTTTGCTGAGTCTATTAGGAAGGATGCGAGCATAAGAAGGGTGACAATCCCAGGCAGCGGAGGCACTCAGGTTAAAACCTCCCTGTACATGGATGACGTCGCCGTCTTCTGCTCGGATCCGCTGTCCATTCGCAGACTGATGAGCATCTGCGACCAGTTCGAACTGGCCTCGGGAGCCAAAGTTAACCACGGCAAGAGCGAGGCCATGTTCTTTGGGAACTGGGCTGACCGATCCTTTGTCCCCTTCACCGTCAGGTCAGACTACCTGAAGGTGCTGGGGATATGGTTCAGAAGGGCCGGGGCGTGCACCAAAACCTGGGAGGAGCGAGTAGCCAGGGTACAACACAAGCTGAGAATGTGGGGGCAGCGATCTCTCTCCATTGTGGGTAAGAACCTGGTCATCAGGTGCGAGGCTGTCATGTTGTTGCTGTACGTGGCGCAGGTCTGGCCCATACCCCACTCCTGCGCTGTGGCGGTCACCCGAGCCATTTTCCGCTTCATCTGGGGATCCAAAATGGACCGGGTCCGGAGGGACACGATGTTCAAACCTCTGGATAAGAGCGGGAAAATGTACCCAACGTCGCCCTCATCCTGATGACTACCTTCGTGTGCGGCTGCATCAAGCTGTGTGTAGATCTCCAGTACACAAACTCCAAGTGTCACTACGTGCTGAGGATCTATCTGTCCCCGGTGTTGCGAAGGATGGGCCTGGTCACATTGCCGCGGAACGCTCCATCCAGTTGGACCGTGCCGTACCACCTATCCTTCGTGGAGCAGTTTCTGTGGAAAGACACCTTTGACCACCAATCCATCAGGCAGTGGTCTGCACGGAATGTCCTCAAGGCCCTACAGGAAAAGGAGACGGTGGATCCTGTCGGATGGTTCCCCGAGCAGACCGCCAAAGTCTTTTGGCGGAATGCCTCATCACCAGAACTTTCAAACAAGCACCAAGATGTAGCTTGGCTGGTGGTGAGAGGAGCCCTCCCCGTCAGATCCTTCCTGCACGCCCGAAATCTCACCCCCTCCGCACAATGCCCTCACGGTGGCTGTGGTGCAGAAGAGACAGTTGCCCACCTCCTTCTGGAATGTGTCTTTGCAAAACAGGTGTGGAAAGAGATGCAGTAGTTTTTGTCGAGATTCATCCCAAGCAGCTCTGTAACACAGGAGTCTGTGCTCTACGGGCTGTTCCCGTAGAGATACTGAGATAAACATCAACTGCTGCTGGAGGACTATCAATTCGGTGAAAGACGCCCTTTGGTCTGCCCGAAACTTGCTGGTCTTCCAGCGCAAAGAGTTGTCCACGACCGAATGTTGCGGACTGGCACAGTCCAAGGTCCAGGACTACGTGCTGAGGGACGCACTAAAGCTTGGGGGCGCCGCAGCAAAGGCTCAATGGGGAAAGACCACTGTGTAAGGTCCCCCCACCAAGCTGAACGGAGGGGCTGAATCCATGGGAAACCCCTCGAACTGTATCGGAGAAATTTTTGTTTGCTGTAAATTGTATATGGCATGAAAAATGAAATGGAAGGGTTGTGAGGCAACTGATTGCATCTGTATTGAAGGAAACTGTTTTGCACTGTTTGTATTTTTTGACTTGGTGCTGTTTAGAACTGTTTTGTCATGTATTTTTTACAGATTTCTATGAATAAAGTATATTTTGGAAATAAAAAAAATCAGGAGGACTTTGTTGCTCACTGATCTATCAGGGACAGCCATGAAACAGAGTTTATTGAGGATATCACAGTGACTGTCTGATAAAACAGAGCCTTTGTTAACCTCAGCCCCTAATCTATTGGGAATAAGCCTCTTGTGACACCTGGCCACACTGTTTTATTTTCTACACTAACCTTCCAGTTACATGACCTCTAATTATCTGCAGCGATACATACAATGAAGCAATCAGTGGAAGAATGTTAAGAGATATAATTGTACTTCAAACCATAAATGCCACGCTACATTTTTAGTGCAAGTCGGTTCCCATTTACAGCTTCTGAATGTTTGATCAGATTTTGAGTCACATTCCTTGGAGCTGTTATCTGGAAAAGATGGTTTATCAGGGGTCAATGCTTTTAGCATTACTGGGCATTTAAAAAAAACAAATAAATCATTCCGCTAGACACAACATTGTAATTGTTGTACAATGAACCACAAATATGCTATTAACATCAACTAACAGAACGTAGCTGTAATGTTGGCTTTGCTCGGAGATAACACTCTTGTCTCTGAGGCAAAGGTTGTGGGTTCAAGAAACTACTTCGCAACATTAAGCACATAAGCCTGGGCTGAGGACCACTGTGTATGAGGCATTAAGCTGCCCATTCAGGTGGATATAAAAGCGGGCTGTAGTGCATTGGTAATTTCACCTCCAGGAGCTGGTTCAGATTCAGCATAACGCTGGGACCTTCAAGGGAGTGAAATTGGTCAGTCGTAAAGACACGGTGTAAAATGGGCTGCCAATTCTCTATTTAGCTGGTTTCACTCCCTGCCCTAATCCCAGTGATTTGAGGACTCAACCTTCTTGTTAGCAAGCATTAACCCACACATTAAATCTTTTATTTACCAGGGCTTCAATGGTCGTTTGGTAGTACAGAACTTGAGAATTGCTGAAAATAGGGAAACTTTTCGTCTTGCACTCATCAGGACAACCCGCAAGAATAACCAATGTAAGGGAAAACAACAACTTATACTGCATGAGAAGAGAGTGCTGATTGGTTGGCAAGTGAACTCTGATTAGTAAAGGTGTTACCATGAAGAATGCACCCCAGTTTACAGTATATCCCAAAAATTTGAGCAACAGGTATAGCTAGCTGTTTCACGCTGCTACTATGCAGTAACAGCGCATGTGGTGTTCACCACTAACAGGACGCTGCCGTCAAGCCAAAAATACATCTTGCCTATCACACAAATGAGTAATGTGATATATGAATTTCAATGCCAGTGTGATGCTAGGTATATAGGCCGTACGTCCCAAAGACTGGTGGATCATATCAAACAACATGTCCCTTCTGCTGTTCACAACGGGCAAGGTACAGGCCGTACTCAACCAGCCTGTGCTTGCAAAACTCAAAACACGGTGTCGAACATAAGATGTGATTCCGCGATTGGACAACATTTGCTAAATAATCCACAGTGTGCTAAGAATTACGTTGACAACCAATTTAAGATCGTCGGTAGGGCTCGCATTTGCACATACTGGAAGCTACATATATTAATACACGGGGCCCTGTTCTTTGCAGGCAGAAAGAATATGTGCAAACATTGTGCCTGTTTCAGCTGAACAAAATAAGTGACAGCCATTCGCTGGTTCATTCCTCAGGACAATGCCTTGACCAATCAGAGTCAAGCTGCCTGGTTTAAATTTCAAACAAAGCATGGCAGTTAACTGTCAGTCACCGTAAACTGGTGGATTCTCCATGGCAACGCCTCTACCAATGAGAGTTCACTTGCCAACCAATCAGCACTCTCTTCTCATACAGTACAAAGTCATTGTTTTCCATTACATTGGTATTCTTGTGGATGGTCCTGATGAGTGCAAGATGAAAAGCTTTAACAAAATGTCTCCATTTTCAACAATACTCAAGGGCTTCAATGCTTAAGTTATGAGGAGAGATTACATAAACGAGGCACGTGTTTCTTAGAATCTAGTAGGTTACTTGAGGTGTTAGGATTTTGAAAAGATAGGATCAATAAAGAGAACTTTTTCTGCAGGTGAAAGAATCGAGGATATGGGGGATATAACCTTAAAATCAGAGCCAGGCCATTCAGAAGAGAAGTTAGGAAACACTTCTTCACACAAAGGGCTGGATTTTGTTGTCCATGAGTGCAAAACACTGCAGGTGCCCTGCATGGGAGCCGTACTGCCGCACCGCCACAATTACGCAGTGGGCGGACACATATTGTGCTGCACTGCACCCCCCCAATCATGTGGCGGGGGTTGCATTGGCGACACTGTTCACGGTGTCTCCTGATGCCAGAGCAGTTGCTTGCACCATTTTTAAAAGGCTGCCAGCCCTGCCAACAATTCAACATAATGCAAAGCTGACCCCCATCTCCCCTCCCCCCCCATATCCACAAAATATTGCAGAGTTTCCCCTTCCCCCCAACCCTTAACCTTACACACAATGCAAAGTTGACCCCCATCTCCCCTCCCCCCCATATCCACAAAATATTGCAGAGTTTCCCCTTCCCTCCACCCCTTATCCTTACACACAATGCAGAGTTGACCTCATCCACCCTCCCCACCTTCCCCACCCCCTCCCCCATCTATATTCAGAATGCAGTGGAGACCCATTCCCCTCCTCGGTGGCACCCGCTTCTCCTGGATGGGAAAGCAAAGGCGCGTGAGTGCCACACGTCGCACTGAAGATCGGGAACAGATGGGAAGATTGCGGTGGATGACGTGGTAATGTATACAGATAGGTATTTTAAATATTTAAACCAGAGTCCCATCGCAGAACGGCGGACAGCCCACCGCGGAGTTTCCCCACCCCTGGGAAGGTCGGGTCCGGCAATCCCGGTGTTGGGTTCCATGGAGGCTGCTGATGCTCCGATTCTCCGGCACCCACCTCCCCGCTCCCCCATCGGTACGAAGCCTGACATCGGGCTGAGAACAAAGTCCAGCCAAAAGTGTGGAACTCTCTCCCACAAAAAGCAGTAGATCCCAATTAATGACTTAAATCTGAGATCAATAGATTTTGCCTAGTGAAGCCTATTAAAGGATATGGAGGCAAGATGCGGTGATGGAGTTAGGGTACAGATCAGCTGTGATCTCATTGAATGGGGAACAGGCTGAATGGGCTGAATGGCCTACTGTTCCTATAATTATTATTACCACTGGGAAAACTCAAATGAAGGACCCAACTTCATACTGCAGGACATGACCAATGCTAAAAAGAGTAAGAGAGAATCTCAGGCCATAAATCTGTACCTATTTATTAATAGATCTGCCCACAATTAAGCACTAGGCAACCAGCAAGCTGGCTGGTGCGGTTTAAAAAAAAGTAAGGGGCATTCCTGAAATTTGGGAATGTTCTTCCCAAAAGCTACCTGGATGGGCAACTTTCCACTGAGCTCCTCTTCCCTACAGCACAATAATCTTCCCCTACTACCCCCATCCCTGCATTCCCACTCTCCTGTCTCCTGATGCTTGAAACTCTCTGGCTCAATATGGAAATACATTAACCTGATCGAAAAGCTAAAGCTATTTCCTCTAGACCACATTCCCCTACCCCTCAAACTCTCCACACCCCCAACTCCCTGCACCCCACTACCCTTCGCACTCAATGCTGCTTGCACCACTAGCACCTCTCTCCTTGATCTGCAGGACAGTTGCTGTGTTGGAACACCTGGGATTCATCGGCTCACAAGGCTTTGCCCGAGTGCTGGAACACCCAGGGTCTCTGTCCATCACCAAAGGTAACTTCCATTAATTGGAATTTACCTCCCAGCTTTTTGGGTGAAATCCCATGACCCACTGCGTTCTGGACTTTATCCCATTGCCGAGGTAGCTCCTGGACCCAGGTTCATTGTTTCCACTGCCCTACTATTGGTTTCCCTCGACATAAATCAGTCCCCGACTGCCTCCTGAACATCTTTTTCCCCTTGTAGGCTCCAAGCTGATTCCTCGCTACTCTGCTGAGTCCTGAATCAGACTGCATGCCACTACTGCCACTTGCATTGAGGATCCCATCTTAAGATAGACCCTTATGTATTGAACTGGTTGCCTTTCTCTTACCAGGTCCTTTTCTAAGTCTTCCTAGCTTTTTGCCATTGGTACATGCGATTTAATTCTTCTTTCTGCATTCATGTTTCTGCACTTATTTTCTGTCATTCCAAACCCAAGTCTCCTACCGACACATTTCCTGTTTGACGAATTCCACAACCTGTTCTGCTGATTCCTCCTTTTATTTCCTCCCGCCACCTTCTCCTTCTCCTTTGCCATGACTGTCTCATTCCCTCCCACTATTCAGTGCTATTGCCCAGCCTACCTTCTCTCCTATTGCTGTCCCAGGTTGAGACATGACATGGTTTGGAAAAATCATCAATGTCTGTCCAGCTTTGTCTAAAATGTGAACAAAGCTCCTGATATCCACCACCTCGTCGTGAACAAATCTATCAATAGTCCAGCCCCGAGAGACCAGGTTTATAGGTGCAACTTCACAACTCTGATGCAAAGCCTTCCCTAACCCTAACCCTCCTGGCTACAGATGGTATTGCTTGGCCCCAGTCAACCTGTCGCAGTGGTGGTGTAGTTCATTACTGAGTCCTACCTCAACCCCACACTCTTCCTCCCTCAGACTGCATGGGTCGGGGCCGGGGTGGGGTAGGTAGGGGAGGGGGGTAGGGAGGGGTGGTGGGGGGGAGCGCAGGCAGAGATAGAGGTCAGGAAAACCAAGTTCCACCTCCTTCGCTTTCAGGCCCAGAGAAAAGCTTCTGGAAGTCCCTGAGGCTGTTGGCCTGCAGCAGTGTATGGCTTTGCCTTTATGGCACAAGGCCCTGCCAGGGGCAAGCCTGCATCACAGTCATGACCGAACAAAGCTTTGTCAGAGGTGCCATCTTTCCGGGATGAGACATTAAACCGAAGCCGCCTGCCCTCTCAGGTGGGTGTAAATAATCCCATGACGCTATTTTGAAGGAGAGCAGGGGAGTTCTCCCCAATGTCCTGGGCCAATATCTATCCCTCAATCAACTTTGCTAAAAATACAGATGATCTGGTCATTATGACATTGCTGGTTGTGGGAGCTTGCTGTGCACAAATTGGCTGCCACATTTCCTACGTTACACTGGTGGCTACACTTCAAAAGTACTTCATTGGCTGTAAAGTACTTTGAAGTCATGAAAGGTGCTATGGAAATGCAACTCTTTCTTTAATGCTTCAGATCCATAAAATATGGGCCTTTGGTGTCCGAGCAAAGGATTGCAGGGCTATGAGGACCAGTGAGAGTCATAGAGCTATTCTACCATGAGGTGGGGGTCATGGTTAACTCTGATTCTGTCCTGACCTGATAGCTGTACGTGTCACGGGATAACGATCAGGAGTGAGAGCCCTGTTTATGTTTCTGCTCCTTATCCCAGATGGTTGAGATCAAATAACCCACTCGCTGTATACCTTATTACGACAGCAGATGGTAGTCTCTGAAGCACTGGGGGAGCTGGGCTTTAAATGAACATGGCATAGAGTGGAGTATGAGAGAAACTTGGAGACTTTGGCGGCCTATCCGTGCCCCAATTTGCTCCAGGAAGTAACAGGGGTATAACTGGGAGCGTTGGGGTGGCCACAGCTATACTGCCTGCTCGCACTCCATCCAGACCTGGAAGGTAGAGCATCATACATACAGACCCAAGTGAGTTCATTGCACAATCCTGCCAGTGAAACTGCTAAAGTTAGAAAAGAACTGGCAGGAGAGTGAGTTGTTTATAACTTTAAAGCCCGAGTGATGGATCACTGAAGTCCTTTTAAACTTTAAGTTGGTTTTATTGGCACTGACTACAGTTAGACTGCAAATGAAGCACACTGCCAGCACACGTTGGCAGCAACCCCCCTAGGTCTCCACAGATGTTAGTCTTTGAACAGGGCAATGTGAGATTACTTGAGCTGCAGTTACAGTATAACTACAGCCAGGGTGCAGTCCTGGTTTTAAATGGTAAATGCAAGGTTTAACCCTTAACCCACCACACTTAAATTTGCTCAACTTATCAGAAGCCACGAAAATAACAGCAAAATATTGCAGATACTGGAAATCTGAAATAAAAACAAGAAATGCTGGAAATACTCAGCAGGGCTGGCAGCATCTGTGGAGAGAGAAGCAGAGTTAACATTTCAGGTCAGTGACCCTTCATCAGAACTGACAGAGATTAGAAATGTAAAAGGTTTTAAGCAAGTGAAACAGGGTGTGGGGCAAAAGATAACAAAAGAGAAGGTGCTGATAGGACAAGGTCACAGAGAATAACTGACCAGAAGGTCATGGAGCAAAGGCAAACGGTACGTTAATAGTGTGGTGAAAGACAAAGCATTAGTACAGAGAGGGTGTTAATGGACAAATACTGAGCAGCCTGACCCCAAGCACAAACATAAAAAAAACAGTGGGTAGGCACTGTAGAAACAAACTAAACAAACTAAACTAAACACATAAAAAAGAAAAAAGAAAAAAATAACTAAAAATAAAAATAAAAGGGGGGGTCCGTCATGCTCTGAAATCTCTATCTTTTCTCCCCTGGTCCAGTCTCTTCCCACCTACATCCCTGACTCTTCTGATGCCCTACATCTTTTTGACAATTTCCAGTTTCCTGGCCCCAACCACCTCCTCTTCACTATGGACGTCCAATCTCTCTACACCTCCATCCCCCATCAGGATGGTTTAAAGGCTCTCCGCTTCTTCCTTGAACAGAGGCCTAACCAGTCCCCATCCACTATTACCCTCCTCTGCCTGGCTGAACTTGTTCTCACATTGAACAACTTCTCCTTCAACTCCACTCACTTCCTTCAAGTAAAAGGTGTTGCACTGGCGGTACCCGCATGGGTCTTAGTTATGCCTGTCTTTTTGTGGGATATGTCGAACATTCCTTATTCCAGTCCTACTCAGGCCCTCTTCCCCAATTATTTGTCCGGTACATTGATGATTGTATCGGTGCCGTTTCCTGCTCCCACCCAGAATTAGAAAACTTTATCAACTTTGCTTCAAATTTCCACCCTTCTCTCACCTTTACATGGTCCATCTCCAACACTTCCCTTCCTCGACTTCTCTGTCTCCATCTTTATGGATAGGCTGTCTAATAATATTCATTATAAGTCCACCGACTCCCACAGCTACCTCGACGACACTTCTTCACACCCTGCCTTCTGTAAGGACTCCATTCCATTCTCCCAGTTTCTCCGTCTCCGACGCATCTGCTCTGATGATGCTACCTTCCATGACGGCGCTTCTGATATGTCTTCCTTTTTCCTCAACTGAGGATTCCTCCCCACTGTGGTTGACATGATCCAAAGGATCATCCTCCACCATTTCCACCACGTCCGGCGTGATGCCACTACCAAACACATCTTCCCGTCCCTTCCGCTGTCAGCATTCCGAAGGCATCATTCCCTTCACGACACCCTCGTCCACTCCTCCACTACCTCCAACACCTCGTCGCCTTCCCACGGCACCTTCTCCTACAATCACAGGAGGTGTAATACCTGCCCATTTACCTCCTCTCTCCTCACAATTCAAGGCTCCAAACACTCCTTTCAGGTGAAGCAGCGATTTACTTGTACTTCTTTCAATGTAGTATACTGTATTCGCTGCTCACAATGTGGTCTCCTCTACATTGGGGAGACCAAACGCAGACTGGGTGATAGTTTTGCGGAATACTTCCACTCAGTCCGAAAGCATGACCCTCAGCTTCCAGTTGCTGTCCATTTCAACACCACCCCCCTGCTCTCATGCTCACATCTCCGTCCTGGGATTGCTGCAGTGTTCCGGTGAACATCGACGCAAGCTCGAGAAACAGCACCTCATTTATCGATTAGGCACACTACAGCCTGCCGGACTGAACATTGAGTTCAATCATTTCCGAGCATGACGGCCCCCCCATTTTATTTTTAGTAATTTTTTTTCTTTATTCTTTTTTATTTGTTTATTTTATTTTAGTTTGTTTCTACTGTGCCAACCCACTGTTTTCTTTTTCATGTTTGTGCTTGGGGCCAGGGCTGTTCATTTTTATGACAATTAACACCCTCTCTGTACTAATGCTTTGTCTTTCAGCACACCATTAATATACCATTTCCCTTTGCTCCATGATCTTCTGGTCAGTTATTCTCTGTGACCTTGTCCTATCAAGACCTCTTTTGTTATCTCTTGCCCCCCCCACCCCCCGCTTTACTTGCTTAAAACCTTTTACATTTCTAATATCTGTCAGTTCTGATGAAGGGTCACTGACCTGAAACATTAACTCTGCTTCTCTCTCCACAGATGCTGCCAGACCTGTTGAGTTTTTCCAGTATTTCTTGTTTTTATATCAGAAGCCACTTCCTGTTTTGCCGTATAAAAACGCATCAGTGATTGGATTGGTTGCTTCTAGCAACCTGTTGACCATCAATGCACTAGTTTTTGGAGATCCTCTTTAGCCAATCAGTTGCTGTTATATTCTACAATCAGAAATTCTCCTGGTTCAAAACAAATGAGCAGAGGGATAAAGAAAGACTTGCATTTCCATAGCGCCTTTCACAACCTCACGATGTCTCATAGCAATTTACAACAATTAAGTATTTTTGAAGTGTGGTCAACGTTGGAGTGTAGGAAATGCAGCAGCCAATTTGTGCACAGCAAGCTCCCACAGTCAGCTATGTGATAATGACCGGATTATCTGTTTTGTGATGTTGGTTGAAGGATGATTCTTCTGTAGGACACCGGGGATAACTCCCCTGCTCTTCTTTGAAATAGCAGGCATGGGATCTTTTTTATGTCCACCTGACGAGGTGGATGGGGGCTCAGTTTAAAATTTCAGCAGACAGCACCTCTGACAGTGCAGCACTCCCTCAGCGCTGCACCAGGAGGGTCAGCCTAGATTTTTGCATTGAAGTCACTAGAGTGGGACTGAAATCCAAACCTTCTAACTCAGAGAAAAGAGAGAGTGGTACCCATTGCTAGTGACCTGCTTCAGGACAGGAAAAAGAACCCGACTCGAACCCGACCGAACCAGGGCAGACCCGAGCCCGACCCAGCCCGAATCCCTCCGATTTTGCCCCGAGCCCGACCCGATCCAAAGCTGGCCCGAGCCTGACCCAACTGTCCCTTTACTTACCTTCCTGACACCGAACCTGCAAGAAACTGCAACGCACGCGTGATGACGTCACAGTGACGTCACTCGCTCACTGCGCAGACTCAGTTTCGTCCTGGACTCCCAGCTCAGGTAAGTTTTCTAATTTCAATTACAGCAGAGCACTTACTGCGTGTGTCCGGCCCGAACCGACCCGACCCGACTCGACCTGGACTCGGCCCGACCCAACCTGAGCCCGAAAGCCAGCCCCGGAAGATGGGCCTGAACTGACCCGAACTTGACACATGTCGTCAGTTCCTATCAGGTTCGGGTCGGGTAGCAGTCCTCTACCCACTGAGCCACAGCTTACCACTGGGGAGGGCTCTGCCTTTTCTGATTCGCATCCCATAATATCACAGCTGAGATCGGCAAACAATTACAGGCACCAAACTGGATCCCGCCTTCCTGCGATGCAGATCTTCCATTCTGTCCCGAGGGAGGTGCCAACCCTCCAAGACTAAGCTGGAATCTCCAAGAATTGAAGATTAATCTCCAGTCTCTGATTTAAAGAAACATCATAGGGGACATTGAAAAAAGTTTTTCTTCATTTTGTTTGAGCATTTTGGTTTATTAAAATATTGGAGATGGGGGAGAAAAGGCTGTTTGACTGACAGTCAAGACTCATCCAATCAGGTAACAAAGAGTCTTCACTTGTTCCAATTGGCCGTGTGTGCTGAAAGGATGGACAGGTTGGTTGAACAATGTGGAGGGGTGGGGGAGGGGGAGGGGTGGATGTGAGGCACTGTGAGGACAGACATGTTGGTCATCCAATGGCCGGAGTGTGGGAGCGGCAGTGCAATGGTTGACGCAATGAAACATCCAGGAATACATTCAACCAGATATGGCGACCTCTAGCTGCCCCACCATGCTGTCTGTACTAAACAAAGTTTCAAATGTTCTCCTCTCCTGGATTCCTAAAAAAGGGCTGGTCAGAGGACTTCAAAGCAACCCAACAGAAGGTTTTGAATGGAATTGATACAGGCAGTTTGTTCATCAAGATTTCAGAAACCTAAGCATGCATCATTAAAATAATTAGTGATAAGCAGAGAATTCAGGCGCAAGTATTTCACTTAACGGTAGTGCTCGTGTGGTATGAGTTGTCGTACGAGATCACTCAAGCTCAGGGTATTCATAAGTCCAAGAGACAATTGGCTGTAGCCTGGAGAAGGAGGAAGATTGAGAGATATGGTGAGAAAATAGATGAGTGAACTGGGATCAATCAGAAAGGGACAGGCTTGTTGCCTGCGTTTTTGTGCTTCCAAAATTCCTGATGCTTCCTATGCAAAGAGATTATTGCATTTACTTAATTATTACATTCATCGTGATCTACAAGGTGTGGAGTAATTTTCAGTAGTTTTTTTGTATTGCTTTTTGGGATGTGGGCCATTCCAGCGGAGCCACATCTATTGCCCATCCCTAGTTTCCGTGAGAAAGCAGTGGTGGAGGTCCACCCTCTGTAGAGATTGTTTTTATATCTAAGTTACATTTAAAAGCGAACCACATTAAGGGGCAGATTTTGTTTTGTCATCACTGCCTGGGCAATAATCTGACAAGAGTGGATCACTTACTCGTTTCCTGGCTCCCAATGATTTCAATGGGCTCAAAATTGATATGGGCTCTTTAACAAGCTGTTGATCTGCATCAAATTTTTTTTAAAAACCCACCCTAAAGCATCAGCCACCTAATGAAGAATCAATCAAGTGGTAGCCAGACGATATAGGCTTTCTCCTCCGAAGACATTACTGAACAAATTGGATTTTTAAAACAATCCGCAACTTTCATGGTCTTTTTTTTGTGCTAGCTGTCAATGTCCAGATTTATTTAACTTAATTTCACAACTCACAACTGTTGGCTTCATGATTATGAGTTTCTAGTCCAGTGCCATAACTCCGACATGGCATTGGATGTTATATTACTATACTATAATACAGTCTCACCTGTTACATGCTGTATGACACTCCAGCAGCCCAAGACTTGGATCCTGTTACAATGTGCTGGTGAGCACTGAGCATTAAATCACAACATATTATATCTTATATATTAAATCACTACACTTAGCACACAGCATGTGTGCTGTATTCTTAATCAGATTAATGAACACTTAAAGACAGGAGAAGCTTAGGCTCTTGAAAGGAAATGACTAAGAAATCTTCTGGAAGTATGTTATAGAATCTTCCAGCACAGAAGGAGACCATTCAAGCCATCATGCCTGTGCTGGCTCTTTGATACAGCTATCCAATTTGTCTCAATTACCTGCTCTTTCCCATAGCCCTGAAAATTTTCAATGTATTATATTAAATGTATGGCATATGTGAATTGAGACCACTATTTCAAGGTAGTCGGACAAGGGGCACAGGTTCAAATTGATGAAAAGCAAATTGAGGACCGATGTTAGGAACAACGTCTTCACACAAAGAGTAATCCATACATATAATGGACTTCCAGGGAGAGTCATAGAGATAAAAGCTGTGGAGTTATTAAAGATACATTGATATCAGTGGTGATATCATTAAGCTTACTCATCTCACTGGATCTTCTGGGGTCAGGCGCATTTGAGTGTTTGTGGCAGGTTTCAGGCAGTAGTTGCTCCTTGGTGGGCCGGGAGGGAAATAAGGAGATAGCAAGGGAGGTGACCAAAAGCTTGGTCAAAGAGGTAGGTTTTAAGGAGTGTCTTAAAGGAGGAGAGAGAGGTAGCTTTTATAAATCTCCCACCTTGTTTAGTGCAATTGAGTGCCATTGTAGCATGATTCCTACCCCACTCCCACTGCATTAGCAATAGCGGATGCCTGGAGCAGATCCCTGGCTTCCAGCTTGCTTAAGGCATCCATGACAACAATAAGTCAGGTGATCCATCTCTGTAAGTAACACATCCTTTGAATGTTTTAGTTTTAGTTTAGTTTTAGAGATACAGCACTGAAACAGGCCATTCGGCCCACCGAGTCTGTGCCGAATTTATACTAATCCTACACTAATTCCATATTCCTACCACATCCCCACCTGTCCCTAAATTCCCCACCACCTACCTATACTAGGGGCAATTGCTAATAGCCAATTTACCTATCAACCTGCAAGCCTTTGGCATGTGGGAGGAAACCGGAGCACCCGGAGGAAACCCACACGGTCACAGGGAGGACTTGCAAACTCCACACAGGCAGTACCCAGAATTGAACCCGGGTCGCTGGAGCTGTGAGGCTGCGGTGCTAACCACTGCGCCACTGTGCCGCCCAAAATTCTGAGGGACAGGATTAATCTCCACTTATTTTTATTTTATTTCATTTAGAGATACAGCACTGAAACAGGCCCTTCGGCCCACCGAGTCTGTGCCAGCCAACAACCACCCATTATACTAATCGTACATTAATCCCATATTCCTACCCCATCCCCACCTTCCCTCAATTCCCCTACCACCTACCTAAACTAGGGGCAATTTTTATACCGGCCAATTTACCTATCAACCTGCAAGTCTTTGGCTGTGGGAGGAAACCGGAGCACCCGGCGAAAACCCACACGGTCACAGGGAGAACTTGCAAACTCCGCACAGGCAGTACCCAGAATTGAACCCGGGTCGCTGGAGCTGTGAGGCTGTGGTGCTAACCACTGCGCCACTGTGCAATGTGTGTGACTAGACATGAGAAGAAGCATGAAACATCCACCATCACATCTGGCAGGAATTTCTGGAAGTGCTGGTATACACCGAGGAGCCAGAAGAATATTCCCCCAAACCCACACCCCCCAATTTTCCACTTGCCTTCACTGTTACCACCTAGTAGCCCAATCGATGCAGCGATGAGCTGTGCAATTTTCTAGAATGATTAGCTGAATGACCTTCCTCATCTATATTCAGTTTGCTCCCTTTTCCTAAAGGTATTAGGTATTCCTGGGTCACTGGATGCTGACAATCCTTTGACATCACACACAAGTAACCATTCCTCATGTGTGGACTGGACAGTGTACTGCAGGCTATTGTAATTTGTGGGGAGGTTGGAGGGGGTAACATCACACCTAGTCCCAAATCTGTACCTGCCTGATGCCCACAACCATGCCCTTTACAGCAGGGAGCCATTTAATAACAAGCAGAAGTCCAGACCTCTGGCTAAAAAACTTACAACCACATAGCCGTGCCATCACTAGAACCGCCTATTTCCGCATCTGTAACGTCATCCGACTCCACCACACCTCTGCTCATCTGCTGCTGAAACCTTCATCCATTCTTTTGTTAGCTCTAAACTTGACTATTCCAAAGACTCCTAGGTGGCCTCCCACATTCTACTTTCTGTAAACTTACGCACACCAAATCTTTGTTATCCTTGTCCTAACTTGCACCATGTGCCATTCACTCATCACCCCTCCGTCCACTGACCCACATTTGCTCCCGCTTAAGGAAAGCCTTAATTTTAAAATTCACATTTGCCCTTCCCCATCTCTGTAACCTCCTCCAGCCCTACAACCCTCCGAGATATCTGTGCCCCTCCAATTCTGACCTCTTGCGCATCTCCAATTTAATCGATCCACCATTGGATCATGCCTCCGGCTGTCAGGCACTGAAATTCCCTCCCTAAACCTCTCCACCTCTCTCTCCTCCTTTAAGACACTCCTTAAAACCTACCTCTTTGACCAAGCTTTTGGTCACCTCCCTTGCTATCTCCTTATTCCTTAGAATCTAGAATTATCCTGGTGCTTTAGAAGTTAGCAAATGTAAGACTGCTATTTAAACGATCTCAGAATTTTATGCTTCACTGGAGCAGTTTCTTTGTGTATCCAGGCCACCTATGTGTTGGGGACAACATAAAATCATAGAACCGTACAGCACAGAAGGAGGCCATTCAGCCCATTGTGCCTGTGCTGACTCTTCGAAAGAGCTATCCAATTAGTCCCACTCCCCTGCTCTTCCCCCATTGCCTTGATGATATGCCCAGTATGACCTGGAATGCACTGCCTGAAAGGGTGTTAGAAACAGATTCCATGGAAACTTTCAAAAGGGAGTTGGATAAATACTTGAAGGGGAAAAGAATTGCAGGGCAATGGGGCTATTTCCCCAGGTGAAGAGTCTAGAGCTAGGGGTCATAGTTTCAGGGTAAGGTGTTGGCCATTTAGGATTGAGATGAGGAGAAATGTCTTCACTCAGAAAATCTTTCCAATTGTGCTTCCAATTCTGACCTCTTATGTATGTCCAATTTTGATCACTCTACCAACGGTGGCCATAAGCTCTGGAATTTCCTCCCTAAACTTCTCTGCTTCTCTACCTCTGCTCCTTTAAGATGCTGCTTAAAATCTACCTCTTTGACCAAGCTTTTAGTCATCTACCCTCATATAACCTTCCGTGGCTCGGTGTCAAATGTTGTTTGCGCCTTGGGACATTTTATGTGTTAAATGCTGTATATAAATCAAGCTGTTATTGTTGTGAATGCTCAGTTGTTCAGTATATTCAAGACAGAGCGATTTTTGGACTCTAAGGGAATCAAGGGATATGGGGATAGGATGGGAAAGTGGGGTTGATCAGCCATGGTCTTATTGAATGGTGGAGCAGGCTCGAGGGGCTGTTTGGCCTATTGCTGCTATTAAATGCACTAGAAATGGAATAAAAACCGTCTTGAATTGGGTACCTTGATTAGTGGGCAAACAGATTAGTGCTGAGGGCCAACGTTCCTTCAACGCTGCGCCGATGCATGATCGTGCAGCAATCTGGTCATGCAGCAATCGGGGAGGTACTGCACAGGGCAACAAGCAGGCTGAGCACAAAAATTGAAGGGTACATTGCTGGGGTCTTCAATACTGTCAGGTGAGTTTCTGGATGCAAAGCGGGAGACCAGCGTGTGCAGCCATCGGCCCCTCACACAAATGGGGTGCAGACCCACTGACTCTGGCAGCGATCAGTGCTGGCGGGAACCACTGACCATGACAGACCTCTGGACTCCCCCCGGTATCATGTCCTGTGTGACTTTGACTACTAACTAAACGATGGCAGGTTTAAAATAATATATGAAAGCCGTATACAATTAGTGAAATCTACCATTACAATTAAAAATAGACCAGGAATTGTGATCCCCACCAGCAACTCACTGTGCATTCCTGATAATGCAAAACAGCCTAATTAGAACAACAATTGGCTTTACTTCCCACTCAATTGTGTTGTCGCTCAGAAAACCTCCGTGTGTAAATTTTGCAGAATCTGCCCCAGCAGCAAGAATCTTAGCACTAAGAATCTTAAGAATATTATCATAGCAGCTCCCCCTCTCACATAAATACTTATTCCAAAATGGGTAAGTTCACCACAGGGTGTTGGTACTGAGGGACCAGGAAAATCACAGCAATCACTCCTGGTTTGTGCTTCTTTCACTGATTAGGAGCTCCATAATTGGATTCACTCTGCCTTGGATAGACGAGGAAAGGCAGTCAGCCAAACCTTCAACTTCATCTTGCTATCCAGTGACTGCATTGTGTAAATAACATACACAAAGAGCTTGCCTGTGACTCCCGCAGCATCAAATAATTTTTCAGAAGACCTCCCACTCTGTTTCAAATTGTGGGTTCAAGTCCTACTTCAGGCCATGACAAAGCACATTTACAGCCAATGAAGTGCAGTGACTGTTGCAATGTGGGAAACAGCCAATTTAAACACAGCAAGCTCCCACTAATAGTGTGATGAGAAACTTTTTATGTTGTCTAATGCAACACAAATGAGATGTGCGGAGTTCAGATTGTTGAAGATCTCTAACAGGTTTATCAACAGCTTACAAGTATATACAGTACAGTGCTAACTATTAACATGACTTGATTTTTGGTGTTACAGTAGCAGAGTGAGACTGACATGTCGTCACATGACTGCATCCTGGTATTCAGTTTATTAGCATGCTAAGATCTTAAAGGAACATCACTCTTAAAGGCAATCACACAACAACCCCCTTTTTTCCAAAGATAAGTCTTGTATGCTAAAAGTAAGAACAGATAAAATTAGATAACATCAAAATTATTTACATATGGATACAGACTATGGACTTTACAAATATAGAGGCTCAAAAGTTCATAGATCGTCTCGGTTGTTCATAACTCCTGCTCGGGGAATTCGTGTCTCATCTGTTGCTGTTCTTTCTGAAGTTTCTCCCTCTCTGCATTCAGTTTCTGTTGCTCTGCTTTCAGCCTGCTAACATACTATGCTGTTGCTTTTCTCAAGATGACCACTTCTGAGGCCTTGTCATTCTTGGAAAGCTCCAGCATCTCATCTTGAAGATCCAGTAGATAATGCTTCAACTCATTCCTCCTCTGCCTCTTCAGGACATTGCATGTCCTTCGTCTCTCCTCATCCTCCACGTCTGAAGGCTTGGGGCTCAAGGTCGAGGACTTGTTGAGGGAGACGTACTTGGTCTCAAGCAGGTACCTGTCCGTTCCGGATCGTTGTGGTGCTAGTGGTTCTCTAGAAAGCAGAAGTGAAGGTGCGGCATAGTTGTGCTGTTGCTGGGTTTCCAGACTGCACCGTTTGGTGCTGGTCAGACTCTGCGAGCGGGTTCCAGTCCTTGACAATTTCTCCCTGGCAATGCTCTCGTGGATGGTTATGCCGTTGAGGTCCTTACACGCTGGTCGTCCTGCCTCTTGGTCTACTCATGTCTACTAGTAGAACATTTGTGGTTTCCATGCCGACTTCTGTATCTGCATTGCATTGTTAATGTGTCATTGCAAGGGATGGGTGACCCCTTGTATGCAGATAACTTGGCAGTTGTTGGTTGTATCATTGATTTCCAATGAATCCGGTACATATCCTTGAGGATTTGGATATTTGCACTAGCGTCAGTGTCAGTCCTGACCTTGAGTGTATGTTTGTCAGATTTCTTTGGGCACATGATGCTAATAGTGGTGAAAGCTTCCAGTTGTAGGACTTCATCAATGTGATGTATCAGGTTCACAATGTGGATTGCCTGTTTGTCTTCTGTCTGAGAACTACTTGTTTCTGAGTCTTGTCTCAGGTCTGCTTTGCTGTGAACCTCATGTATTGGCCTGGGCTTACGCAGGTCTCTGGAGCTTTCCTTGCTGCTGTTGCCCTGTCATCTGTTTGCCTGTGTCAAACCATTACTTCTGGCTGTGTCTTTCGAGTCAGAATTCCTGCAGAGCAGGGCCCAGTGTCCTTTTTCACCACATGCCTTGCACAGGTCACGAAATACAGGACAACTTTGCTGTGAGTGGGACCAACCACACTTACCACACAGCTTGCTAGCTCTTTTTGGCGTGGTGGTGGTGCCGATACTGTTGGCTGCACCTAGTGCTTGTAGGTGCTGTTGTCTAGTTACAATGGTTTTGCATTGCCTGCCATCTTCCAGTAGTGCATTAATGCTGTGACCTTTCTTTTTTCCCCAAGAGGTCTTCCTGAAACACTTCAATGGGTGTTGATATGATCAAAAGCTCCATTATTTGGTCTGATAGCTCAACCTTTGAAAAATCACACTCATTTCCCTTGCTACGGCATCTACTGATGAATTGGTCTATTGATTCTGTGGCTTTTGCCTGTGGGGCATCAATTCCAGGCGGTGAATTTGAAAATTCACTCTTAAGCTGAGCTGATCTTCCAGCGCTTTCCATATCTTTGTGGGATCTTTCTGATCCTCTTCAGACATGCTTGAGGTATTGATTCTGTGTAATTTCTCATTTCCAATCACTATGGTTATTTTTACAGCCTGTTTTTCTGGTTCTGTAATTGTTTGGTCTGTAAAACATTACTGCATTCTCTGTTGCAACAGTTTGAACTCGGATAGGATAGCCAAGGCTTTTCAGTTGTTGCTGGGAAAATTGGTATCCATATTTCTGCTGTTGTTTTACTTTAAAACTTTCTTTGAGAACTTATTTAAGACCTGGTTCTGTGACTCTATACTGCTTTCCCTTTAAAAAATTCTCTTCTTTAGCCTGGCTGGTTTGATTGACAGCAGCAGGTATTTAGCAATGCTTGTCTGTTCATCTAGCTTCCAGAACTCGAGTCTGTTTGTTTATGCAGCTGAGCAACAGGCAGTTTAAGTGCTCTTTTTTCACTAGAGTTTGTTTATACAGCCGTTCAAGTGGCAATTCTTAACGCTTGAGTGGTTTTATAGTTTTTTAAAAACTCTGGCTGAGTGAATGTAGCTCTTCAGTGTTCCAGTGATTTAATCAGTTTCTATTTATAGCTTTAGCCGTGAGCTGTGGGAATGGAGGATTCCCATGCTTTTTGCTGTCGGACATCTCCTGTAATGGCGCCAACCTGATCCGCCTAAGAAAGGGATTGGATCATCCCCGATTTTTTTCTCTCCCAGGGAACATTTGAGAGAAAATGAAATCGATCTTTTAAGGACTTCAAGGCTTCTCTTTTTGTTAAAACTGGGATTCCTGTACCGACGGCACATTGACTCACCCGATCACAGTGATTGATTTGCAGCCTGTCGTTCAGCGCTCTGTCTTCTACAGCTTGAGGTGAGTTTTTTTTTCTTTGCACTGTTTGGGGCCAATATTTTTCTGTTAACTTTCTCTCTTCTAGCTGTAAGTAGTTTTGAAAACTGTTTTCCTGTGCTATTCAATCTTGGATCTTGTATTCTCACTACAGCTGCCACCATGTAATGAGAAGATTTTTATGTTGTCTGATGAAATGTGTGGAGTTCAGGTTGTTGAAGATCTCATACAGGTTTATTAACAGCTAACAAGTATTTACAGTACAGAGCCAACTATTAACATGACTGACCTCTTGGTGTTACAGTAGCAGAGTGAGACTGGCATGTAGTCACACGACTGAATCCTAGGTCTCAGCTCATTGGCATACTAAGATCTTAAAGGGACATCACTCTTAAAGGCAATCACACAACAATCAACAATGAGGTAAATGGCCATATAATCTATTTCTTTAGTGATGTTCATTGAAGGATAAATATTGGCCCAGGGTACCTTCTTAACATAACACCATGGGATCATTTATGTTTACCTGCAGGGGCAGACAGACCCTCAGTTTAATATCACACACAAAAAGCACTTCCACAATAATGCACTGCAAGTATCAGCCTAGATTTTGCACACAAGGCTCTGCAGCAGGATTTGAGCTCATAATCTTTCACCTTGGAAGTGAAAGGTGCTATCCACTGAGCTGTAGCTGACACATGGCTGCTATAGCTTGAAATACCCCAAGAAGAGAGGGTGATGAACCTAAACTGGAAAGAAAAAAAATAGCATATTAATAAGGTAACTAAGTGCACGATAGCCCTTTTAATTAAAAGGCCTTTTAAATCTGAGAACACTGGATGTATGACTGCAGTGAGATGGTCTCAAGCTGGGGATTGTGTTTGGATCCATTTTTTTGCTTAAGTTCTCTGGCTGTGCCATGTGAGGACATTAAACTCCACAAGTCCTCACTCAAGTGCCACTCACTGACCTCTGACAGAGAGGGAAATGATTGCAACAAGATGAGGAGCTGGTACTGAGGGAATCCAGCAGAGTCTATGAGAAGATTTTCCATGCATTCCTCCCGTATTGCATGCAGCCTGCTTTACAGGGGATCTCGCATGCAGTTTTCTGCACCAATATCCTTTGATTCAGTTTTATGCTGCACTTTCATTCACAAGAGGATGTGACACTGTTGCACTGGGCTGGAAATAACAGCAGAAAAGCAAGCTTGGCATTAATATAGCACTTTTCACAACCTCAGGGCACCCCAAAGCACTTTACAGCCAATGAAGTGTAGTTACTGTTGTAATGCAACCCAGCAGCCGATTTGAACACAGTAAGATCCCATAAACAGCAATGAGATAAGTGATCAGATCACTTTTAGTTTCTAGAAACGTTGGCCAGGACATCAGAGATGTCCCCTGGACCTCAAAGTAGTACCATGGGATCTGTTACATCCACCTGAGAAATTTGTATGTTCGTAAAGCAGACAGGGCTTTGGTTTAACATTGCATCTGAAAAAACCAGCACTCCCTCAGTAACTGGCACTGCCAACCTTGATTATGTGCTTAAGTCTTAGGAATGGGACTTGAACCCATAAACCTTGCAATATAAATGCAAACATGCTACCCACTGAACTACAATAGAAATACTGCTTACTCATGGGAACCTGTTTCCTGCCAACAATGTTAAGACGCAGAACAGTGACATGACTGGAAGAGTCCACTATCGCTTTAAATATAGTTGTGGTTCTGCTTTAGTACGGAGTGTGAAGTATTAAGAAACATTATAGAATTACATAGAATCTACAGCCCAACTGATCAGTACTGGTATAATAAGAAAAAAAATACTGCGGATGCTGGAACTCTGAAACAAGAACAGAAAGAGCCGGAAATACTTAGCAGGTCTGGCAGCATCTGTGGAGAGAGAAACAGAGTTAATGTTTCAGGTTTGTGACCCTTCAAAGGTTAGAAATCTAACAGTCTTTGAGCAAGTGAGAGGGGGGAAGGGGGAAGTAGAACAAGAAGGAAGGACTGTCATAGGGCAGAGGGGGAGGAAGAGGTTAAATGACTGATACTGGTGTTTTTACTCAACACAAGCTTTTTCCCCATCCCCAACCCCAATTTCCAATCTCAACCCCACCCCCACCTCCACCCCCACCCCCACTCCCACCCCAACCCCCTTCTCCCTCATATGTGATGGATCTCATCTGTCTACCTTTCATCAGACTGGAGTTATACTGCACCCTGTGTGATTTGTGAATAACTCCTGGAAATTAACCTCTGACCTCTTCTGTTGATTTCGTAGAGGTATCATCCTAGTTGGAGACCAGGTTAAGCAACTTGTGGTTTACTCTGCTAAATCCCGCTCCCTCTATCTCAGTAGCAGATCTAAAGGGGAACAAGGCCACAGCTATGATTCCAATTATAAACCAACTCCCAGACAATATACACAACTTTTAGTTGGCAGGAAAACATCTTTAAGCCAAATTAAGGGGTCAGAGTTAATCTGTTTCACCTGTTAAAGCCACCAGACACTTTGCACGCAATCAATGAAACATTTAGCTTTGGTCCTTCTAAAGGCAGCAACATCTTCAATAGGATTATTAACACAAAGGCTCTTTAGGAGCAATAGGAGGCCATTCAGCCCCTCAAGTCAGTTCAGTCATTCAATCAGATCATGTTGAACTGCATGTCATCTTCATTTATACACTGTCACGCAGTCCTACCATCATGCAATCTTCTTTCATTTACAGAGCATAGCCCTTATTCAATCCAAATTCCAAACACCATTTAAGGCAGATAAGACAAAGCAAGGCCACCACAATGCATCTTTTTAGCTCTTCAAACCCCAGCCTCTCTCAACCCTGACACCCCCTCAACCTCCCCTTTTCTGCTCACCTGTCTGAGGAAAGTCTCCTCCAACTCCAAGGCACAAGTCAGGAGTGTGATGGAATACTCTCCATTTGCCTGGATGGGTGCAGCTGCAACAACACTCAAGAAGCTTGACGCTATCCAGGACAAAGCGGCCCACTTGATTGGCACCCCATCCACCAACTTCAACGTTCACTCCCTCCACCACTGGCACACAGTGGCAGCAGTGTGTACCATCTACAAGATGCACTGCAGCAATGCATCAAGGGTTCTTTGAAAGCACCGTCAAAACGTGCAACCTCTACCAACTAGATGGACAAGGGCAGCAGATGCATGGGAACACCACCACCTGCAAGTTCCCCTCCAAGCCACATTCCATCCTGACTTGGAACTATATCGCTGTTCCTTCACTGCCTCTGGGTCAAAATTCTGGAACTCCCTTCCTAACAGCACTGTGGGTGTACCTACACTCCGAGGACTGTAGCGGTTCAAGAAGGCAGCTCATCACCACCTTCTCAAGGGCAATTAGGGATGGGCAATAAATGCTGGCCTAGCTAGCAATGCCCACATCCCACGAATGAATAAAAAAATTGGTTAAACTACCACAGTGGGATTTGAACTCATGTTCTGTGCATTACTGGTCCAAAACCGTAACAATAACCTGAATTTATATAGAACCTTTAACAAAGCAAAATGTTCCAAAGTGCTTCACAGGAACATAATCAGACAAAATTGGACAGCGAACCCACATAAGATGGCAAAAACATTGTTCATAGAGATAAGTTTTAAGGAGTGTCTTGAAGGAGAGAGAGCTAGTGAGGTGGAGAGTTTTAGGGGGGGAATTGCAGAGCTTGGGGCCCAGACAGTTGAAGGCACAGCCATCAATGGTGCAACGATCAAAATTGGGGGTGCACAAGAGGTCAGAATTGGAGGAGAGCAGAGATCTTGGAGAGGTCACCCATCATTCAATGAGATACCTTCAGAAGCAGGGCCTGGTTCCCTCACCAACCTCTGCACCCATCTCTGTTCCATCTCTACCTTCACTTTCTGCATCCTGCTAACTGTCCAGCTCCTCATTCCCCAAGTCACTGTTGGACTCAGGAATTCCTCATGCTTTGGAAGCTCCTGTTGCTGGCACCTAAAGATATGCTGTATCACCATCGAAGATATCGAGATGGGAGATGAGGTTACTGGAGGAAGGAGATTGATGTGTGCATATGACAGGAAGCCAATAAGCTGTCATTTTGAGGGAAAAATACAAGTGGACATTGTTACAATTGTCAGAGCATTGTGTTGATGGTATGTCCTGGAAAACAATTCTAGGGAGATCATAGAACATAGAACATAGAACATAGAAAAATACAGCACAGAACAGGCCCTTCGGCCCACGATGTTGTGCCGATCCTTTGTCCTCTG
The DNA here is from genome assembly GCF_036365525.1 of Heterodontus francisci. Taxonomy (NCBI): domain Eukaryota; kingdom Metazoa; phylum Chordata; class Chondrichthyes; order Heterodontiformes; family Heterodontidae; genus Heterodontus; species Heterodontus francisci. Next base: position 108,050,885 of record NC_090382.1, read on the forward strand.
TCAAGGACAATTTAATCTATACCCCATCATTCTCCTTTATCCATATACCTATCTAAAAGCCGTTTGAAAGTCCCTAAAGTTTCTGACTCAACAACTTCCCCAGGCAAGGCATTCCATGCCCCGACCACTCTCTGGGTAAAGAACCTTCCCCTGACATCCCCCTTATATCTCCCACCCTTCACCTTAAATTTATGACCCCTTGTAACGCTTTGCTCCACCCGGGGAAAAAGTTTCTGACTGTCTACCCTATCTATTCCCCTGATCATCTTATAAACCTCTATCATGTCACCCCTCATCCTTCTCCGTTCTAATGAGAAGAGGCCTAGAATGTTCAGCCTTTCCTCGTAAGACTTATTCTCCATTCCAGGCAACATCCTGGTAAATCTCCTCTGCACCCTCTCCAAGGCTTCCACATCCTTCCTAAAATGAGGCGACCAGAACTGCACACAGTACTCCAAATGAGGCCTTACCAAGGTCCTGTACAGCTGCATCATCACCTCACGGCTCTTAAAATTCAATCCCTCTGCTAATGAACGCTAACACCCCATATGCCTTCTTCACAGCCCTATCCACTTGAGTTGCAACTTTCAACGATCTATGCACATAGACCCCAAGGTCTCTCTGCTCCTCCACATGCCCAAGAACCCTACCGTTAACCCAGTATTTTGCATTCGTGTTTGTCCTTCCAAAATGGACGACCTCACACTTTTCAGGGTTAAACTCCATCTGCCACTTTTCAGCCCAGCACTGCAACCTATCCAAGTCCCTTTGCAGACGACAATAGCCCTCCTCGGTATCCACAACTCCACCAACCTTTGTATCATCTGCAAATTTACTGACCCACCCTTCGACTTCCTCATCCAAGTCGTTAATAAAAATCACAAACAGGAGAGGACCCAGAACTGATCCCTGTGGCACGCCACTGGTAACTGGGCTCCAGGCTGAGTATTTACCATCTAATAGATCTTATAGCTATTGTCCCACAGTGCTGGAAGAGGCTTGGCTCACTGACTATGTCTATTACTAGCAATATCTGATGTTCATTTCTTTGCAGACAGTTTACTGATCCCAGTGCTACGAGAGTGTCGCCCATTCCTATAAGAATATGTAATAAGGTTTAAGCTCATATAAGCATTTGAAATAACTTGCATTTACATTGTACTTCTCATCAGCTCAAGGCACTGTGTCGCACTCTGCAGCCAATGACATACTATTGAAGTGTAGCCCCTGTTGTACGGTCGGAAACGCGGCATCCAATTTATGCACAGCAAGCTCCCATGAACAACAATGAGATAATGACCAGATAATCTGCTTTAGTTGATGGATAAATAGTGGCCAGGACACTGGGGAGAACTCTACTGCTCTACTTCGAATAGATCAATGGCATCTTTTACATCGGCCTGAGAGAATAGACAGGGCCCTGCAGTTTATTGTCTGATCTGAAACATGGCATCCCCAACAGTGCAGCACTCCCTCAGTACCACACAGAGTCTCAACCAGCTTGTTTCTGAAATAGGACTTAAACCTCTGATTACCTGATTCCGAGGTGAGAGTGCTACTAACTGAGGCGTGACTAACACTCTTTTTGTCCTCCTAATCTGACACGTTACAGCTGATAAACACTCAACCTGGTGTGGTAATGTAATGGCTGCTTATATTTCAGACTGTCTGGAACTTTCTCTCAGGTTGTAACATTCAGTATGAGCGACAACTCTGGAGTGTCATTTCTACAATATAATCAAGGGACCTCTAGTGTTCTAGTACACAATGTGCAAGCATATTGCATATCATAAAACTCCCCTTTAATTGACTGTGTTCCTTTAATACATCATTTTCTGCTCCTACATATCCACCCGAGGTTCGAATTAATTATGATGATGAGCTGAGCACAAAGGTTCATGAGAACGACAGTGTCAGCATAAAAAAACATAAAAACAAAACAAAAGAGGAAAACCAGTCAAGCAATAGATAAACAAGGTTTTATCTTTCCTCTTTCTTTAACTTCCTCTCCTGGGAGATTACATGGTCGGTGGCTGAATGTGGGGTGGCGATGTAGATGGACATGATGGTGTGTAGAGGTCACACAATCAAGGAGAAACTCGATGGCCCATCTGGCTTTTTGCTGCTCTTCTGTTTGCATGTTCGAACCTCCATTCCCCCGCAGCTTGGAGCAACCTTCCATATACTTACCAATAAAGCCTGGATGCCATTTTACGAGCATGATTATGAATGGAAGTCTTGCATGTATGGCCATTGGCGTGAATCTTGTCGCCTCCCTTTCCATGAATTCTAATCCCCTCTCCTCCATTCCCATGAATTCTAGTCCCTTTCCTTACTCTCGCCATAAGTCTGACTGCTTCACCCCCACCCCCACCCCGAGATGGATTCTGACTCCTCCTCCACCCTAGCTGTGTTCTCCTTCCCCTCGCCCCTCTCCTGACTCTCCGAATGACTGCACTGCCCGGGAATGAACAGTCACTGATGCCAGAAGAAAAAGATCTTAATGTTTTAAAACACCCCTCCTCGTTTACCAAGGGCACACGGTTGCTGACAGAAAACAACCCAATAATGTGACACTAGCAGAGATGAGTAAATAGATTGACTTGGTTAATTTACCAATGATAACTGCATCAGCTTCTGCTCAATCTGATTGTGTGAGATGTATTCAAACACCACTAAGAATCTGGCCTCAGTAAAAGAGACAGCCACTTTCTCACAGCAAAGTGGTGGCTGGTGATAATAGTTTTGTCTGAAGCCAAATAATGTCTCATGTTTTTCTCGCCCACTTTTTTTCTCTCTGAGCCATACAAAGCCAGCAAACATGTCAGTGCGTATTTATTCTGATGCAGCCCGGACAATAGGTGTTTGGCTTTCTACTCCTGGCTCCTATCCAACGACCGCTGCTGCAAAGTATGAGTGTGAAAGTAACTTGAAGGCAGGTTTGGACTCATCCATAAGGCCTCCTACAGTCGAATAGCCTGCCACCAATGATCGCAATGGCCACTCAGGCAAGAGATTGGAGGATGCATACTTAAAAGGGAAAGACTTGCAAGGCCATGGGGAAAGAATGGGACTAATTGGATAGCTCTTTAAGAGAGCCGGCACAGGCATGACGGGCTGAATGGCCTCCTTTGTTGCTGTATCACTGAATGACTGCTGGGTGCCCATGGAACTGACTCCAGCAACCAGCACTGAGAAAAAAAAAATAGATTCAAAAACACAAGCGAGCCAGTCAGACAAAAATGAAAGCATCACAATTCCAGACGCATCACTTTAATATGATTCATCTCCAGGTATGTGTTGCTGCCCTGGATTTCCATGCAAACATTCCCAACTGGGTGTTATCCTGCACGTGAACTGCACATCACAGTCATGCTGCCCATTCTGTTGGAATAGAAGAGGTGCATGAACTCAACGCGTTTGTATCTGACAACCCGGGGGACTGGAGAGATCACCCATGGGTGCATCAGGATGAGCAGTGTGAAGGAACACGGACGTCCCTGTGTGTCGGGGTGTTTACTCTGCGGACCCGGCAAATCATGCCGAGGAGAAACAGTCAGAGATTCCTGGCCTACTTTCAGATCTGTGTGGGCAGACAAGTCTGAAAAGGTCGCTGGCAAGAACCCGACTTCTCTGGAATGTTGAGGCAGAGGATAGGATGTCTCGCTGCGGGTTTCGATGTCTCTCGTCTCTTTATTCCCAACCCTTTAGGCCTAACTCCACAGCGGAGGGCTGTCAGACTACATTACTGCTGAGAATGTGCAGCATCTTACATCATTTAACTCTTTCCCACTACAAAACAAAGGAAAGGATTTGCGTTTGCATAGTGCCTGACTCGGCCTCAAGACGCCCAAAGTGATTCACAGCCGGTGAAGCAAGTGTTGTCACTGTCGAAACGTTCAACTTTCTGCCATGCAGATGCATTTTAGCGATCAATTTTCTCCATCGCTGTCCTGTTAGTTCGGGCCTTTACTGTGGTATGGTTCTACAGCGGGTATCTGTTCACTGGCACCTTACTTCATCTGGACAGTGACTGTCTACAGACCATGGGGGCATCGCACCTATTCCTAATCCTGGGCTATATTTACTTAGCAATATAGAAACATAGAAAATTAACAGCATAGAAGGAGGTAATTTGGCCCATCGTGTCTGAAGAAGAGTTATCCAGCCTAATGTCACTATCCAGCTCTTAGTTCATAGCCCTGCAGGCTACAGCACTTTCAGTGAATATCCAAATATATTCATTAAATACGATGAGAGTTTCTGCCTCTACCACCCTTTCAGGCAGCGAGTTCCTGCGCCCCACCACCTCTGGGTGAAAAAATTTCTCAACTCCCCTCTAATCATTCTGCTAATTATTTTAAATCTATGTCCCCGGTTATTGACCTCACTGCTAAGGGAAATAGGTCCTTCCTATCTACTCTATGTAGGCTCCTCATAATTTTATAGAACTCAATTAAATCTCCCCTCAGCCCCCTCTGTTCCAAAGAAAAAACCTTAGCCTATCCAATCTTTCCTCAGAGCTAATATTCTTCATTCCTGGTGATATCCTCCTAAATCTCCTCTGTACCCTCTCTAGTGCAACCACAGCCTTTCTGTAATGTGATGATCAGAAATGTACACAGTACTCTGACTATGGTCTAACTAGTTTTTAATACAGTTCTAGCATACTCAATGCCTCATTAAATAAAGGAAAGTATCCTGTATGTCTCCTTAAGCCTGTCCTGCTACCTTCAGGAATCTGTGGACATGTACTCCAAGGTCCTCTGTTCCTCTGTACTTTTCAATATCCTACCATTTATTGTGTATTCCCTTGTCTTGTTTCCCCTCTCCAAATGCATTGCATTGCACCTCTCCGGACTGAATTCCATTTGTCACTTTTCTGCCCACATACGAAAATACAAATTAGGAGCAGAAGTAGGCCATTCAGCCCCTTGAACCTGCTCAGCCATTCAATAAGATCATGGCTGATCTGTTTGTGTTTCAAATTCCACACTCCCATCTACCTCTGATAACCTTTGATTCCCTTGCCGAAGAATCTATCTACTTCCTCCTTAAAAATATTCGATGACCACGTCTCCACCACCTTCAGAGGCAGAGAGTTCCAAAGTCGCACAACCCTCTGAGAGAAAAAATTTCTCCTCATCTCTGTCCTAAAAGAGCGACCCCTAATTTTAAAACTGTGCCCCCTAGTCCTGGACTCACCCAAAACCCACCTGACCAGTCCATTGATATCTTCCTGCAGTCTGCAGCTTTCCTCCTCATTATCAACTGCATGGCACAATTTTACATTAGCTGCAAACTTCTTAATCATAAACCCCTATATTTAAGTCTATATCATTGATATATAACACAAAAAGCAAGGGACCAATACTGAGGAGTTGGATAAAGAATTATCATTAATGTAGTTTTGTTTTTAATTTAAAAAAGTAAACACATTCACAGAAGTTTTAAACAAAGACCCTAGACAAAAGGTGATTAAGAATAAGAATTATTTTCCCCAAAGGCTGAGCAATAAGCAATTTGCCAGCTTGTCTCAGTAATCAAAGAAATCTCATACCTGTTTTGTTGGGATGTCTTTGATTTCAGACTGTGAACAGACGAAGATAGAATCACAGAGTCATTTATGGCACAGGAAGAGGCCATTCAGCCCATCAAGTCCATGGCGAGCACAAGATAAAGCGCAAGAAGTCAGTCAAGTGTTCAAAGAAATAGCTGACAATCCGACAGCTTCCTGGTCACTTTTACTGAAATCAGCTTTTTAATTTGAGCCTTTTTAAACTGAGTTCAATTTCTCAAACTGCCAGGCCATGAGATTACAGATTGTGGCTGAATCCAATTCCGCTGATGGTGATAATCCACAGTGCCTCATGGATGCCCAGTTTTGATCTGCAACAGTGAGAACACTCCAAAAAAGTACTTCATTGTCTGTAAAGCACTTTGAGACATCAGCGAGTTTGGACGGTGCTATATAAATGCAAGTCCTTCTTTAAAATCACGAAGAGTTTATCGTTATCATTCAGGCTGTGTTCATCCACTGTAACATGTTGCCTGCCTCATGCTTTTTCTATTTATCTCTATCCCTTTCTGTTTCGAGTTTAAACAGAGTAAATAAAGAGAAACTGTTCCCAATGGCTAAAGGATTGATAACCAGATGGCACAGATTTAAGGTGACTGACAAAGGTAACATGAGGACAAACTTCATTTACACAACAAGTGGTTAGGGTTTGGAACGCACTGCCTGATAGGGCGGTGGATACAGATTCAATAATATCCTTCAAAAGGGATTTGGATAAATAAGTGAAGGAGAAAAAGTTGCAGAGAAATGGGGAAAGAGCAGGGGAGTGGGACTAACTAGATTGCTCTTTGAAAGAGCTGGCTCAGAGTCGATGAGCTGAATGGCCTCCGTCAGTGCTGTGCTATTCTATGATTCTATTATTTTATGATTCCTCCAGTGTTTGGTGCAGTTGTGGATACAATATTTCTCTCGTTGAAAGTATATGATGTTGGTCTCCTACTTCCTGATCTTGTGCCCCTTCCAAGAGTTTCCCCAGTGGGAGGAGAAAGTTAAAAGCAGAAACTGCAGGTGCTGCAAATCTGAAACACAGAACATAAAGTGCTGGATACACCCATCAGGTCAAACAGCATCTTTCAGCTGTGCTTTCTGCATCAGAACTGCAAGGAATTACAGCTGATTTAAAAAGGACCAGAACTAACAGAAGTGTCTCTACCTGAGCTTGTCACAATGTAGCTTGGTTGAGAACTAGACTTGTCAACGTTTTTCTCTCGACCTGCCTGTGTGTTCTGACAGTCATCCTGTACTCGAGCATTACATCTGTCAGTTTTCTTCTCTATGTTCCGTGGATTTGAATGTGAACCTGTTCACAAAGTAATAGGCTTGTCAGGCACAATGTCGTTAGCTCGTTCCCTAAGCTGACATCGGTTTCTCCTTTAGTGGTGGTAACTTCATACGATCTTGGTTCACTGCAGATTTTTGGACACCTCCACGGGAAACCACTTTCTCCCTGCAGATGCATCAGTCAAAGCCTCTGTCCAATCTGTAACAGTGGAAGTTTCAAGCTTGCATGTTCGTCGTGCACAGCTTTTCATCTTCTCCTGATTTGCTATCAGTTCGTCCAGCATTGATGAAGATTTCATGAAGTGAAGACTTGGTACAGGCATCTTAAATTGTCTTCCAAATATAATTTCCACAGGTGATGGCAATCCTGTGCCAATTGGTGTTGCCCTTAAGTGTAACATGGCCACATGTAGATCTTGCCTTGTTTCTCAACACTTCACAATCAGTGATTTGACTGCGTATCATTCTTTCAGCTAGGCGGTTCGACCTGGGATAATGTGGTGAAGATGTGACATGGTTCACTGCCCATTTCTTACACATATCTTCAAACTGTTTGACGGTATATTGTGGTCCAATGTCCAATACTATCTCCTCCGTGGGCCAAATAAGCTGAACATTGCGCTGATAGTGTTAGCAACTGATTGGCTCGACGTGTCCCGGATTATGGGGTGCTTGGAGAAATAATTGGTCAGCAAAGGATAGTCACCACCTTTGAGAGAGATCAGTGGTGACCTGTGTCCAAGGATGCAGCGGAACTATGTGTGGAAGAAGTGGCTCTTTATGTTGGTTTGGTTGATGCTTTTGGCATGCATCACATGACCACACTACTTGCTCAATGTTATTGTTAATTTCCAGCCAGTAGACAGTTTCGTGTGCAAGTCTTCTGGATTTCTCTACATTCGCATGACCAAGGTGCAACTATGAAAGAATGTCAAGGCAAATAGATTGTGGAATTAACACCTGCCTTCCCTTAAAGATCACGCCACCAGAAACCACCAGCTCATCCCAGTATGGCCAACAGATTTTAAGTTCTGCAGGAATTTCTTGTATTGTGTCAGGCCATCCTTTCACAATGAGTTGCCATAGCTTCATTAAACTGGGTCTCTAGAGGTTTCTTCCTGTATTTCCTCATGTTTCCTTTGTTCAAACAAATCAAATCTATCAAATTTTCCAGTTCTACGTCGACTTCATCAACCTGGATGTCTTCACATTTTCTGGGATTGGGGGTAGTCTGCTAACGATGTCTGAGGTCATAAGATTCCAAGGCTTATATCTGACCTCACAGTCATATCCTTGCACTTTTATTAAAAGCCATTGTAAATGGGGTGGCGCACTGGTGAGCAGTTTCTACCTTATCATAGCCAGTGGTTTATGATCCGTCTCGACTATGAAATGCTTCCCAAAAAGATAAGTGTGAAACTTGGTGATTCCGAATAGCAGAGCTAATGTTTTCCCTTCTATGTTGGAATAATTTGCCTGAGTGGGCTCCTTGATCCAAAAGCAATTGGATGACCCTCTTGCAGTAAGCATGTTCTCAAACCTTCCAAAGAAGCATCTACTTCAAGGACGGGATCCTAATTCGGGTCACAATACTGTCATCATGCCTCTACTGACAGTGATTGCTTCAGCAAGTCAAATGCTACTGGTGGTCCTGATGCCACAGATAGGATGTATCCTATTTACGGATTTCCCATAGAGATAAGGACTTCTCTGTAAAATTTGAGGTGTAGGCAGCTAGGAAATTAAATAAACCAAGACATCTCTGTGAGTTTTCCTTGCCTTGTGGACTTGACGTGGACTGGATATCCTCTATTTTGCTGAGATCTGTGCAGATGAAACCGAAAAATTTGATGTGATTTGTGTTCACGGGCACATTTCTTGTTGTTGAATACAAGGCCTTCCTCTCTGGCTGTTGGCATTATGCAGATTCCTCTTGTGCTCCTCTTTTGTGCTGCCCATCACCGCGATATTGTCAGTAATACAGACACACCCTGGATCATTCTCTGTGATATGAACCATGCATTGCTGAAATAAATCCTGGCTTACTGGTAAACCAAACAGTTGGCACAAAAAAACAATATCTACCAAACAGAGTCCTGAAAGTCATTAACTATTGCAAACTCTCAGAGAGATGGACCAAGCAATATCCATACTATGCATCAAGCCTGGAAAAGAATCTTGCCTTTGCAAACTTTGGATTAAGTTTCTCCAAGGTGGGGATTTTATGAGGGCATTGTTTTAATGTCTGATTCAGCCTCTACGGTCTAAGCATACCCTGATGGTGCCGTCTTTTTTTTATCACCGCTGTTATAGATCTAGACCAATCCATGTACTGCTGAACGCACCTGATAATTCATTGCTTCTCCGTAGAATCCAGCTTGGCTTTGAGTTTGTCCTTAATATAGTCGTTACATTTCCTTGGCGAATCTATAGAATGAATGGGATCATCTCTCACACGTGGAGTAGCATCTCCTTTGAAACATTCCACTGTATCAAAACGATCCAAGTACATTTGTTGTAAGTCTTGGATGGATTCCATGGGATCACACCTGTTTTGGACGTCTGTCCTTGACACACTGCCGATCTCATGGATTTTCACAATTCAAAGCTCACTACATGCCGGTAGCCCTGCAACTGCTGGACCATTTACATATCGACAATGTAAAATGTTTGCTATGACCAGGAAGTGTTTCCATATCTACATTTCAGCTTTAGTGTTCCTGTACATTTGATTGGGGTACCATTTTACGCAGTGAATCTTGCGTTTGTAGGTTGCATCATGGCTTCCCATCTCACCAGGTACACGTTCTTCAGTATTCTCAGAGGCAAAATATTTGTACTTACCCCTGTACCAATCTTGAGTCGCAGTTTGTACTGTTCAGCTTTTTTTGGGCAAATGATGTCTATGGTGGTAAATGCTTTCTGCTGTGAAACCAGGTCCATCTGGTGAGCAATTACTACAGTGTAGTCCAGAGTCTCGTTGACTCCATCTGGTCCACTTCAGATAATCCCGAGGTGTTGAGATGATGCAGCCCCTTATTGCCGATCACGATTTTTATTTTGATCACTTGTTTGTCCACCTCAGTGACAGCAAGATCTGGGAAATACAATTCCATGCGTTACCTGAAAAGCTGGAATTCATGGTGACGGTCTTGGGTTTTCCAATTCATCGATGGGTATTTTGTATTCATTGTGCCAAATTATTAGTCTGCAAGAATTCTTGGCTGGATTGTTTCCCTTTTAATGACTCCCTCTTTTTTTTCTTGAGGCTTTCCCAGAAGGGAAAAAAACATTTCTTGTCTCCTGCGTGCACAGTATTGGACTTAAGCCACGCCCTATGTTCAGTGCCTGCAGCGTGAGCTTTCTGCCTGTGATTGGGAGACTCCACTCATGAAGCGGTTGTGGCGGGTAAACACACAGCATGCGATGGCGGTGCCATTCCGTGGCCAACTCTGCTTGCCTTTCCCGAGCCTAATTCCACCTGATTCTTGCTTTTTCTCGCTGACAACTGTCAAACTAACAACCCTCTTTCGTGTACTCACTCACTCTTGAGAACCAAATTCAGCGGATGATTGTCGAATGTGACAGTGTCGTGCCTTCGCCGTTACCGGCGATGGACTTCAACAGGAGAAATTACGGTTCCCGTTGAACGCCGCCACTGAGCCTCTTTACTGTACTGCTACTTCAACACTTCTGCTACCTCCATGCAGTGGTGTTCAACTACAGCTGTGGATGGTGTGCCCAGAACTCGAAAAGCTTCAGAGACCACATGCTGCCACCATATTGTGGTATTGCCTTCTTCAGCAATAAAGTGCCAAACAAGCTTGAGTTGAAAGGAAACCCAAATAGTGGGTTCTTTATTATTATGTAACAGGTTTACAAGAGAGCTCTATAATACACGAGTGACTAGACGACTGACACAACTCCAACTGAGCTATCGCGTGTTGATTGATGTCATTTCCTGTGATGATGTGTGAAGTACTCAGACTGTTAAAGTGGTATCACAACAGTATCATCCTCTGCATCCTCTTCAAGGCCTTAATATCCTCCATAAAATGCTCAGAATTGTCAAACAGAATTTGACACCAAGCCACGTAAGGCAATATTAAGACAGGTCAAAAGACCAAAAGCTTGGTCAAAGAAGTCAGTTTTAAGGTGTGTCTTAGAGAGAGAGGTAGAGAGGCAGAGAGGTTTAGGGAGGGAATTTCAGAGCTTGGGCCCAGACAGCTGAACGCACAGCCATGGTGGAGCAATTAAAATTGGGGATGTTGAAGAGGCTGGAACTGGAGGAGCGCAGATATCTCGGAGGGTTGTGGGGTTGAAGGAGGTTACAGAGTAGGGAGGAGTGAGGCTATGGAGGGGTTTGAAAACAAGGATGAGAATTTTAAAATCGAGGTGTTGTCTTGTCAGTAATCAATGTAGGTCAGCAAGTACGGGGTGATGAGTGAACAGGACTTGACGTGAGATCGGATATGGGGCAGCAGAGTTTAGAATGAGCTCAAGGTTCAGCTAGAAAGGTCTAAACTGCCTAATTGCAAGAAAAGGTGTTACATGTTGAGCTTAAACTGCTTTTCATTCATTTCATTTAGCATTTTCTGACTAAATATGTGTCAACCCAAAGCAGGCAAATACGTACAGAACGTGTTTCAAACTGCAAAAGAATTGCTGGAATTGCTCTGTTTTCAGCTGGCTGCAGCTATATAACTGATAACAGTGCTGGAATAACCACTGATTGGTTTCACACAACCGCAGAATTCATCAGTAAAATCTCACCACACTAACATTCACGTACACTGTTAATGGAATAATTGTTTGTATTCTCAATATTAAGCACAGAATATGCGGGTCTGTGGTTGCCTAACCATCAGGAATTTGGTGTCCTGTTACTGTTGACCTTTCCTGAGTCTGGAAAATCCCTGTTGATGGTATTCAAATGGATGAGCGCAGCTACAACACCTAAAATTGATAATATCCAGCTTTATACATCAGCTCCCTCCACCATTGCAGTGTGTACCATCTCCAAGATGCTCTGCAGCAACTCATCAAGGCTTCTTTGACAGCAGCTCCCAAACCCATGTCCTCTACCACCTAGAAGGACAGTTGCGTGGGACCACCAAGTTTCACACTCCATGCTGATTTGGTAATATATCACCGTTCCTTCACTGTCACTGGGACAAAATCCTGGAACTCCCTTCCTAACAGCACTGCAGGACCACCTACCCCACATGACTGCAGTGGTTCAAGAAGACAACTCTCAAGGAGAACTAGAATCATAAAGTCATAGAATGGTTGCAGCACAGAAGGAGGCCATTCGGCCTGTTGTGTCCATGCTGGTTCTCTGCAACAGCAACTCAGCTAGTCCCACTACCCCACCCTTTCCCTATAACGCTGCAAATTTTTTCTGTTCAGATAATTATCCAATTCCCTTTTGAAAGCCACGATTGAATCTGCCTCCACCACACTGTCAGGCAGTGCATTCCAGATCCTAACCACTCCCTGTTTAAACAAGTGTTTCTAGGGATGAGCAATAAATGCTGGCCTTGCCTATGATGCCCATGTCCTGAGAATGAATTGAAAAAATAAATGGCCCAAAGATTAAACACTGGGCTTTTAAACCGGAGATCATTGGTTCCAATCCTATCTTTACCAAGAAGCTGATGTATGGGTACTCCTTTAGGACATTTTGTAACGGGAGGAGGCCCTTCAGCCCCTTGAGCCTGTTCTGCTATTCAATGAGATCATGGCACTAACTCCATATCCCTTTGTCCCATATCCCTTCATAACTTTGGTTCACAAAAATTTCTCAATCTCAGATTTAAAATTAATCATTGACCCAGCATCTACTACCGTTTGTGGAAGTGAGTTCCAAACTTCAACACCCTTTGTGTGAAATGTTTCCTAATTTCACTCTTGAAGGGTCTGGCTCTAAGTTTTAGACTCTGCCCCCTAGTCCTAGACTCCCCAACCAGCGGAAATAGTTTCTCTCCATCTAACCCATCTGTTCCCCTTAATATCTTGAAAACTTCAATCAAGTCACCCCTAAACCTTCTGAATTCCAGGGAATACAACCCGGGTTTGTGTAACCTCTCCTTGTAATTTAACCTTTGGAGTCCAGGTATCATTCTGGTGAAACTAAGCCAATATCTCTTTCCTAAAGTTCAGTGCCCAGAACTGCTTACAATAACTCCAGGCGTGGTCTAACCAGGGCTTCTTATTGCTGAAGCATGACCTCTACCCCTTTCTATTCTAGTCCTCCAAATATAAAGGCCAGCATTCCATTAACCTTTTTGATTGTGATGAATGTTAAATTTCAGAAAGCTGGTTATGGAAGGATAATACTGGAGCCTATGTTTACTTAGTTTCACATTTATTGTGCAGAATAAAAGGATTATAAATATGTAGCTCCTCACTTTAAAGACCAGATTTGTTGACAACGTGATCGGTAGGTGGCGCTGTTTTGGCACATGTGCAAATACAGCATGTGCCACGAAAACGTCACAGATTGCGACTGTAGCAGCTGCCAGGACTAAAGATGGCGCTGCTCAAAGAATCACTCAGAGGAAACCTAACAAACACGTGGCAGTATACAATGGCCGGAGTGAGAGAGCAGCGCGGGGGCCGGGCCGGGGAGAGCAGCGCGGGGGCCGGGGAGAGCAGCGCGGGGGGCCGGGGAGAGCAGCGCGGGGGGCGGGGAGAGCAGCGTTGATGGTGACGGCGGTGGGGGGGGGAAGAGAGGGAGGGGGGGAAGAGAGGGAGGGGTGGGGAAAGAGAGGGAGGGGGGGAGAAGGTTGGGAGTGGGAGGAGGGAAGAGAGGGAGGGGGAGGGGGTAGAGGTTGGGGGGAAAGGGAGGGGGAGGGGGGAAGAGGGAGGGGAAGGGGGGAAGAGAGAGAACTGGGGGAGAGGGTGGTGGGAGGGGGGGAAGAGGGTGGTGGGGGGGGGGAGAAGAGGGTGGTGGGAGGGGGGAAGAGGGTGGTGGGAGGGGGGGGGAGAGGGAGGGGGGAGAGCGGGTGGAGGGGGAGAGGGAGGAAGGGGAGAGGGAGGAAGGGGAGAGGGGGTGGGGAGGGGAGAGAGGGGGAGAATGGGGGAGGGGAGCAGCGGAGCATGCGCCAGAAACACAACAGCAAAAGACTTACCGGCCAGTCCCTGTACCCGGTGACACCAAGGTCTTCACACACTCGCTCCCCGCAGCTCTCTGCGGCCTCTCGTTTCCGGCCCTCTCCATTCAGCCATTCCCTCCAGCTGCGGATGCCCAATCCAGTTGCTTCTTCCCTACTTCTCCACAGTACTTCAGGCATTGCAACTGTCTGGTCCCTGCATTTTGCATGCTCCCTCTCTCCATCCCTCCCTGCTCTCCGCACCCCTCCCCCCTCTCCATCTTCACCTCCCCCTCTTCACCCACCCCTCCCTCCCCCTCTTCACCCACCCCTCCTCTACCCCGCTACCTCCACCCCTCCCTCTACCCCCCTACCTCCAACCCCCTACCTCCACCCCTCCACCATAGTTGAATATCTGAAGTGCAGTTGCAAAGTCGGGGAAATAGCATGCAAAACAAAACCTCAACAATTCTGGGGTTAATTATTGAGAGGTTTTATTAAGTTCATTAAGCATCCGAGGCACTGCTGTGCATGGATACATGAGTGTTGTGTTTCCAACGTTCCCGTTAGACAGTAAATGGCTCCATCTCATCAGCCAGTCCTTGCTGCCAGCGGAGAGTCTGTTGCCGCAGCCAGTCCAGTCTCCTCATGAATGATGCCGTTCCACTCTGCAGAACGGCCTGTTGTAGCTGGTACAATTGATCTGAAAGCAAGCAGTATTTTTCATTGTGGCTGAGGGGTCTTGGCTGTTCCTCTGTAATCACAATGGCAGCTGCCATGCCTGTCGTCGTTGGTGTCTGAGATGCACACCAGCGGCAGTTGGGGGCGAGCCTGTCCTGGGTTGTGAAGGTGGCAAGGAACTGCTCTGTGGAATCTACTGATGTTGCCATGATCGAAGTTTGAAGTTCAGGAAGGCTATTAAGGGACCACACGGGAAACATGAGATGAGATAAGAAATACAGAATGCACTCCATTAAAACGTTACAAAAACAAAAGTGACCGTTAAGACGGTAGGTTGCAGCACATGTACTGCCTGCACACAGCAACTCACAACAGGGACTGGAGAACATGCGGTGCCCCAGACAATGGAAATGTTTTCAAAGCAACTTACAAAGGCAGAGCAACCTACCTTGGAACAATCTCCTGTGTCTAATAAAAATGAAGCAAGTCTCCAAAACGAATAAATAATTCAGATAAAATGCGAGAAAATGCCCGACGAAACCTCTCCTGCTTCCACTTTCAAAAAGTCGCGCCGAAGCTTTGACGCATGCGTGAATATCCGAAGATTGACGCATGCGCAGAGGCCAACCTGGCGCGTTGCCCAAGGAAGACGACGTAACGCGATGACGTCATCTGCGCATGCGCAAAACGGTCCTGGCAGGCAGGAGACCTTCTGCGCATGTGCGCACCGCGGCGCATCCTGATGATGTCGACGGTGATGAAGCGTTGTCATGAATCACAGTGCACTTAAAAACCCTCCACCAGTTTCGGTGAGTGTGTGCTCAACTAAGACCCCAATTAACACCCTTCACCTGCATATGATAAAACCACTGATATACAATTAACAGATTATCAATGAAGGCATTCTCCTTAATTGAACTCCAGATTGTCTGATTTCTATTTGGGCACCAACATTGATGGGAACTCAGCCTCTGTGAAAAAGTAAGGCACTGTCCACAGAGATTGCACAGTTCAGGCCACGGGTCAGTACCAGTGAGATAGGCACTCTCCCATTGATTCATGTTTGGTTTTACGCAAGTTTGATTAAAGACTCCTAGTTATAGGCTGATATATCAGTGTTGAATAGGCAAATCTAAAATTGCACCAGTCAAAGTTGGGAAAAGGAATGCTCTGTGGAAAAACCCCAGGAAAGCCAGTTTTCTCCTTTTTTTCCAGTGAATTGAACCCACTCGGAAAAGTGGTACTGAGCCATCCAATCCTGAAAATTCCATCTTCAAACACCTTTCAGTCCCTGGTATAGCAAATAGAAAAAAAGAGTAAGGGTTAATTACTGCTGTTGATCTTAGTCAACACTGATTAAAAAATTGCTGTTACAGATATCTGGATTGGGCATGTTTCTGATGCCCACCTTAGTCAAAAGTCCTGCCAGCACTTACTGCAGCTGCTCACACAAAACAAAAAGTTCCTTGATTAAGATACTGGATGGCTGCACAAGTCAATGGGCCTGTCCCAACATGAGCCAGTGCCTTCAGTGCAGGAATCGGAAAGTCATAGAAAGTAACAAGGTTACACTTACGTAGTGCATGCAACATGACACAATTCCCGAAGGTGCTTTACATCTAGGGAGCCAGACCCGAACGGGACTTCTCCAGTCTCTCCACACAACTGAAGTCCCTCAAAGCTGGTACCATTCTACTAAATCTCCTTGGCTACCTTCTCTAAGGCCTTGACATCTTTTCTAAAGTATAATACCCAGAATTGGAGGCAATCCTCCAGCCAAGGAGCTCCAAGGGATGTCCTGCCCTCTGTTTCTGAAGGTATGTCTCTTCTTAGGGTATAGTTCCGCAGGTGTTGCCAGACTTTGGTGCCTCATCCCAAATGGCCATTCTTCACATTGAGCATAGATAGTATCAGTCGGTCCTTCTTTCCACCGTCACCATCCCACACTAGGACAGCCTGAAGACCCTTCATTTCTTTCTTAAGCGGAGGCCTGAGCAGTCCCCACCCACCAGCACCCTCCTCTGGTTGAACTTGTTCTCACATTGAACGACTTCACCTTTGACTCCGCTCATTTCCTCCAAATAAAAGGTGTTGTCACAGGAACCTCTAAATCCCGAGCCATGCCTGCCTCTTTGTGGGATATGCGGAACTTTCCTTGTCCCGGTCCTACTCAGACCCCTCCCCCACCACGTTTTCCGGTACATTGATGACCGTGTCAGTGGTGTTTCCTGCTCTCACCCTGAGCTGGAAATTTCTTCCAATGTCCCCCTTTCCCTCACCGTCACATGGTCCATCTCCGACTCTTCCAGTTTGACCATCGCCGTCGCTTCTGTTCTGATGATGCAATCTTCCACAACAGTGCTTCCAAAAGGTCTTCCTTTTGCATCAGCCGAGGATTCCCCTCCAACATAGTTGACAGGACCCTTGACCATGTTTGTCCCATTTCCTGAACTACTGTTCTCACTCTTCCCTCCGTCCCAGAACCACAATAGAGTTTCCCTTGTCCTCACCTTCCCCTTTCCATTCAAGGGATCATCCCCCGTCATTTCAGCTATCTCCAGAGTGATGCCACCACCAAACACATTTTTCCCTCCCCTCCCCTGTCAGCATTCTGAAGGGACAGCTCTCTTCACGATTCCCCGGCCCACTCCCCAATCATCCCCCAACACCCTTCCCGCAGCACCTTTCTAAGCAAGTGCAGGAGATGCAGTGCCTGCCCTTTAACCTCCTCCCTCCTCATGGTCCAAGACCCCAACAATTTCTTCCAAGTAAAACAGTGATTTATGTGTAATTCTTTCCATTTAGTATACTGCACTGGCTGCTCGCAATGTGGTCTGCTCTACATTGGGGAGACCAAACGCCGATTGGGTGACGGCTTTGTGGAATACCTCTGCTCAGTCCGCAAGCAGCTCACCTGTTATTTTAATTCCCTGCTCCACTCCCTCTCTGTTCCAATGAAGCTCAATGTAAGCTCATTTTTAATTAGGCATTTTACAACCTTAACGTTGAGTTCAATAATTTCAGGTCATAACCATCGTTCCCATTTCTTTGAACAGCAGCTGTTGGTCATGATTCTGCTTTTCCCATTTACACCTCCTCGAAACAAATCTTTTGTTTCTTTTCTTGCCCCATTACCTTCTCCTTTTGCCTTGCATCATCATCTCTTTTGCCATTTAATCTCTCCTGCCTTCCACTCTATTATAGGCATTCCATTTTGTTTTCTCCCTCCCTTCTTTCCCTGCTGCAGTGTATTGTATTGAACTGGCTGATTGTATTGCGATAGTTAAGCATTTGTATACTGTAATACTGCCTCTCTGCTGCCCTCTCTGTTGGGAGGTGTAAAAATATTTTCAACATGGCTACTCCCCTTAATTCAGTGAATGCACAACAGAACCATGCGACGAGGATGAGATTGAATTTTGTTTGCATTCATTTGAGAGATTAAAGTCTGAAGAACATTGTGACACATGTTCTGGAACTCCCAAGTCAATTTTGAGGAAGTTTGGGTGATTTGAAAGATTGCTATGGGTGTGTCTGCATTCATGTTCAAGTACAACGCTGTGATTCAGCACAGTATGTAATTGGAAAAAAATGCCACTGAGGACGTATTTTGGAACAATGGGGGAATTCAACCCTAACAAAGAGGGCTGGTGTAATCATGAGTCTTTGGAACTCTCTTCCTGACAAGGCGCTTTCTTCTCATACAGTATAATGTTGTCATTTTCCCTTATATTGGTATTCTTGCGGATTGTCCTGATGAGTGCAAGATGAAAAGCTTCAACAACATGTCTCTATGTTCAGCGATTTACTTGTACTTCTTTCAATTTAGTGTAACATATGCTCACAATGCAGTCTCCTCTGCACTGGGAAGCCAAACGCAGATTGGGTGACCACTTTGCGAACACCTCCACCCAGTTCGCAAGCATGGCCCTGAGCTTCCAGTTGCTTGCCATTTTAATTCACCACCCTGCTGTCATGACCACATTTCTGTCCTCAGCCTGCTGCAGTGTTCCAGTGAAGCTCAATGCAAGCTCGAGGGACAGCACCTCATCTTCTGATTAGGAACTCTACAGCCCTCTGGACTCAGCATTGAGTTCAACATCTTCAGACCATGACCGCCATGGACATAGCTGTTCATTATTCTGCCATTAACACTCTCTCTGGACAAATGCTTTGTCTTTTGCTACGGCTATTACTACTCCCTTTGCCTTTTATTCCATGACATCTTTCTCATTTAATCTCTCCTGCCCTCCACCCTATCACAGATCTTCCCTTTTGTTCTTCTTCCCCCTCCCCCCTTTCACTTGCTCAAAGCCTATCACATTTCTAACTGTTTGCCAGTTCTGATGAAAGGTCACTGACCTGAAACATTAATTCTGTTTCTCTCTCCACAGATGCTACCAGACCTGCTGAGTATTTACAGCACGTTATATTTTTTATCAGTAAGAGTATGTCTGACATTGAAGAAGTGTTAAGAGTGCACAAAATGGTCTTTGAGCAAGGAGGATCAAATGATAAAATTACAAGGTTGAAGTCAAGATACAGGACAATGTACAGCAGAGATTTTGCAAGGCTGGGCCAGTGCTTTACGCACAGTTAGAAACAGTAATTGAAGAGCTCGATAGATTAGCAAGAACAGGGACGATTAAAAAGTTGAAGAGCAGTGAACGGGTCGCACCCATTGTGGTAGTTCAAAAAGCAGACGGGTCCCTCCGGATTTGTGGAGATTATTCCAAATGGTAAATAAAGTGATCGAAAATGATACTTAACCACTGCCTACTAGTGAAGATTTGTTTTCTAATTTAGCAAATGGAGAGGTGTACTGTAAAGTAGATCTGTCAAATGCAAGACTTGCAATTAGAATTAACTGGCAAGAACAAGGAATTGCTTACCATTCATACACACAAAGGGTTGTACCAGTATGAAAGTTACCTTTTGGCATGTCTACTGCTCCTGCAGTTTTCCAGAGTATTTTGAATCAGGTACTAAGTAGGATGAAGGGAATGTGCTGCTTCTTGGATGACATTACAATTAGCAATAAGACAAAGAAAGAGAAAAGTCCTAGACTGACGTCAAGAATATGGTATCAAAGCAAAAAAGCACAGGTGTTGCTTCGTGATGTAACATACCTGGGTCACCAAATAGATGGTGAAGATATCCACCAATGCAGGAGAAGGTTGAGGGGACTTTGAAAGCAAAGAGACCAGAGAACAAAGAAGAACTTAGAACATTCATAGGAATTATCCTAAGTTCATCCCTGACTTAGCTAATAAATTTGCTCCATTGTATCAACTGCTCAAAAACAGAATTGCTTGGGAGCGGTCTGTTCAGTGCCAGAAAGTATTTGAAGAAATGAATGAAGTACTGATATGTGATGCTGCTTTGACCCACTATAATCCCAAGAAACAACTGGTTTTAGCCTGTGATGCCTCATCACAGGGGTGAGGTGTGATGTTATTTCACATAATGGAAGACAGTGTGGAGAAGCCTGGAGCATATGCTTCACACACTTTAACAAAGTCAGAGCAAAATTACTCACAAGTTGAAACAGAGGCATTAGCCATCATATATCATGTTACAAAGTCCCATAAGTACAGTAGAAAGTTCACTTTGTTAACTGACCACCAAGCCCTCATGATCATATTTAGTTTAAAGAGGTGGACGTTGATTTTGATTGCTCATCAGTATGATATTAAATATCGTAAGTCAGCAGATCATGCAAATGTGGATGTTCTTTTGAGATTTCCCATGAAGTATGATTCATTTTTAGCAAATGAGCTACCTGTGAATTACTTTACATACACAAATGACATGCCAGTGTCTGCCAGGGAAATTCCTGAAGAAACTTGCAAGGATCTGGTACTCAGTAAAGTATTCAATGATGTCATGAATGGCTGGCCATTCATGTGATGATGAGAAATTGAATGAGAGTTTTGCATGTAGAAATGAACTAAGTGCAGATCAAGGCTGTCTCCTATGGAGTTTAAGAGTCATTATTCCACCAAGGTTTAGGGAGAGATTGTTATAGAAACATCATCATGAGCACACAGGGATAGTCCATATGAATGCAGTAGCAAGAAGCTATTTTTGGTATCCAAAGATAGATCGAGATATTGAAGAGTTGATGAAAAGTTGGTGAAGTGTGTCTCAGAATGAGAAATGACCCAATCAAAGTTCCTTTTATTCCATGGTCAAGCACAAGAAAACCACAGGAAGGAGTACATGTCAATTTCTTTGAAGTGGAAGGGAAGAGTATTTTGTTTTGGTCGATAGCTACAGTAAGTGGATAAATGTTGAGTCTATATTGCTATGATCCTGTTTTTTTTTGGAAGTATGTGGTGTGCCTTTAAAACAGCAAAGGATCATTACTGCTTTCAGAACAAGCCAGCTTCAGAAGTTAACAGGAGTTATCGAGAAGGCGCATTCTTGTTGCCGTTGGATACAACCCTACAGAGAGGAAGAATCAGCCAAATTCAAATATACGCTGTGGTTGCCTTGGACACAGCCAATCAGAGACTGAGAATCGATTATACACTGTTTCAATTAAATTTTGAACTGGCTTTTCATGGAGACAGACTGTTCTAACAGACAGACAGCTGGACCAGCATGAACAGAACAGAGATCTCTGATAATTTAAACTGAAGGAAGGGAAATGAGACTGTGAAAATCTTTTATTCCTCAAAAATGCTAAAGCCAAATTGATTCATTGAAAAGTGTTTGCAAGTGGTTGATCTATGGTGGGCATCGCTGGATGAATGAGGAGTTGAAGTTTCAGATGTTGGACATTTTTTTATTTCCCATCAGCCATCTGTGAGGACTTCATGCAACCTTGGACTGTTCCACATTGGAAGATTCCACTTTGGCAGGAATGTAAATCTGCATGGACTTTATTGTATTTACTATGTTTTAAAATGTTGTTTATATCTTAGTAGTAATTAAATAGCTAATTTGTTGATCTAACGATACCTGGTTTGGTTAGCCTCAATCATGGGTTAATAAAGGGTTCAATTTGGCTGTGGTTTTCTTTGATTTGGAGAGTTTAAAGTGATATGTCAGGTAATCTGTGGAGGGACAGGACTGAATTGACAATGCATTTTTGCCACCGCAATTAGAATCATATATTTTGATTGGGGGCTTTGACTTGAGCGGTCAGTCATAACATGTTAATTTGGCCCTCACTCAAGATTGAATCATATTTAATTCAGCAGCTCTTGGATTAGAATCAGACTAATTTGGAGGGCTCACATTTGGAATCATATTAATTATTCGTCTCTGGGATAACATATTTAAACTGGGGTCAATTGGAAACTCGATTGTTGGGATATAAACCCAATGCCAATTACAAAGAAAATAAAAGAACCACATCTCTTGTCTAATAAGGTACTGTCTATACCATTGTAATGACATTAGTGGTTGCAGCAGAGTTTTTGGGAAAGCCGAATGTTTCCCTGAGTAACTTGATAACTTTAACTAAGAACAAATTAAGCGAATTGGCACTGAAATTGGGATTGGAATTGAAATTAGGTGGCAAAAAAGCAAAGATAATTGACATAATAGCCGAACATCTGGAATTAGTAGAAGAAGATGGTGATGATGATGGTGATGATGATGTTGAAGGGCAATATGAGGAACAAGAAAGTAGTAGGTCCATGAGTGATGCAGTGGTATTGGCTAGGATTCTGGTAGAAACAAAAAACCTTGAGGCAGAAAAAGAATTAATAAAACTTGAATTGGGAAAAAAAAGAAAATCGGCTGTCATTCACCGACAATGCCTGTATACAGGCACTGGCACCACTTTTAAAGGGCAGCCAGCCCTGCCGGTAAATTTAAATTTTTAAAACAATATCCACCCCCACTGTTGTAATAAAAATTCTATCACCCCTTTTCAACCCCCCCAATACCAATGGCAGTAGGTATTTGCCCTTCCCCCCCAAAACGCTTAACCTTTGAAATGTGACCTTCCCCGCCCACCCAGACTGTACAAAGTTTAAAGTTCACCCCTTCCCACCATCCCCTATTCTCATTAGGTCTACTTGACCCCATTTCCCCCCACCACACTAAAAATATTAACTCCACCCCCACCCCACCCAGTGTCACGCCTGCTTTCCCCAGATGGGGAAGTGAAGGTGCGGGAGTGTCAGCCGCCGCACTGAAGATCATGGTGGACCCAAAAGATTCAAGGTAAGTTGATGTTAATGTATTCATTTTATTGATTTAAACATGCAGATGCTGGTCCCGTCGCCCAGTGGTGGGGGGGGCACACGGAGCCTCGCCCCCGCTGGAAGGATCAGGCCGGGCTCTCCCAGCATCGAGTTCCGTGGCAAGCATCTTCCGGCCCTGCCCGTCACCAAGCCCGATGTCAAGGGCCCAGGAAAATCCCAGGCCTGATGAGAGTGTATATTTTGTGCTCAGTGGCAATGGAACAGCGCTTGCCGTTCACCTCACTGACAGCTGGCCACAAAGTTTTAACCAATTTTAGAGTGCAGACCTGCTCCAATCAAAACAACAGAAGAGACAGACAGAAAAAGTTTCTAAAAGCTGATAGCAGCTTCCAGATTGCCACGCTTAACTGCGCATTTCTGAACGGCAGAAGTTGTCCAATTTACGCTGTAATAATGGTGGGGCTCAGTCTTACCATTCATTTCTTTTCAAATCTCCAGCACTAATTTTCTTCTGAGGGAATGAGACTTGTAAAATTAATTTTTCTGGGCCTGGGCAGTCATTCAACAGTAATTATAACTTATCAAGCCATTAAAAGCCACTGCAGCACAGCGGCGCAGTGGTTAGCACCGCAACCTGTGTTCAATTCCGGGTACTGCCTGTGTGGAGTTTGCAAGTTCTCCCTGTGTCTGCGTGGGTTTCCTCCGGGTGCTCCGGTTTCCTCCCACAAGCCAAAGACTTGCAGGTTGATAGGTAAATTGGCCATTCGCAATTGCCCCTAGTATAGGTAGGTGGTAGAGAAATATAGGGACAGGTGGGGATGTGGTAGGAATATGGAATTAGTGTAGGATTAGTATAAATGGGTGGTTGATGGTCAGCACAGACTCAATGGGCCGAAGGGCCTGTTTCAGTGCTGTATCTCTAAACTAAACTAAACTTGTGAATACACTAGCACTAATGTTTTCAGCCATCTTGAGCGAGGAGGTACAGCAAATTCACACTATGCAGTCATTTCAATGCTAAATCTTTTGGTAAGGTCTGCAACAGTGCACCCTGTGAAGGAGTGATGCATCTCTGATTGCAGTTCTGGATGTCTGCAGTTAACTGCACATGTGTGGACAACAGAAGTTGTCGTCTGATTTTCTCTGCAATAAGGATTAACGCTGATAACCTCACTGTTGTTATTACTGTAAAATCCAGGCCGGGTTTTCAGGGGAAGCTTTTAAAAAAGGTTAAGGTTTACAGAATCAACAGCAAATAATGAACTGGATTGAAAACAGAAGATTATAATAAATGGAAGATGCCCCTCTTGGGAGTAACAAGGATACGGGCCAAGTGCTGGAAAATGGGATTAGAATAGATAGAATAGATAGATAGCTTGATGGCCGGCACAGACACGATGGGCCGAAGGGCCTGTTTCTATGCTGTATAACTCTATGACACTATGACTCTATGAAAGGCAGAAAAAGAGAACATTTCAGAGAGAAAGCAAAAGAGAAGAGAAGGAATTTAAGTTAACAGAGATGGAATTAAGTCAAAAGGGTAGTCTTGAATCAAGGGAAAATTCGGGTAAGGAAGAATCTGAATTTAGCTCAGGACCCAGCAAAAAATTGTTTAAGTTTATATAGACTCTTCCTAAGTTTGAGGAAAGGGATGTAGAGGCATTTTTTTCATATCTTTTGAAAAAATAGCCAAACAGATGAAATGGCCAAAAGAAAGCTGGACACTGCTTATGCAGGGCAGGTTGGTAGGCAGAGCTCATGAAGCTTATGCCATGCTTCCTGAAAAGGCTTCTGCAGATTATGAGATGGCAAAAAAGGCTATTCTCGCTGTGTATGAGTTAGTCCCTGAAGCTTACCATCAGAAGTTTCAGAATTTACGGACATTAGCTGGGCAGACATATTTAGAATTTGAGAGGGTGAAGCAAATTACTTTTGACAGTTGGATACAGGCATTGAAGATAGAAACCTCATCTCCATCCTGAAAGGTTTACCCCGTATCCTTAGAATATGACCCCTGGTTCTGGACTCCCACCCCCAACTGAAACATCCTTCCTGCATCTACCCTGTCAAGTCCTGTTAGAATTTTATAGGTTTCTATGAGATCCCCCCTCACTCTTCTGAACTCCAGCGAATATAATCCTAACCGACTCAATCTCTTCTCATATGTCAGTCCCACCATCCCAGGAATCAGTCTGGTAAACCTTCGCTGTACTCCCTCTATAGTTCTCTAAGTGCTCTGCTATAAAAGCTGAAATAATGGACTCTAGAATTTTCCCCACTACTGACGTCAGGCTGACTGGTCTATAATTGCCTGCTTTCTCTCTACCTCCCTTTTTAAATAGTGGGGTTACATTAGCTACCCGCCAATCTGTAGGAACTGTTCCAGAGTCTATAGAATCTTGGAAGATAACCACCAATGCGTCCACTATTTCTGGGGCCACTTCTTTAAGTACTCTGGGATGCATACCATCAGGCCCTGGGGATTTATCACATTCAATCCCATCAATTTTCCCAACACTATTTCTCTACTAATACTGATTGCTTTCAGTTCCTCTCTCACACTAAGCCCTGTGTTCCCCAACATTTATGGTATGATATTTGTGTCCTCCTTTGTGAAGTCAGAACCAAAGTATGCATTTAGTTGGTCAGCCATTTTTTTCCCCCATAATAAATTCCCCTGTTTCTGACTGTAAGGGACCTACATTTTACAGATGTTCCTTTGTCGCATGCATCTCTTATTTCCTGTTTAATGCCATTCCCAACATCACCACTACAGTTAGGGGGTCTATATACAACCCCCACTAACATTTTTTGCCCCTTAGTGTTTCTCAGCTCTACCCATACAGATTCCACATCGTCAGAGCTAATATCTTTCCTCACTATAGCGTTAATTTCCTCTTTAACCAGCAATGCAACTCCACTGCCTTTTGCTTTTTGTCTGTCCTTCCTAAATACTGAATATCCCTGGATGTTCATTTCCCATCCTTGGTCACCTTGCAGCCATGTCTCCGTAATCCCAACTACATCATACCTGTTTACATCTATTTGCGCAATTAATTCATCCACTTTATTGCGAATGCTCCACGCATTAAGGCACAAAGCCTTAAGGCTTGTCTTTTTAACATTACTTGTCCCCTTCCCACTATTTTTCACTGTGGCCCTGTTTGATTCTGGCCCTTGATTTCTCTGCCTATCACTTTTCTTATTCCCCTTAGTGTCTTTTGTTCTTGTCTTTGATCCCCCCTCCTCTGACTCCTTGCAAAGGTTCCCATCCCCCTGCCATTTTAGTTTAAACCCTCCCCAACCACTCTAGCAAATACTCCCCCTCGGACATCAGTCCCGGTCTTGCCCAGGTGTAACCTGTCCAGTTTGTACTGGTCGCACCTCCCCCAGAACCGGTCCCAATGTCCCAGGAATCTAAAACCCTCCCACTCACACCATCTCTTCAGCCACGTATTCATCCGATATATCCTGCTTTTTCTACTCTGACTAGCACGTGGCACTGGTAGTAATCCTGAGATCACTACCTTTGAGGTCCTACTTTTCAACTTACTTCCGAGCTACCTATATTCTTCTTTTAGGACCTCATCCTTTTTTTCACCTTTGTCATTTGTACCAATGTGTACCACAACCACTGGCTGTTCACCCTCCCCCTTCAGAATGTCCTGTAACCGCTCTGAGACATCCTTGACCCTAGCACCAGGGAGGCAACATACCATCCTGGAGTCTCTTTTGCGGCCACAGAAACGCCTATCTATTCCCCCTACAATTGAATCCCCTATAACTATTGCATTCGACCACTTTTTACTCCTCCCCTGTGCAGCAGAGCCAACCGTGGTGCAACGAATTGGGCTGTTGCTGCTTTCCCCTGAGAGGCCATTCCCCCCAAAGCAGTATACCTGTTTTGCAGGGGAATAGCCACAGGAGATTCATGAACTGCCTGCCTAGTCTTCTTGCTCTGCCTGGTGGTCACCCATTCCCATCCTGCCTGTGGGGTCTGAGCCTGCGGTGTGACCACCTCTCTATATGTGCTATCTAAGATACTCTGTGCCTCGTGGATGCTCCACAGTGTCCCCAGCTGCCGCTCCAGCTCCGAAACCCGGGCTTCCAGGAGCTGCAGCTGGAGACACTTCCTGTACACATGCTGGTCCCGGGTACTGGAAATGTTCCCGGCTTCTGACATGGAGCATGAGGAGCACACCCCGGCTTTGACCTCTCCTGCCATGACTTAAACCTTTAAATTAAATTAAACCTTCTGGAAGATCTTAATGTCCAATATCATTTACTCTAGGGCCCTTTTTCCCAGGTCCTCATTACTACAGAACTCCCTAAAAAAAAAACACTACTTACTATATTTGAAATAAACTTTAAACTTTTAAGCTTTTCTTACCTGAGATACTTACCCAGCTATTTAGAGATATTCCCAAACAGCAGTGACTCACCAACCAATCATCTTGCAGCTCTCCTGTGTCATCACTGTTGGCTTTTTTTTTTCAAAACTCCGGCGCGCTGCTGCTGCACTTTTAAACTCTGCCAGTCTCACTCAGTCTTGCTCCTTCCCGCTGCTGCTGCACTTTTAAACTCTGCCAGTCTCACTCAGTCTCGCTCCTTCCCGCTGCCGCTGCACTTTTAAACTGTGCCGGTCTTTGCAGAAGTATTTGTTAGGAGACAAGCTAGACAGTCATTTCCATGTTTCTCTTCGAAGTGGGCTAGACAATTTTCTGTTCTCTTACAGAATAATCTCACAGTCTAAAACAGGTTGCTCACATTTTGAGTTAGTGTTTAAACATGTTCCTCGGAAAAGGTTTAGTTTGCTTAAGCCTGATGTCAATAGGAAAGTAAAAGAAAATCAAACAGATTGAAGATGAGTCGTGATACTCAGGATATGAAACTTCGAGAGTTCAGTGCAAATCAGAAGATAATAGTGAAAAAGCACCAAGGTGCCAAGGAGAAGTATGTGTTGGGGTTGTTGTAAAAAGACTATCTAGTGAAGATTGGAGAGAGACTCCATCAGTGTCATGTAGATCATTTGCTTGAAAGAGGAAATCTGACAAAGGGAGAGCATGAGAAACCTCCTATTGTCCAAGTTCCTACAGTCCCAAGAGAAAATCAGGATGAAAGTTTGAGTCAGAAAGAAACTGAAAGTTTGCCTGCATCACAGAATCCACCGGTAGAACAAAGTGAGCCAGGGTCTTTAATTAAGATGAATCATTCAATTTTACAGACCCAACCATTAGGTGGAGTTGGTAATAAAACTCAAAGTAAAGGGCGGCACAGTGGCGCAGTGGTTAGCACCGCAGCCTCACAACTCCAGCAACCCAGGTTCAATTCTGGGTTGGAGTTAGCAAGTTCTCCCTGTGACTGTGTGGGTTTTCGTTGGGTGCTCTGGTTTCCTCCCACAGCTAAAGAGTTGCAGGTTGTTAGGTAAATTGGCCATTATAAATTGCCCCTGGTATAGGTAGGGGATTTGAGGGAAGGTGGGGATGTGGTAGGAATATGGGATTAATGTAGGATTAGTATAAATGGGTGTTTGATGGTTGGCACAGACTTGGTAGGCTGAAGGGCCTGTTTCAGTGCTGTATCTCTAAATAAATAAATAAAGGGTTGACACAGTCTGAGATGTTGGGAGAGCAGAGACAAGCCAATGAAAATGGAAGAAGATACCCAGACAGAAAGAATACAGGTAGGTTAATTAAAAAAATTTTTAATTCTTTGACGGGATGTAGACGTCACTAGCTAGGCCAACATTTATTGCCCATCCCTAATTACCCTTGAGAAGGTGGTGGTGAGCATCCTTCTTGAATCGCTGCAGTCCATGTGGTGTAGGTACACTCACAGTAAGGAATGGCGATGTAGTTCCAAGTCAGGATGGTGTGTGACTTGGAGGGGAACTTGCAGGTGGTGGTGTTCCCATACAACTACTGCCCTTGTCCTTCTAGGTGGTAGAGTTCATGAGTTTGGAAGGTGCTGTTGAAGGAGCCTTGGTGAGTTGCTGCAGTGCATCTTGTAGATGGTACACACTGCTGCCACTGTGCGTCAGTGCTGGAAGGACTGAATGCTGAAGTTGATGGATGGGGTGCCAATCAAGCGGGCTGCTTTGTCCTGGATGGTGTCGAGTTTCTTGAGTGTTATTGGACCTGCACCCATCCAGGCAAGTGGAAAGTATTCCATCACACTCCTGACTTGTGCCTTGTAGATGACGGACAGGCTTTGGAGCGTCAGGAGGTGAGAATTCCCAACCTCTGACCTGCTCTTGTAGCCACAGTACATTTATGGCTTGTCCAGTTCAGTTTATGATCAATGGTAACTCCCAGGATGTTGATCATGGGGGATTCAGCAATCATAATGCCACTGAATGGCAAGGAGAGATGGTTAGATTCTCTCTTGTTGGAGATGGTCATTGTCTGGCACTTGTGTGGCGAATGTAACTTCCCACTTATCAGCCCAAGCCTAAATTTTGTCCAGATCTTGCTCCTTATGGATGAGGACTGCTTCAGTATCTGAGGAACAAAGAACAAAGAAAATTACAGCACAGGAACAGGCCCTTCGGCCCTCCAAGCCTGTGCCCATCCAGATCCTCTATCTAAACCTGTCGCCTATTTTCTAAGGGTCTGTATCTCTTTGCTTCCTGCCCATTCATGTATCTGTCTAGATACATCTTAAAAGACGCTATCGTGCCCGAGTCTACCACCTCCGCTGGCAATGCGTTCCAGGCACCCACCATCCTCTGCGTAAAGAACTTTCCACGCATATCCCCCCTAAACTTTTCCCCTCTCACTTTGAACTCGTGACCCCTAGTAATTGAATCCCCCACTCTGGGGTCGTGAATCGTGCTGAACATTGTGCAATCATCAGCGAACATCCCCACTTCTGATCTTATGATGGAGCAAAGGCCATTGAT
Source organism: Heterodontus francisci (assembly GCF_036365525.1). NCBI lineage: Eukaryota > Metazoa > Chordata > Chondrichthyes > Heterodontiformes > Heterodontidae > Heterodontus > Heterodontus francisci. Next base: position 108,080,582 of record NC_090382.1, read on the forward strand.
GAAGCAGCTAAGATGGTTGGGCCTAGGACACTACCCTGAGGAACTCCTGCAGTGATGCCCTGCGACTGAGATGGTTGACCTCCATCAACCATAACCATCTTCCTTTGTGCTGGGTATGACTCCAAGCAGCAGAGAGTTTTCTCCCTGATTCCCATTGACTCCAGTTTTGCTGGCGCTCCTAGATGCCATACTCGAACAAATGCTGTGTTAATATCAAGGCCGGTCACTCTCACCTCAACTCTGAAGTTCATTTCTTTTGTCCATGTTTGGACAAAGGCTGTAATGAGATCAGGAGCTGAGTGGCCCTGGCAGATCCCAAACTGAGCATCACTGAGCAGGTCATTGCTGACTAACTGCCGCTTGATAGCACTGTCGATGGCACGTTCCATTCCTTTGCTGATGAGCGAGAGTAGGCTGATAGGACGGGTAATGTCACTGAATGGCTGCAGAGCATACCAAGGGGGTAGGTAAACGGCCGGCAGTCGTGGTCCACATCGGTACCAATGACATAGGTCTGAAGAGGGATGTGATCCTGCAGAAAGAGTTTAGTGAGCTAGGTAAGAAATTAGCAAGCAGGACCTCAAAAGTAGTAATCTCTGGATTACTCCCAGTCCCACGTACAAGTGAGTATAGAAATAGGAGGATAAACCAGATGAATGTGTGGCTGGAAAGATGGTGCAGAAGGGAGGTCTTTAGATTCCTGGGACACAGACCAGTCCTGGAGAAGGTGGGACATGTACAAGCCAGACAGGTTGCATCTGAACAGAGCTGTGATTTGCTAGTGCTATTGAGGAGGGTTTAAACTAACTTGGCAGGGGTGTGTGGGAACCAGAAGGGAATAGCAGAGAGGAATACCAAGGTGCACAGAATACTGGGAGAGATAGATAGCACTAGAGTAGGAAATAGTAAGTTATTAGGCGGGGTCAGAGTAAGGGAGAAAGTAATAGTCTAAATCAGGGTTAATGTGCATGTACGTGAAAGCACGGTGTTGTTAATAAGACTGGTGAATTACAGGTGCAGAGTGACATGTGGAAATATGATGTTGTGACTATAACAGAGACCTGGCTCAAGCAAGTACAGGACTGGGTATTAAATATTCCTGGATATAAGGTGTTCAGGAAAGATAGAAAAGAAAGAAAAGGGGGAGGAGTGGTGGAATTGATTAAGGAGATCATTGAAGTGCTGGAGAGAGAGGATATCCCTGAGGGGTGAAGGACAGAAACTATTTGGCTATAGCTAAGGAACAAAAAAGGTGCAATTACATTGCTCAGTGTTGTCTATAGGCCACCAAAGGATAAAGAGGAACAAACTTGAACTGAAATTACAGAGAGATGCAAGAATTATAGAGTGGTTATAATGGGGGACTTTAATTATACAAATATAGACTGGGATAGTAGTCATGTAAAGGGCAGAGAAGGGCAAGAGTTCCTAGAATGTGTTGAGGAACATTTTTTACAGCAGTATGTTTCCAGTCCAAGGGAAGGGAGGCACTGCTGGACCTGGTACTTGGGGATAAGGTGGGTCAAGTGGATCAAATATCAGTAGAAGAACATTTCGGGAACATTTTCTAGTTAGCAGGATGTTACAAGTGGTGTGCCACAGGTACCAGTGCTGCAACCTTAACTTTTCACAATTTATATAAATGACTTGGATGAAGGGACTGAAGGTATGTTTGCTAAATTTGCTGATGAAGCAAAGATAGGTCAGAAAGTAAGTTGTCAAGAGGACATAAGGAGGCTACAAAGGGATATAAATAGGTTAAATGAGTGGGCAAAGATCTAGCAAATGGAGTATAATTTGGGAAAATGTGAAATTGACCATTCTGACAGTAAGAATAAACAGGAAGCATATTATCTAAATGGTGAGAGATTGCAGAGCTCTGAGATCCAGAGGGATCTGGGTGTCCTCGTGCATGAATCGCAAGAGGTTAGTATGCAAGTACAGCAATTAATTGGAAAAGCTAATAGAATGTTATTATTTATCGTGAGGGGAATTGAATACAAAAGTAGGGAGGGTTATGCTTCAGTTATACAGGGCATTGGTGAGACCACATCTGGAGTACTGTGTACAGTATTGATCTCCTTCTTTAAGGAAGGATGTAAATGAGTTGGAAGCAGTTCAGAGAAGGTTTACTGGACAAATACCTGGAGTAGGTGGGTTGTCTTATGAGGAAAGGTTAGACAGGTTAGACAGGCTAGACTTGTATCCGCAGGAGTTTAAAAAAGTAAGAGGTGATTTGATTGAAACATAAGATTATGAGGGGTTTTGACAGGGTGGATGTGGAAAGGATGTTTCTTCTTGTGGGAGAATCTAGAACTAGGAGTCACTGTTAAAAATAAGGAGTCGCATTTTAAGACGGAGATGCGGAGAAATTTTTTCTCTCAGTGGGTCATGAGTCTTTCGAACTCTCTTCCTCAAAAGGCAGTGGAAGCAGAGTCTTTGAATATTTTTAAGACAGAGGTAGATAGATTCTTGATAAGCAAGGGGGTGAAAGGTTATCGGGGGTAGGCGGGAATGTGGAGTTGAGGTTACAATTTGTATGTTTGTATCATAAGGTTTAGGTTGATTATGGAAAAGGACAAAGAACAATATATAGTAAGAATAATTAACTGGGGAAAAAACAACTTCAATGGGGTAAGAATGGATCTGGGTCGAATAAATTGGAATCAAAGGTTTGCAAGATAAACAGTAGTTGAACAATGGACTACCTGCAAAGACGAGATAGTTTGGGTGCAGTCGAGGTATATTCATTCGAAGGGGAAAGGTAGGGCAAATAAATCCAGAGCTTCCTGGTTGACGAAAGAGATTGAGATGAAGATGAAGAAGAAAAAGTGTGTTTGTGACAGATGTCAGGTAAGTAATACAATGGAGAACAAGGTTCAAAGGGGAAGTGAAAAAGCAAATAGGAGTCGCAAAGCGAGAGTATGAGAAAAGACTGGCAGCTAACATAAAATGGAATCCAAAATTCTTCTATAGGCATATTAATAGTAAAAAGGTGATAAAGGGTGGAGAAGGGCGAATTGGGGACCAAAAGGGAGGTTTATGCATGGAGGCAAGGGGAATAGCTGAGGTGCTAAATTAATACTTTGAATCACAGAATCACAGAATAATACAGTGCAGAAGAGGCCCTTCGGCCCATCGAGTCTGCACCGATGCATTAAAACACCTGACCTGTCTACCTAATCCCATTTGCCAGCACTTGTCCCATAGCCTTGAATGTTATGACATGCCAAGTGCTCATCCAGGTACTTTTTAAAGGATCTGAGGCAACCCGCCTCTACCATCCTCCCAGGTAGTGCATTCCAGACCGTCACCACCCTCTGGGTAAAAAAGTTCTTCCTCAAATCCCCCTTAAACCTCCTGCCCCTCACCTTAACCTTGTGTCCCCTCGTAACTGACCCTTCAACTAAGGGGAACAGCTGCTCCCTATCCACCCTGTCCATGCCCCTCATAATCTTGTACACCTCGATCAGGTCACCCCTCAGTCTTCTCTGCTCCAGCAAAAACAACCCAAGCCTATCCAACCTCTCTTCATAGCTTAAATGTTCCATCCCAGACAACATCCTGGTGAATCGCCTCTGCACCCCCTCCAATGCAATCACTTTGCATCTATCTTTACCAAGAAAGAAGATGCTACCCAGGCCACAGTGAAAAATGAGGTAATAATACACTAGAAGTATTTAAAATTGATGATCAGGAGGTATTAGATAGGCTGTCTATACTTAAAGTTGATAAAGCACCAGAACCAGATGAGATGCATCCCAGGATACTGAGGGAAGTGAGAGTGGAAATTGTGGAGGCACTGGCCATAATTATCCAGTCTTCCTTCGACTCGGGGGTGACGCCAGAGGACCGAAAAATTTCAAATGTTACACCCTTGTTCAAAAAAGAATGTGAAGATATGACCAGCAACTACAGGCCAGTCAGTTTAATTTCAGTGGTGGGGAAACTTCTAGAAACAATAATTTGGGACCAAATCAATCGTCACATGGACAAATGCAGGTTAATTAAGGAAAGCCAGCATGGACTTGTTAGGGGAAAATCATGTTTAACTAACTTGCTGGAGTTTTTTGAAGAGGTAACAGGGAGGGTTGAAGAGGGCAATGCGGTTGATGTGGTGTACATGGATTTCCAGACGGCATTTGATAAAGTGCCTCACAACAGACCTGTGGGCACAGTAATAGCTTATGGAATAAAAGGGACAGTAACAACATGGATACGAAATTGGCTGAGAGACAGGAAACGGAGAGTAGTGGTCAATGGATGTTCTTTGGGCTGGAGGAAGGTCTGTACTGGATTTCCCCAGGGGTCAGTGTTGGGACCCTTGCTCTTCCTGATTCATATTAATGACCTAGACCTTGGTGTACAGGGCACAATTTCAAAATTTGTGAATGATATGAAACTTGGAACGATTGTGAACTGTGAGGACTGTGCAGAACTTCAAAAGGACATAGACATGTTAGTGGAATGGGTAGACAAGTGGCAGATGAAGTTCCGTGTGAATAAATGTGAAGACATTCATTTTGGTAGGAAGAACATGTATAGACAATATAAAATAAAGGGTGTCGCGAGCAGAGGGACCTGGGGATATACGTGCATAAGTCATTGAAGGTGGCGGGACAGGTTGAGGAAACGGTTAACAAAGCATACAGCATCCTAAGCTTTATTAATAGGGGCATAGAGTACAAGAGCAAGGTGTTTATGTTGTATAACAAAGAACAAAGAACAAAGAAAATTACAGCACAGGAACAGGCCCTTCGGCCCTCCAAGCCTGCGCCGATCCAGATCCTCTATCTAAACATGTCGCCTATTTTCTAAGGGTCTGTATCTCTTTGCTTCCTGCCCATTCATGTATCTGTCTAGATACATCTTAAAAGACACTATCGTGCCCGCGTCTACCACCTCCGCTGGCAACGCGTTCCAGGCACCCACCACCCTCTGCGTAAAGAACTTTCCACGCATATCCCCCCTAAACTTTTCCCCTCTCACTTTGAACTCATGACCCCTAGTGATTGAATCCCCCACTCTGGGAAAAATCTTCTTGCTATCCACCCTGTCTATACCGCTCATGATTTTGTACACCTCAATCAGGTCCCCCCTCAACCTCCGTCTTTCTAATGAAAATAATCCTAATCTATTCAACCTCTCTTCATAGCTAGCGCCCTCCATACCAGGCAACATCCTGGTGAACCTCCTCTGCACCCTCTCCAAAGCATCTACATCCTTTTGGTAATGTGGCGACCAGAACTGCATGCAGTATTCCAAATGTGGCCGAACCAAAGTTTTATACAACTGTAACATGACCTGCCAACCCTTGTATTCTATACCCCGTCCGATGAAGGAAAGCATGCCTTGTGCCTTCTTGACCACTCTATTGACCTGCATTTGGCCTCAGTTGGAGGATTGCATCCAGTTCTGGGCGCTGCACTTTAGGAAAATGTGAAGGCAATGAAGAGAGTACAGAAAAGATTCACGAGAATGGTTTCGGGCATGAGGAGCTTCAGTTATGAAGATAGATTGGAGAAGTTGAGACTGTTTTCCTTGGAGAAGGGAAGGCTGAGAGGTGATTTGATAGAGGTATTCAAAATCTTGAGGTGTCGAAACAGAGTGGACAGGGGAAAAAACTGTTTCCACTCAGGAAAAGATTGAGATTGAGAGGGCACAGATTTAAAGTAATTGGCAAAAGAAGCAAAAGCGACATGAGGAAGACTTTTTTCATGGTTAGGATCTGGAATGCACCATGTATGACAAGTCATAGAGTCATAGAGTTATACAGCACAGAAACAGGCCCTCCGGCCCATCATGTCTGTGCCAGCCATCAGGCACCTAACTATTCTAATCCCATTTTCCAGCACTTGGTCCATAGCCTTGTATGCTATGGCGTTTCAAGTGCTCATCTAAATACTTCTTAAATGTTGTGAGGTTTCCTGCCTTTACCACCTCTTCAGGCAGTGTGTTCCAGATTCCAACCGCCCTCTGAGTGAAAAATCTTTTCCTCAAATCCCCTCTAAACCTCCTACCCCTTACTTTAAATCTATGCCCCCTGGTTATTGACCCCTCCGCTAAGGAAAACCTTTCTTCCTATCTAACCTATCAATGCCCTCATAATTTTGTGTACACCTCAATCATGTGCCCTCTCAGCCTTCTCTGCTCTAAGGAAAACAATCCTAGTCTTTTCAGTTTATCTTCATCGCTGAAATGCTCCAGCCCAGGCAACATCCTGGTGAATCTCCTCTGCACCTTCTCCAGGGCAATCACATCCTTCCTATAGTGTGGTGCCCAGAACTGTGCACAGTACTCCAGCTGTGGCCTAACTAGCATTTTATACAGCTCCATCATAACTTCCCTGCTCTGATATTCTATGCTTTGGCTAATAAAGGCAAGTATCCCATATGCTTTCCTAACCTGTGCTGCTGCCTTCAGTGATCTGTGGACAAGTACACCAAGGTCCCTCTGACCCTCTGTACTTCCTAGGGTCCTACCATCCATTGTATATTCCCTTGCCTTGTTAGTCCTCCCAAAATGCATCACCTCACACTTCTCAGGATTAAATTCCATTTGCCATTGCTCCGACCATGATACCAGCCCATCTATATCATCCTGTAATCTAAGGCTTTACTCCTCACTATTTACGACACCACCAATTTGCATGTCATCTGCCAACTTACTGATCATACCTCCTATGTTCACATCTAAATCATTAATGTACACTCCAAACAGCAAGGGTCCCAGCACTGATCCCTCTGGTACACCACTGGTCACAGGCTTCCACTCGCAAAAACAACTCTCGACCATCACCCTCTGCCTCCCGTCACTAAGCCAATTTTGGATCCAATTTTCCGATTTGCCCTGGATCCCATGGGCTCTTACCTTCTTCACCAATCTCCCATGTGGGACCTTATGAAAAGCCTTACTGAAGTCCATGTAGACTACATCAACTGCTTTACCCTCAACTACACATCTAATCATTGCTTTGAAAAGTTCAATCAAGTTAGTTAGACATTTAATCAAGTTAGTTAGATGATTTTTTTTAATCCATCAGTTGGAAACCTGAATTAAACTTTAAAAAGAAAACAAGAGACAGAGAATTAATAAAAGGTCACTGCCAGCAGCTAAAATGGACATCACAATTTGCATCTAAATACCGTACATACCAATGTATTGATAAGACATTAAAGGCAACCTTGGAACATTAACACTGGTGGAGATGAGCCACTCAAAGAGTAATCCTAGAATAATGGGACCCTGAGGGATTTGGAATTCTTAGACCTGATCTAATTAAATTGCAAAAGAGAGAATACACTGGACAATCATGTGGCAGACTCTCCATCTGTGTGAAAATTTGCAGTTCCTTCTCTCTACAGCAGAGAAGCACCTGAATTTGACCAGTGAAGGACCTAAGTGGGGTCTCTCTCTCTCCAAGAGACCTTGCAAGTTTACACTCTACCTACTGGCTACAAAACATCCAAGTCTGCCATTGCTACAGACAGAGACCCCAGGAAGAAAACCATTTGCATCACTGTCTCTAAGAAGACCCTGAACCAGTTGGCTGCCTCTACCAGCCAGAAATTTCAGGAGCATGAGTTCAGCTGAAAGACAACTGAATTACCAGACTCCACAGACTGTATATTATTCTTTATTGTTCCAGACTCTAATCCACCAATCTATTCTTCTTCACTCTGTAACCTATTTGTGTGTGTGTGATTCTCATTTATGCGTGTGTGCATATCTGTATATGTGTGTGTGTGAGTGAAAGTTGGAGCATAGTTTATTAGTTTACTTAGATTGGGTTTTAGTTTTAAGTACAATAAACTAACCTCTTTCTTGTTTAAACTCAAGAAAACCTGTCCAATTGGTTCTTTTATGATCATAGCACATAAAGGTTTAAGCACTCGCTGAATTGATAAGCACATCCACTGTTTAAAAGAAATAAACCCTGTTGTGCTCAAGCAAGGAGAGGGAGCCTTTTGACCCCTCCTCACCTGATTGTAACAACTGCTTAAGAGTGTGGTGGAGGCAGGTTCAATCAATGCATTCAATAGGGAATTAGACTGTTATCTGAAAAGGAAGAATATGCAGGGTTACAGGGAGAAGGTCGGGAATGGCACTAAGTGAATTCCTTATTTGGAGAGTCAGTGTGGACACGATGGACCGAATGGCCTCCTTCTGTGCTGTAACAATTCTGTGATTCCGTGAATTGGCTGGGTTGGATTTTTCCTGCTTTTGTGTACAGGATATACCTGGGCAATTTTCCACATTGCCAGGCAGATCCCAGTGTTGTAGCTGTACTGGAACAACTTGGCTCGGGGCGCAGCTAGTTCTGGAGCACAAGTCTTCAGTACTATTGCCGAAATGTTGTCAGGGCCCATAGCCTTTTCAGTATCCAGTGCCTTCAGCCGTTTCTTGATATAACATGGAATGAATCAAATTGGTTGAAGACTGGCATCTGTCATGCTGGGGACTTCAGAAGGAGGCTGAGGTGGATCATCCACTCGGCACTTCTGGCTGCAAATGGTTGCAAATGCTTCAGCCTTATCTTTTGCACTGATGTTCTGGGCTCCCCCATCATTGAGGATGGGGATATTTGTGGAGTTCCCTCTCCTGTTAGTTATTTAATTGTCCACCACCATTCATGACTGGATGTGGCAGGGCTGCAAAGCTTAGATCTGATCCGTTGGTTGTGGGATCGCTTCGCTCTGTCTATCGTATGCTGCTTCCGCTGTTTGGCACGCAAGTAATCCTGTGTTGTAGCTTCACCAGATTGACCCCTCATTTTTAGGTATGCCTGAGGCAGCTCCTGGCATGCCCTCCTGCACTCCTCATGTATGCAGGAAGGAAGCAGAAATAAGTTGTCCTTTGCATTATTTTTTGACAAATAATGATATTTTTGCTAAAGACATACTGGTGTAAAGGAAGAACAATATTTTTAACATGTAAATTATTCTGGATATATTGGTTATATATGTCTGTGTTGTAACAGTACCGACAACTATGCAACATAACTTGTTAAATTCCAGGATATTATTTTATTCTGGGAAATTATGTTCATGTGCCATTTTTCATTTTAATGTAATTTTTTTTCAAGTGGGGAGGGAATGTAGTGTATTGTATTGAACTAGCTGATGGTATTGTATATAGCTAAGCATTGTATACTGCTATATAGCCTCTTTGCTGCCCTCTCTATTAGGAGTTGTAAATAAAAGTTTCAACATGGCTGCTCCCAGTAAAGACCTCATGTAGATTTACGCTGTGAATACACAACACCTGCCTCTGTACTTGCTTAAAACCTGTTACATCACTAACTTGTCCCAGTTCTGGCGAAAGGTCACTGACCTGAAACGTTAACTCTGTTCTACTCTCCATTGATGCTGGCTGACCTGCTGAGCATTTTCAGCATTTTCTGTTTTTATTTCAGATTTCCAGCACCTGCAGTATTTTGCTTTTCTTTCATTAGCAGTATGCCATTTGACTCCAAAGGGGCAGCGTCCTAACCAAACCACTTCCAGTCCTCGCCCATTGCCCAATCTGCTTGGCAGGCAGTACCGGATAGTGAACTTTTCACCCTGCCCCATTTACTTTCCCCTCACCAGCTCCCCAAGACAAAAGGAATAGAGGATTTGCATTTCTCTCAAGCTTTACAGCCAATGAAGTAGTTTTGAAGTGTGGTCACTTTTGCAATGTAGGAAACGCGACAGGCAATTTATGCACAGCAAGCTCCCACACACAGAAATGAGATAAATAATTTGTTTCAGGTGTGGACACCAGGGGGAACTCTGCTGCACCTCTTCAGATAGTGTTGTGGGATCCATTGCACCAACTGCAGCCTCAGCTGAAGCCCAGAACAGTGATTGATCACTGGGGCCTATTATTGAGGTATTGAACACGTTGCTATGTCACCATCGATAATCTCAATATAAATTCTGTTTTTTTTCAGGAAAACAGGATGCAGCATTTTTATATTCCCCAATTGATTTATTTACCTGGCAGCTTTACTTGCTGATTTCAAACACTTTAATCTATAATTTATTTCTCATAACAAACAGAGGCTTTACTGTACTTGCGAATGACACACTGTTTTGTTTGTTCTGCTTAATCCTTATCTTATTTTATGAATTGCTTCATCACGTCAGCCCACAGCTTTCTCTCCATGAGATAAACTCTTTTCTCTGAAAGCACTGAGCCGATACTCATTCGGTGAATCTGAGCGAAAGCAGATAAAGAGAGAGCTTTGGAAACGGGCGACAGCGTGACAACACCCTGAGCCCACATTGCGAAGATGCTCAGACGATATGTCATGTGAGCTGATTCAGTGTCAAAGCGAAACACAGGAAATCATCCAACAAAGTGCCAGATGTTGTGAATAGAATTTTCTCCAGCCTGCCCGTTGGGTCAGTCAGTGAGGACACATCTCAGCGACCAGGATTACCCCTCACCAGTTTGTGCCGATCGCAGCCCATGCAGAATACCATTTGCCACAGCCACCCATTCACGTTACCAGTTCAGTTTCCATCCGTTGGCCTTATTCCAAGTTACAGCGTCCCTATTGTCACACCGTCACAGAGCGCCTTCGGTTCCACTTACATTGTTGGTTCAATTCACATTGTGAAGCAAGAGAACATGATATTCAGAATCCCCATGTTTGGAAAGGGAATAAACAGCCAAGCTTCACGGTGGCAGTGAACAAGTAATCCAGAGGCCTAGGCGAATGCCCTGGGGACATGGGTTCAAATCCCATCACGACAGCTGGTGGAATTTAAATTCAATTAATTGATAGAAATCTGGAATTGGAAGCTAATCTCAGTAATGTTGCCATGAAACTATTTTAGATTGTTGTAAAAACCCATCTGGTTCACTAATGTCCTTTAGGGAAGGAAATCTGCCGTCCTTACCTGGTCTGGCCTACATGTGATTCCAGACCCACAGCAATGTGGTTGACTCTTAACTGCCCTTTGACTTGGCCTAATAAGCCACTCAGTTGTCAAGGGTAAATAGGGATGGTAAAAAATGCTGGCCTTGCCAGCGACACCCACATCCCATGAAAGAATTAAAAAAAATCAAAATCCAGTGAGTGGGAATAGGATTAGACTCAGAATGGGAGATGGTAGCAACTCTTCTTCAACTTGTGTCAATGGAACCTTTTACACCCCCACCTGAGAAAGTAGACTGGGCCTCAGTTTAACGTCTCATCCGCAAAACAGCGCCTCAGGCAGTGCAGAGCTCCCTCAATACTGCACTGGCATTGTCAGCCTGGATTGCGTGCACAAAACCGACTCCAGAGATTGAGCACAAAAATCTAGGGTAGCACTTTCAGTGCTAGTACTGAGGGAGTGCTGCACTGTTGGAGGTGCTGTTATTTAGATGAGCTGTTAAGCCGAGGCCCCACCTGCCCTCTTAGGTGGATGTAAAAGATCCCATGGTACTATTTTGAAAAAGAGTTGGGGTGTTCTTCCCAGTGTCCTGGGCCAATATTTATTCCTCAATCAGCATCACTAAAAAAAAACCTGGGTAAAAATAGCACACATGGGAATGCAGCATGAAAGCATTAAATAAGTATCAATACAGTTTGCTGATCAGAAGTTCTGCTTTTAACTGTCTCAGTTAAATAGCCACATGAGTAAGATAGACCAGCAGAGGCAGCTTGTATCCACACTGTAACCCAGCATGAGGTAGTACCTCTGACAGAGACACAGCTAAAGATTCAAGGGGGGGGAGAAATATTTAGCTCTGACTCGAATTACTCTCTGCAGCAATTCTAAGAGGCTCTAAATGCCAGCTCCCTCCCTCACTGCATGTGGAAAATGTGAGCACCAGCCAGAAAGACCCTCCCTAGTAAATGGGAGTCGTTTGGACATGATCTGTTATTAAAGGCAGAATTCCCAATAAGGCATTTCCTGCTCCAGATCTTTATAAATGAGCAGCTAGGCAGTTCCTCGAAGTAGATGCAAAACAAGATGTTAAAAAATATATTTTTTCTCAGCAAGGCTTTCAGCAATTTCAGCTTCAAGTCATTGCAAAGCAGAGCTTGCCAGGCAGAGTGGACACATGGAGAGATCTTTGGCTGGATGTTGGCAGTGGTACGGGGATAGATTGGCAGCAAAGCAGAGGTTGTAACATCATTCAGTGAAAGAGGGTTAAAGCAAGGCCTGAGGCAAATGCACTTGATGCTCGGCAGTGATGAGTTGCTGTCTGACCTCATTCTACATTCCAGGGAAATTAAGAAAGACAGGTTCTTCTTAAAAATAATACTGAAAAAGGGAAGAGCTTGAAAGTGAGACCTTTGATGGGGGAAACTTTGGTTTTTGATATTCACAGTGAGGACAGTCTGAGAAACAACAAATTCACACTTGAACATTACCACGCTGCTGAGAATTG